>NC_071390.1:62418561-62734394 GCF_022682495.2 Desmodus rotundus
TATAACGAGAGTTAGGAAAAGAGCTTGTGACAGTGGAATAGAAGACTTTCATCTGGAAGAAATATCCTTGCCTTTGAAGAGGCAGTTGCAGGGAGGTTTGATGTAGGCCAGATGTGGAGAGTTCTAAGAATAAGTGGCATAGTGGCCAACTCAGACACTCAGTTCAGTTCAGTTCAACCATCATTGCTTAAGACCTAGCATAGGCCAGGGGCTGGGAAGGTGCCAGGCATTAAGAGAAGGTAAAGACATGACCCTGCCTTCAAGGAGGTCACAGGCTGGTGGGAGAGCCAGAAAGTAATTTCCCCAAATACAGTGTATGCTGAAAGCTCAGATGTCAGTATGTGAGGTTGCTATGGGAACACAGAAAAGGAGTTTTACTCCACCTGCTAGGACTCATTACACTGACACAGATGCAAGTGTAATGTACAGTGTATGGGGAACTACATACCTGTGGTCTAAATGGAGCTTAATATGCAAGGTAGGGATGAAAAGAGGAAAATATGAGAGTTTTCTGAAACACACACACACACAAACACACACACACAAAACCCTGATGACATGAGTCCTTTGAGTCTATGAAAAACGTTTTTTTTAATTTTTATTGTTATTCAATTACAGTTGTATGCCTTTTATCCCCATCCCTCCACCCCACCCCAGCTGAACCCACCTCCCTCCCCCACCTTCACCCTCCCCATTGATTTTGTCCATGTACTTTATAGTAGTTCCTGTAATCCCCTCTTCCCACTGTCCCCACCCCACTCCCCCCTGACTATTGTTAGATTGTTCTTAACTTCAGTGTCTCTGGTTATATTTTGTTTGCTTCTTTCTTCTATTGATTATGTTCCAGTTAAAGGTGAGATCACATGGTATTGTCCTTCACCGCCTGGCTTATTTCACTTAGCATAATGCTCTCCAGTTCCCTCCATGCTGTTGCAAAGGGTATAAGCTCCTTCTTTCTCTCTGCTGCATAGAATTCCATTGTGTAAATATACCATTGTTTTTGGATCCACTCGTTTGCTGATGGGCACTTAGGTTGCTTCCAGTACTTGGCTAGTGTAAATTGTGCTGCTATGAACATTGGGGTGCACAGGTTCTTTTGGATTGGTGTTTCAGGGTTCTTAGGGTATAATCCCAGCAGTGGAATTGCTGGGTCAAAGGGCAGTTCCATTTTTAGTTTCCTGAGGAAATTCCATACTGTTTTCCACAGTGGCCTCACCAGTCTGCATTCCCACCAACAGTGCACGAGGGTTCCCTTTTCTCCGCTTCCTCTCCAACATTTGTTTGTTGATTTGTTTATGTTGGCCACTCTGACTGGTGTGAAATGCTACCTCATTGTGGTTTTAATTTGCATCTCTCTGATGGCTAGTGATGCTGAGCATCTTTTCATGTGTTTCTGAGCCCTCTGTCTGTCTTCCTTGGAGAGGTGTCTCTTCAAGTCCTTTCCCCATTTTTTAACTGGGTTGTTTGTCTTCCTGGAGTGGAGTTGTGTGAGTTCTTTATATATTTTGGAGATCAGTCCCTTGTCTGAGGTATCACTAGCAAATATGTTTTCCCATACTGTTGGTTCTCTTTGTAATTTGGTGCTGTTTTCCTTAGCCAGGCAGAAGCTTTTTATTTTGATGAGGTCCCATTTGTTTATTCATTCCTTTATGTCCCTTGCCTTATGGGACATGTCTGTGAGGATGTTGCTGCATGGAATGTCTGAAATTTTCCTGCCAAAGTTTTCCTCAAGGACTTTTATGATGTTACAACTTATATTTAAGTCTTTTATCCATCTTGAGTTTATTTTTGTGTATGGCGTAAGTTGGTGATCGAGATTCATTTTTTTTCACGTAGCTGTCCAGATCTCCCAACACCATCTGTTGAACAGGCCATTTTTGCTCCATTTTATGCTCCTGCCCGCTTTGTCAAATATTAATTGACCGTAGAGACTTGAATTTATTTCTGGGCTCTCTGTTCTGTTCTATTGGTCTATGTGCCTGTTTTGATGCCAGTACCAGGCTGTTTTGATTACAGGGGCCTTGTAATACAGTTTGATATCAGGTATTGTGATCCCTCCTGTTTTGTTCTTCTTTCCCAAAATTGCTGCAGCTATTCGAGGTAGTTTATGGTTCCATATGAATCTCCGAAATGTTTGTTCTATATCTGTGAAATATGTCATGGGTACTCTAATGGGGATTGCATTGAATCTATAAATTGCTTTGGGTAGTATGGCCATTTTGATGATGTTAATTCTTCCAATCCATGAGCATGGTACATGCTTCCATTTGTTTGTGTCTTCCTTAATTTCTTTCTTCAGTGTAGTGTAGTTTTCTGAGTACAGGTCTTTTACCTCCTTGGTTAGGTTGATTCCGAGGTACTTTATTATTCTTGTTGCTATATCAAATGGGAGTTTTTCCTGATTTCTGTTTCTGCAGTTTCGTTTTTGGCATTCAGGAATGCCTTTGATTTCTGAGTATTGACTTTGTATCAGCTGTTTTGTTAATTCATTTATTTGGTCGAGTAGTTTTTTGGTGGAGTCTATAGGATTTTCGATGTACACTATCATGTCATCTGCAAACAGTGACAGTTCATTTCCTCCTTTCCATTTTGGATGCCTTTTATTTCTTTTTCTTGTCTGATTGCTGTGGCTAGGACTTCCAATACTATGTTGAATATGAGTGGTGATAAAGGGCATTCTTATCTTGTAACTGATCTTAGTGGGAAAGCTCTAAGTTTTTGTCCATTGAGTATGATGTTGCCTGTAGGTCTCTCATATCTGGCCTTTATTATGTTGAGGAATGCTCCCTCTATTCCCACTTTGCTGAGTGTTTTTATCAGAAATGGGTGCTGTACCTTATCAAATGCTTTTTCCAGATCTATTGATATGATCATGTGATTTTTGTTTTTGCTGTTGTTGATGTGATGTATTATGTTTATTGATTTGTGAATATTGTACCATCCTTGCATCCTTGGGATGAATCCCACTTGGTCATGGTGTATGATCTTTTTAATGTATTGCTGGATGCGGTTTGCCAATATTTTGTTGAGGATTTTAGCATCTATGTTCATCAGCGATATTGGCCTGAAGTTTTCTTTCTTTGTTGTGTCTTTATCTGGTTTTGGGATTAGGATGATGCTGGCTTCAGAAAAAGAGTTTGGGAGTGTTCCATCAGTTTGGATTTTTTCGAGTAGTCTGTGAAGGATAGGGGTTAGCTCTTCCTTAAATGCTCTATACAATTCTCCTGTAAAACCATCTGGTCCAGCGCTTTTGTGTGTTGGGAGTTTTTGATGACTGTTTCAATTTCGTCTGCTTTTGTTAGTCTGTTCAGGTTTTCTGCTTCTTCTTCATTCAGTTTTGGAAGATTATATTTTTCTAGAAATGTGTCCATTTCACCTAGGTTTTCAAATTTCTTGGCATACAGTTCTTCGTAGTAATTTCTTACCATCCTTTGTACTTCTATGGTATCAGTTGTAAATCTCTCCTCTTTCATTTCTAATTGTGTTTATTTGGATCCTCTCTTTTTTTTTCCTGATGAGCCTACTTAAAGGCTCATCGATTTTGTTTATCTTTTCAAAGAACCAGCTGTTGGATTCATTGTTCCTTAGATTTGTGCTTTTAGTCTCTATGTCATTTAACTCTGCTCTGATCTTGGTTATTTCCTTCATTTTGTTTGCTCTGGGCTGTCTTTGTTGTTGTTCCTCTAGTTCTTGTAGGCGTAGGGTTAGGTTGTTTGTTTGAAATGTTTCTATCTTTTTAAGGTAGGCCTGTATTGCTATGAACTTCCCTCTCAGGACTGCCTTTGCTGTGTCCCATAGGTTTGGGGTCGTTGTGAGTTCATTTTCATTTGTTTCCAGAAAGTTTCTGATTTCTTCCCTAATCTTGTTCTTGACCCATTCATTGTTTAATAGCATGCTATTCAGTCTCCATGATTTGGAGTGTTTTGGTTTTTTTCCTTTGGGGTTGGTTTCTAGTTTCAGACCCTTGTGGTCAGACAAAATGCTTGATATGATTTCAATTTTCTTGAATTTGTTGAGGCTTGCTTTGTGTCCTATCATGTGGTCTATCTTTGAAAAAGTTCCATGTACACTTGAAAAGAATGTGTATTTTTGCTTCTTTGGGATGAAAAGCTGTATATATATATCAGTTAAGTCCATTTCATCTAGGGTATTGTTAAGTGACACAATATCCTTCTTGATGTTTTGTTTGGAAGACCTGTCCATTTTTGATAGTGGGGTGTTAAAGTCCCCTACTATAATTGTGTTGCTGTCAATATCTTTCTTGAAGTCCTCCAAGATTTTCTTTATGTATTTGGGTGCCCTATGTTTGGTGCATATATACGTACAATGTTTATGTCTTTTTGATGGATTCTCTCCTTGAGTATTATGAATTGACCTTTGGGTCTCTTTTTATGGCTCCTTTTTTAAGTCTATTTTGTCTGATATGAGTATTGCTACCCCAGCTTTTTTCCTGTCCGTTTGCTTGGAAAATTTGTTCCCAGCCCTTCACTTTCAGTATGTGTAAGTCTTTTGTCCTGAAATGGGTCTCTTGTAGGCAGCATATGTGTGAGTCATGTTTTCTTATCCATTCAGCTATTCTATGTCTTTTGATTGGAGCATTTAATCCATTTACATTTAAGGTTATTATCCATAGGTAGTTATTCATTGCCATTTTTCCTACCTGTGTTCCTCTTTCTTTCTCTTTTCCTTCCTTTCCTTAAAGCAGTCTCTTTAGCATCTCTTGCAGAGATGGTTTGGTGGAAGTGTATTCTTTTAGACTTCTTCTTTCTGGGAAACTCTTTATTTGGCCTTCTATCTTGATTGAGAGTCTTGCTGGGTAAAGTAGTCTTGGTTGCAGGGCTCTGGTTCTCATTACTTGGAACATTTTTTGCCATTCTCTTCTGACTTGGAGCGTTTCCATTGAAAAGTCAGTTGCTAACCTTATTGGGGCTCCCTTGTATGTTACTTCCTGTTTCTCCCTTGCTGCCTTTAAGATCCTCTCTTTGTCTTGGAATTTTGCCATTTTAATTATGATGTGTCTTGCAGTGGGCCTCTTTGGGTTCCTCTTGCTTGGTATTCTCTGTGTTTCCTGCATTACGGTGACTTTTCCTCTCCTCAGATTAGGGAAATTTTCCATCATTACTTTTTCAAACAGGTTTTCTATCCCTTGCTCTTCTTCTTCTTCTCCTTCTGGTATTCCTATTATACGGATATTGTTACGTATCATGTTGTCCTGCATTTCCCTTTATCCCTCTTCATTCTTTCTGAGCCTCTTTTCCTTTTCTTACTCTTTCTGGGTGTTTTTTTCTACTTTGTCCTCCAGCTCGCTGATCCGATCCTCTGCTTCATCAAGTCTGCTTTTGATTCCTTCTACTGTGTTTTTCAATTCAGAATTTGTATTCTTCATTTCCTCTTGGCCCTTGTTGATAGTTTCTATTTCCTTTTTCATGTTCATGTAGTTTGCAGTGAGTTTATTGTTGTTTCTCTGTAGTTTCTGGTAGTTCTCTGTTAGCACAGAGAGCTCAGTGAACTTCCTGATAACTATTGCTTTGAACTCAGTATCTGATAGTTGAGTTACCTCTTTTTCAGTTAGCATTCTTTCTGAGCCTCCCCCCTGTCCTTTCATTTGGGGATTGTTTCTTTGTCTTCCCATTGTTTGTGAGATTCTTCTTGTTAGCCTCTGCTTCTTAAATCGATCTATTCTGACTTCCTGGGTTTATGGTATTAACTTCTATGGTAGAATGCCAGTGGGATTCAGTGGTGCTCTCTCCTTAATCTCCTGTGCTCACTGGTCTTGAGGTGACGTTTATGGGTCTAACACGGTCTAACTCTGGTCTTTCCAGCACTCCAGGTGTTCTTGTGTCACCTGTGGGAAAAAGAGGGGGTGGCAAAAAAAAAAGAAGGGAAAGAGGGAAAAGAGGAATAGAAAAGGAAAGGAAGGAAGGAAGAAGGAATAAGGATAGATCGGAGGCAAGATAAGAAGGAATTTTAACAAAAATTAAGACAAAAGAATAAATAAAAGAAGGTAGGAAGAAGGAATAAAAAAGGTAAAGGATGGAAGGAAGAAGGAATAAAAAAAAGAAAGAAGGACAGAAAGGAAGAAGGAATTCAGTGGGAAAGGAGGAGAGAGAAAAAAAAAAAAAGTCTTCTGCTAGCTTTAAACCGGTCAGATTAGTTCTGCTGGTCTTCCTGTCTGTAAAACCGGAGGGGGTGGTTGGAAGGATTGGTTTCAGTTTTCTCCCTTCCTGAGCCACACTCTTCGGTGTTGTTCATCCTTCAGTCCAGTTCCTCCGGGTCCTTCTGCTCCCCACTAGGCCTTTAGTTCACCAGCTGTGCTGTCCTTGAGTTGCACCAATTAGGGGCAACTCGTATTCCACCTTCTTGCTCTTTGCTGTCTTAGATGCTAGGGGCTCTGGGTGCTGCTATGGGGTAGTTCAGCCCCCTACTGGGTCGAGTCTTTCCGGGGAATGCAGTCTCTCCTAGCCCTGCAGCCCCCCTCTGCTGGGCATTCTGCCCTAGTCCTAGAGAGCCAGTAGGCCCTGCAGGGCTCTGTGTGCAGGGGCTAGGTAGGAGTTTTTCAGAACCGGTGCTTTTTGGTGTGGTCGCCTTCAGGCAGCCAGGTGGTTGATCTGGTTGTGTGGCCGATCTGGGCTTTGGGACTGAGTTGGCTGCTGATCCCCGGCTTTGCGTCTGTGTGCCGGGGCAGCCAGCCACTGATCTGGTTGCGCACCCACCCGAAGTTTCAGGTGTGGGCGCCTAGCTGGGGTTTTAGGTGTGCACGCCCACCCAGGCGCTTTTTGTCTGTGCGCCCAGGCAGCCGGGCCCCTTATCAGGGCGCGCGACCACCCGTAGTTTCAGTTGTGGGCCCCTGGTCTGCTAATCTGTGTGCGCGCCAGCTGGGCTTCAGGTGAGAGCTGGGGCTGCTTTTCCAGAGTTCACAGTCAAGGGGCTGAGGGGGGAGGAGCGCCAGAGGCAGTGGCTGCTGCAGAGAGTTCTGTAACTAGCTGCTGAGTGCCTCTATTTTCTTTTCCTTTTTGAGAAATTCTTCCTATTCAAGCCCTCCTGGCCCAAACAAGCACCTGGCTGCTCATACAGCCCAGCCTGGCGCTCTCCCAAGAATCCTGCAGCAGACCCTGCACCCAGGCGGGGGCTTCAACTGCCCAGGTCCCCGCACTGGTCCCAGGGACTTTATTGTCCTTAAGCACTCTTCTCACCATCTGATCTTTCAATGTCCTCTATCTTTGGTCTCCGATCTTCATATATGCTGGAATACTGTTGGCTGTTCGCTCTGCTCCTCAGATCAGCTAGGTATTTCACTGGCATTGAGGGGAAGTGGAGTCCGCTCCCACCTATCTCGCCACCATCTTCTCTCTCACTTATGATAAAGTTTTGAAAATGAGTATCATCAAAAAAATTAAGTAGAATGGTAAGTAGATCAGATTGTGTTTGGTTATCTCCCTCTGAGACCACATGCAGGAGAGGATTTAGTACAGTAAGATCAAAGGTGGAAAATCAATGAGGTGATAACCTTCAAGTAAGAGATAAGGGGAGCTAGAACTAGGGCAGCAGAGGAAGGGAAAAGACATGGATTTGGAAAATATTTAAGAGATTAAAGTTAGAAAAAGTGGTGATAGGTTGGTGTAGGGGAAGAAGAAAACTTTGTGTTCATGACTTTGGGACAATGTTGATGTATGGTGATCTCATTAGTTAGGTAAGGAATATTGAGTTTGGGGATTTGAGACATGTGGAAAGGGATAATGAGGTCTGAACATGATGTGTTTGAGGTCCTTTGGGACATTTAGATGATGATTTCAAAGAAGGTTTATGATTTGAAGTTTAGAGAAGTCAAAATTGGGGTTAGAGATTTGCAAACATAGAGCCATGTAGGAGGCTACAGTGCCTCAGTAGGGTGTTTAAAAGGAAGAGTGGGTCCAAAAACCTCTAAGAAACCCAATCTTTGATGGACAATTAGAGGACAGGGAAGGAAAAATTGGAGAAGATTTGAGAAAACCTAGAGGGTGTGTTGTGGATGCTCAAGCAAAGGCCAGCTCAAGCTGATAAACTGGAAGAAAATTAAGGATCTAAGGGACTGGATGTCTTTTTGAGTCTAAACACTTCTATAAGTACGGAAATAAGGACTGGAAGAATAGTTGACTATGGTAATAGTATAAATGATTGAAATGACCATGGGATTGGAGTTCAGATACAGGTTACTGAGGTAGAGAAGGTCAAGTGGGAATAATGATAATATGTTGGATGGAATGGGGATATTGAAGTCTCTCAAAATGATGGAGCAGAAAGGCAATAAATTAATAACTGGTACAACAGGGGATGGGGTTAGCTATGCTTGATACTTGAACTATAGATTGTATTTTGTTTTTCCAGCTCTGTCACTTTCTCTGCTATTCCTGGTTCCCAGAACCACCCATTCCTAATGGCACAGTTTTTTCAAGGGTACCTTTCCCAAGTGCACTTTCCTCCCTCCAGGAGACAGGACTCAGATTCCACAGAAGGACCCAAGTGTTCCTGTGAGGCCCTGGGCCTCATCTCTCAGGCTAGTGGACTTAGAGAAGCCACAGACTCACAGGAGACAAAGTTGTCACTTGAGCTGTCACTACTTCCTCTTTATTGTTCTGTATTGGTTGGCTTGGCTGACTCATATCCAGGAAATTGTGTGGTGTGTGTATGTTTGTGTGTGTGTGAGATTTGTTGATGACCACACCCTAAAGAAGAGAAAGAGAGTCTATGCCTGTTGGCATCAACAGCCTATTCCTTA
The DNA here is from genome assembly GCF_022682495.2 of Desmodus rotundus. Taxonomy (NCBI): domain Eukaryota; kingdom Metazoa; phylum Chordata; class Mammalia; order Chiroptera; family Phyllostomidae; genus Desmodus; species Desmodus rotundus. The sequence goes on from NC_071390.1 coordinate 62,427,317, forward strand.
AATAGAGAGGCCTCTGGGTTGGTCTGTGGGGGAAACGGCACGGGAGGGGTGAGAAACTATTTCCACAGTCAGGCTGGGAATGGATGCTGAGGGACAAAGAACCGACTAAAGACAGAGAAGTTGATGGATCTCTGAGAGCTGCATTGGGAAGGCCACCGAGCCCAGAGCTGGCCTGGCTGGAGACATGGTCTGGAAATAGAAGTAGAAAAGGTTTATGCCATTCTCTGATAGTCTTATATCTCTAAGGGATTTTTTAGATATTTTATGACTTTTATGGAGCTACCACTCATGTGTTTTATTCCCAAAGCAGTGTGAAAAGAACACAGCATATGACCAAAAGTAATTTCAAAACAACTGATATTTTCTTGTTCATCTGAAGACCCATGAAGAAAAGCACAGTGTCTCGAAATACTTTTAAATTCTCCTTTTCTGTTCCTCACTTTGCCTCCCTCATGACAGCTGTCCCTCGGGACTTGGTACTCACAGCCCCCTTAACATGGCTGTGGGCTCTCACCCTCAGGGGCCCATCCTCAGTCTCTATCTATTTTTTTTTCCATTCCCCAACAGAAAAGCCCTAGTTGTGATATGACAAGGCTGGGGACCCTGGAGAGTAGGGAGGGGAAGAAACTGCAGCACATCAGGCTAGAATGCTTCAGCAAGTATAAGGCCTGGGCAAAGCTATCTTATATTAATAAAATTAATATTTTATCCCCTCACCTTCTGCCTAAGCAGTGTGATGGACTTCACAAAGAAATGTTCAATCACTCAATAATACTGTTTCTACTTGCATTCACTTGTCTCTTCTCCCACTTTGTCTTTTTACTGTGTGTGTGTTAGCATTTGGGTGCTTCCAGATGCCTGGCTGAGTTCACCCAGGCCCTTGTTACCAACTTCAGGATGAGGAACAAGCAACATTGTAATGCTGAGATGAAGCATTTAATCCCCTTCTCCTCTAAGACCAATGTCTTTGATGTGAGGAGTTAAAGGGACCCCACGAACAAGAAGCCACTTGATCTGGGTATCACAACCAAAGCAAGTGTGGGACTCTCTTCACCTTCAGAATCAATTCACATGTGCTCTGTAACATACTAGGGGGCAAGTGCCCAGTGCTTGCAGGTTTTAACCCTTGGCCCATGTGTCTTTAAAGCACAGTAAAGGCCAAGGGTTTAACCATCGTTGGCTGAGGACCAGCTTATCTCCACCAGCTGGAACTGTGCCTGGATGAGCTCTGCTTCTGAGGTGTGAAACCCAAGTGGCCTCCCTTTTTGCTTCTCCAGCCTGAGCCCATACTTCCTGCAGTTGGTCCATTCCCTCCCCTATTGCTTCTGTCTTAATTCCATTTTTCTGTGAATCAAGCCCAACACTGCTTATTAATTTCGGATTGTTTAAAACTCCCTACCTTATCTCCTTAATGTGTTTAGATGCTTCTGAGCCTCCAAGAACTATTTTCTCACATAAATTGATTAGCATATATAAGAATATGGAGGCAAACATTGTTCACTGAGTATCTGCTGCAGGGATCTTGTGTCAGTTATTAAATAATTGTCTCTCAGTCCCAAGACCCTCCTTCATTTCTGCTCCATGATGCTGGAGCTGGGACTCTGCAAACCATATTCCAAATCAAGCCAGCTGCTTTGTTATGCTAGTCTGTGCCAGTAGGGGGCACTAGGAGGAGAATGAAAGACTGGAGGAGGGAGTAGGGAGCATGCTCCTTTCCTTGGCAAAGCTTCTTCACATTGGCAGAGGCAGTTCCTTCCTGGGACAGCCACAGAACCCAGTGTGCATATTTTCCTACCCTCACAGAACTAGAATCATGGCACCGTACACCACTCCTCATTGCCAGAGACCCAGCACTGGCTGGTGCTCCTTCTCCAAGTCTGACTTTCAGCTTAAGAGGCTCTTCCTCTACTTTTTCTAAGTCTTCTTTTCAACCACAGTTTGCATTCAATACCATTTCACAGCACTTTCAGATGTACAGCAAAGCGGCCAGAAAACCATGTACTCTATCTACAGAGTGGTTCCCAGCTACCCCAGGCTCCCATCTCACCCCATACCCATTTATCTCAGTGTTATTGACTATATTCCCCATGCTGCAATGCACATCTCTGGGGCTATTCTGCAACTACCAATTTGTACTGAGTGTCCCCCTCCCCTCTGACAGTTGTCAGTCTGTTCTCTGTATCTATGAGTTTCTACTTTGTTTGATTATTTTGTTCATTAGAGTCCACATATAAGGGAAATCACTTGGTACTTGCCTTTCTCTGACTGGCTCATTTCACTTAACATACTACCCTCTAGGTTCATCCATGCTGTTGCAATAGGTAAGATTTCCTTCTTTTTACAGACAAGTAGTACTCCATTGTGTAAATGTACCACAACTTTTCTATCCACTCATCTACTAATGAACACTTGGATTGCTTCCCAATCTTGGCTATTGTAAATAATGCTGCAATGAACATAGGGGTGCTTATATTCTTTTGAATCAGTGTTTTGGGATTCTTAGGATATATTCCCAGAAGTAGAGTCTCTGGGTCATAAGGCAATTCCATTTTTATTTTTTTAAGGAACTTCTGCACTGTTTTCTGTAGTGGTTGCACCAACCTGCAGTGTGCTAGGATCCTTTTTTCTCCACATCCTTGCCAATACTTGTTTGTTGATTTATTGATGATAGCCATTCTGATAGGCATGAGATGATATCTCATTGTGGTTTGGATTTGTATCTCTCTGATGATTAGTGACATTGAGCATCTTTTCGTATGCCTATTCTCCATCTGTATGTCTTCCTTGTATAAATGTCTATAAACCCATGCCTATATGGGTTTGATGAAGAAGGCAAGAACATATAATGGGGTAAATACAGTCTATTCAATTAATGGTGTTGGGAGAAGTAGACAGATGTGTGCAAAAAAAAAATAAAACTAGATCACCTTCTTACACAACAGACAAGAATGAATTCAAAATGTTTAAAAGACTTAAATGGAAGACTCACAACTATAAAAATCCTAGAAGAAAACATTGGCAGTAAAATCTTGGACATTTCCCGAAGCAATATTTTTTTTGATATATCTCCTTGAGCAAGGAAAACATAAGAAAACATAAAAAATGGGATTATGTCAAACAAAAAAACTTTTTGCACAGCAAAGGAAACCATTAACAAAACAAAAAGGCAACCCACTAAATGGGAGTACATATTCACCAATTTTACATCTGTGGACAAAAAGGGGCCACATGCTAAGTCTGACAAGCTCAGGGGAGGCCTGTATGACAGGCTTGCAAACTTGGAGACCTAAAACAACCACATAGGATGGTCTGAAGTTAAAAACTTTATCACTATTCAAGTCCTTTGCCCATGTTTTAATTGGGTTGTTTGTCTTCCTGGAGTACAGTCATGTGAGTTCTTTATATATTTTGGAGATCAGGCCCTTGTCTGAGGTATCATTGGCAAATATGTTTTCCCATACTGTTGGTTCTCTTTTCATTTTAGTGCTGTTTTCTTTAGCCATGTAGAAGCTTTTTATTTTGATGAGGTCCCATTTGTTTATTCTTTCCTTTATGTCCCTTGCTTTAGGGGACGTGTCTGTGAGGATGTTGCTGCGTGGAATGTACGATCTCACCTTTAACTTGAACATAATCAACAAAAGAAAAAAACAAACAAAATATACCCAGAGAAATTGAAGTTAAGAGCACCCTAACAATAGCTGGGGGAGTGGGGAGGGGAGAATGGGGAGAGGGGTTTTCAGGAACTACTGTGGAGGACACATGTACAAAACCAAGGGGGAGGGTGGAGGTGAGGGAGGGAGGTGGGTTTGGCTGGGCTGGTGTGGAGGGGTGGGGAGAAGATGCAGGCAACTGTAATTGAACAACAATAAAAAAACAAAACAAAACTTTCTCACTAAAAGCAGGTCATGGTGGCAGTCATGTCCTAGGCTGGAATCTGCCCTGACAAAAGTCAGTCTTTACCTTAATTGAGCTTGTCTATTGTTTTTTTGCATCTATGATAATATGCCTTAGGAATGTCAAATTTCCTTTCCCGACTCTCAAAGCACAGGCATTGCACCAGGGGGAGACAACAAATGTCCTAATTGTTATTGTTATTGTGTTAATTGTTGACTGTTAACTATCTTGTACCCACCTATGTAAAAGATACAGATATGTCTATAATTTTACTTATTTTTATCCAATTCCAGATGTTTCCCCATTTTGCTTTCTCCTTGCCTCCCTAATCTACCACCAGTGGGTTTCATACAACCCTTTGTGTCATCTCCTTTGATTGTAATATATAAAATAAGGTGCAAAACTGCCATTTTCCAGAGCATTTTCTCAAACCATTGAGGGTTTGCTTCCTGGAAATTGTCCTCAGTTTGGCTCAAATAAACTCATACAGATTCTTGCCAGTTTGGATGTTTTTTACACTGACACACAGTATAAGGAGTTAATATAAAAAATTTATGAGAACTCAGACAATTTTTCTAAGTTTTAATAATTCCAACCTCTTTCCTTTGTTCCCTTGCTCCTAGCTGTCCTAGAGATGGTAGCTGCTTCCTACAGTTACTTCTCTGTAATACCTGAGTTGTCTTTTTACCCTTTCAGTTATCTAGTTAACAACTTTATACCGAGTTAACAATTCTTTGTGTTAAATTATTCTGTTCACATAACTGTTGTGGATTCTATCTCCATGGGACCATTGCACAGATATCAATGTGGCTGATAAGCCTCAGACACTGTCCACACATGAACTTGCTGTCTTTATGGCTTAGTGTCCATGAACATCATTTAGTGCTAAAATGCATCAGCTCACCTGTAGGAAGTAGCAGGTCTCAGTCTCAGTGTCACTTCATCTTTACAGAGTCTCTGTGATGCATTTGTTCTAAACATGACTCCAAATCCTTTCTATATACCCTGGTATCGTACTTCCTGCTAATTTCTTAAATTTTATGCCAATGTTTCCATAGTAGTTGCAGGGCCACAGCCAAGTCTCTGGAAAACCCAAACCTGATCAATATTCCCAGGCCATTGCTTTGAAGTGGGGACAGTGTTCATTTGGTATTGACTACTCCCAGCTGCTCCAAAGAATTATGAGAACCTGGGTGACTGTGGAGCTGGTGATGTAAATAATGAGTGATGTCATGACTATTTGTCTGGATACTACTATAGAAATGTGAAAAGGAATAGCTTAAAGAAGAAAGGGAGTTTATTATTTTTCATGAAACTAGGCACCTGGGATAAGAATCCAAGTATGGGTGGCCAATGCACGGTGGCATCTGTACCCTGGGCTCTTTCTCTCTTGTTCTGCTCTTCAATGCTTATGACTTTCATTCTCATGGTCACCATTGGGTAGCAAAATAGTGGTTGCTCCTTCCCCAGCTTCCTGTTCATGTCCAGGATAGGGAACAGAGTAAGTGGCTAAGGGAAAGGGGCACTGCTATCTATAAAAATAATTTCCCCAGATTTTCCTAGCAGACTTTCTCTCATATCACATTGGAACATGGCATTTGCTCTCAATTGCAAGGGAGATTGCAAAATGTAGTTTTCTAGCTGGTGCATTGCTACTTCAAGTTATTCTGGCAGGAAGAGAGAAAGGGGCAATGGACACAAGATGGGTACCTTGCAGTGTCTGTCATACATGAGAGTGTGGTGCTCTGAGTGGAGCATGTTGACCAGAATGTCTCAATCAACCCCCAGTTTTAAATTCCAACATCAGCGAGTGTCCTCAGTGTCCTTGTGGCTATGGGATATTCCAGGAGCCTTGTGGCTGATGTTGCCTCCTGTCCTTATACCCTGAGAGCAGCCTTTGGACATCATGGAGAAAACAAACTCACAGGCTATAGAGAGCTTGATATTCTTAATCTGAAATTCAACTGTGTGTACCTTAGGTTTAAGCTCCAGCAAGACTGGTCCCCTGGCTCCACCAATAATATGCCACAGTGAAGCTCAGAGACCCCAGCCTGACTTCTCAGAACTGGGCCCTCTCTCACCTCAGCTTCCTTGGCTCTCATTGCAGTCTTTACTAGCCTCCTCAAGTGGTCACCCCACGTGCCTCGTGTTGACCTCCTCCACTTGCTCTTGTTTTCTCCCTCAGAAGCATAAAGACCAATATGGCAGAGCAGGACATTGCTGGAGGGTGGGTAGTGAGTGGGAAACAAAGAGCCTGAATTTTCAGCCAACTCAGGGATGGGCAAAACTAGAACTGCTGACAGATTAATAGTCACAGTCTTACCACTTTTATTTTGCCAAAGAGCCTCAATGAAATGGTAAGTAAAGGGACAGAGGCTTGTCAGCAAGGGCCAGTGGGGCCAGGTGGGGGACGGGGTTCCCTAGAGAGGCTGAGGAGGTCTCTTTCTGGTGATGGCAGCTTGGCAAGATAGACAGAATTATTGGGACATCTTGGGAACTTCACCAAGACTTGTCTGAGCTCTATCCTAGCAGCACTAGGCTTTGCAGCTCAAATGGCTCAGAATTCTCCATGCACTCATGGCAGCAGAGATGGGCTGAAACAAGGCTTTCTTAGTGCCATTTTCAGTCTCACCTGCTATTTGTTCATCCTTTCTTTCATCCTGCTTTTCTGGGAAGCTCCTCAACTCCCGGCCAACCTTCCCTCTGTAGCTTCTTGCTTCATGTGTTGGGCATTTGCCATCTGAGGCCTGGCGGGTACTGCTGGATGCTCAAAGACATTAATAAGATCTGTAAATACACACCCCTGGCAGGATCACTCCTCTTGCCTCAGAAAACTCTTGCTTAAGTGAAATCTAAACAGCCTTTAATTATATATCTCCTCTCAAGGACCATATAAGAGCCAAACCAGTATTTACAAGTGGATTTAAAGTTTTCTCTGTAAAGGGAATTAATTTTATCTTTTACCTTTCAGTACCTAGAAGAGCAAACAAGAGAAGAAAGGCTGACTTTGTTCAATGATATGGGCAGAGCCTTAGGATTTTATCCAATTGGAAACACAAACTGATAATGTATTTGACCATAGGGAACAAGAATTGCTTCAGCAGGGATTATTGTTCCTCCTGAGTAGAATTTACCCAACCAAAGAAGTCAGGAGGTAGGCAGCAGGAGTGTCAGCACCTTCCTTCCACCACAGGGTACTGATGGCATCTTGAAGAAGCCTCCCTTTGAGAGTTTAGTCCAGATATTTTTAACTGGTGTGCCACAACAGTTTTTAAAACATGTGATACCTGACTATTTAGTCAGGAGCACTCACCTCTTTTTCCTTAGGTTGTCAAATAAAGAAATGACAACAGTTAACACAACAATGGTTGTCCAGTGTGGGTGAATCAAAATTATATCTATTTATTTTGTCAGGTCATCAAAAAAATACATTTTTTTTGTGCTGCAGAATTTTATAATGATTTGACAATTTAGTTTACGTGTGCCATGAGATGAAAATTCCTAATTTAGCAATTTTCAGCCAGAGCAGTGTCCATTCCACCCAGAGCAGGCTGTGGTCTCACTCATGAGGTCAAAGTCTAGATGTGCTGCAACTGAGGCGTTCCAGGCCCAGGGAGACACAGCGCCCCATCTCTCCAGCAGAGCAAGCTCAGTCTGTCTCAGTAGCCAATATCTCTGCTTCCCTGCTAGTCCAGCTGTACTTTATGAACACTAAAACTGTACACTGAATTTTTAACTTTTTATCTGTACCCCTGATGCCACCCCAAATTCTTGCTAATTGATACTCTTACCCAGCCCTCTAGAGCACCACTGGCCAATGGAAATTGAATGTGAACCTCCTATATGGTTTGACATTTTATAGCAGCTTTATTAAAGTAGTAAAAAGATATAGGTAAAATTAAATTTAGTAATGTATTTTATTTAATCCAGTATATCTCAATATTGTCATTATTGTCATTCAACACATAATCAATGTAAAATTATTCATAAAATATTTGACTTTTTTTGTTTGGTACTATATCTTTGAAATCTGGTATTTTGCTGTTACAGCACTTATCAATTCAGATTAAATATATTTCAAACATGTGGCTACCCTGTTGAAAAGCATAGCTCCATAGACTGGTATATATAAGGCCTCCAAATCCTGTCAGGGATTCTCCTAGTTCCTGTGACAGTTAATTTTAAGTGTCAATTTACTTGGGACATGGAGTGCCCAGATATTTGATTAGACATTACTTTTGGGTATGACTGTAAGGGTGTTTCTGGTTGAGAATAACATTTGAATGGGTAGACTGAGTGACATAACAGTGCTTCCCAATGTGAGTGGACATCATCCAATCAGTTGGAGGCCTGAATATAATAAAAGACTGAGTAAGAAAGAATTCTCTCTCTCTGTGGGTTCATCTTCAATGGGGACATTGGTCTTCTCCTGTCCTTGGACTTAGACTTGGACTGGAACTGATACCATCAGCTCTCCTGGTTCTCTAACTAACTAATTGCAGATTTCAGGACTTCTCAACCTCCACAAGTATGTGAGTCAATTTCTTACAGTAAATTTTTGTGTGTATATATCTCTGTATGTTTCTTACTGGTTCTGTGTCTCTGGAGAACCCAGACTAATACAGTTCCCCATAGACTGAATACATGGAACTACCATGTTGATGCCCAATATAATATGAAGATACCATTTGGTGCATCCACATTCCACATATCAAGGTGCAAGGGTAAACTATGCAAAGGCAGCTTTCTGAGCTAAATATGGATCAGGATCCAGGAGAAATTAGGAGGCAATTATGGAATGTAATCCAAGTCACAGGATAGCATTGAGGAGCCATCCATAGAAGGTGGAATCAGAGAATGGAACCAGAAGTTAAAAAATCTTGAAATTTGAGGAATCCTGGTAACTAAGCCAGAAAATTAAGAAGATGGTATCTGTCTTAGTGAAGTTGAGAAAATTAATTTCTGTGGGTGTGACTGAGATTTGAAGTTTTTTGAACCTGAGGTTTATCTTGCCTGAGAAATATTTGGAGGTCACTTACTTTCTGCAATGCTTATGTTCCTGAGACCATCCCTAGACACTTGCCTCCTGGATTACTCTTGTCTGCCTTCCTGGCTTCAGCATTTCCTCCCCCTCCAGGAATCTTTACATGGGGCAAGTCTGAGAAGGTCAGCTAACCTCAGGCTTGCAACCATCTTGCCTGTGGCGTGATGTCCAAACAGACAGAAGTGTATTCAAGAGCCTTCGTATCTTATCTTCTGCTTACCTTCTCAGACATTCCTGTCCCCATTACACACATGGTATTTCATGCTCTTTGCCCATAGTACTTTCTTTTTCATATTTGTTCCTTTATGTGTTGTTTTCTCCTTGCCTGGAAGTCACTACTCTTTCCATTCCTCAACTGAATACTTCTACTTTTCCCCTGAGATGAGTGTAGATACCACTTCCTCCAGGACTCTTCTCTGATATTCTCTCTTCTCTTCATTCCAAGTTAGATTAGATGCTGGTATCTTATATTCTCAAAAACACTATCAGCTGCCCTTTGTAACAGCACTATCTTACCACATTTTAATCACTTGTTTAGATGTTTGCCTTCCACACCAGACCAAAGACCTTGAAGGCAGTTCCATATTCTCATGATATAACACCAAGCTTGACCTGGGATAGCCTCAGAAAACGTTATGCAATGATCAATGCCTGGGTTTCCTCAGTTTCTGTGAAGACCATCAGTTGGAACTGGGTCCTAAAAGCCCTGCTTGCTTGGAGCTTCCTATCTGTTTCAAACTATGATTCCTCAACTGCTTCACGTTGTCAACATATGCTGGTACCACATTCCCAGAAAAGCAATTTGTTGGCATGTATGCAGATAAAGGCTGTGTGTCCAAAGATGTTCATTGCAGCATTGACTCTGATAGAAAAACAAATTACAATGAATAAGTAAATTATAGAATCTATGCAGTCTTTTTTTTTTTTTTTAATTTTTTTTTTATTGTTATGCAATTACAGTTGTATGCCTTTTCTCCCCATCCCTCTACCCCACCCCAGGTGAACCCACCTCCCTCCCCCCTCTCCACCCTCCCCCTTGGTTTTGTCCATGTGTCCTTTATAGTAGTTCCTGTAATACCCTCTTCCCACTATCCCCGCCCCCACCCCCCACCCCCGCCCTGGCTATTGTTAGATTGTTCTTAACTTCAATGTCTCTGGTTATATTTTGTTTGCTTTTTTCTTCTATTGCTTATGTTCCAGTTAAAGGTGAGATCATATGGTACTTGTCCCTCACTTCCTGGCATATTTCACTTAGCATAATGCTCTCCAGTTTCATCCATGCTGTTGCAAAGGGTATAAGCTCCTTCTTTCTCTCTGCTGCGTAGAATTCCATTGTGTAAATATACCATAGTTTTTGGATCCACTCGTTTGCTGATGGGCACTTCGGTTGCTTCCAGTACTTGGCTATTGTAAATTGTGCTGCTATGAACATTGGGGTGCACAGATTCTTTTGGATTGGTGTTTCAGTGTTCTTAGGGTATAATCCCAGCAGCGGAATTACTGGGTCAAAGGGCAGTTCCATTTTTAGTTTTCTGAGGAAATTCCATATTGTTTTCCACAGTGGCCTCACCAGTCTGCATTCCCACCAACAGTGCACAAGGGTTCCCTTTTCTCCACATCCTCTCCAACATTTGTTTGTGGATTTGTTTATGTTGGCCATTCTGACTGGTGTGAGATGATACCTCATTGTGGTTTTAATTTGCATCTCTCTGATGGCTAGTGATGCTGAGCATCTTTTCACATGTCTCTGGGCCCTCTGTATGTCTTCCTTGGAGAAGTGTCTGTTCAAGTCCTTTGACCATTTTTTAATTGGGTTGTTTGTCTTCCTGGAGTGGAGTCGAGTGAGTTCTTTATATATTTTGGAGATCAGGCCCTTGTCTGAGGTATCGTTGGCAAATATGTTTTCCCATACTGTTGGTACTCTTTGTAATTTGGTGCTGTTTTCTTTAGCCATGCAGAAGCTTTTTATTTTGATGAGGTCCCATTTGTTTATTCTTTCCTTTATGTCCCTTGCTTTAGGGGATGTGTCTGTGAGGATGTTGCTGCGTGGAATGTCTGAGATTTTCCTGCCAATGTTTTCCTCAAGGACTTTTATGGTGTTACGGCTTATATTTAAGTCTTTTATCCATCTTGAGTTTATTTTCGTGTATGGCGTAAGTTGGTGATCGAGTTTCATTTTTTTGCACGTAGCTGTCCAGATCTCCCAACACCATCTGTTGAAGAGGCTGTTTTTGCTCCATTTTATGCTCCTGCCTCCTTTGTCAAATATTAATTGATCGTATAGACCTGAGTTTATTTCTGGGCTCTCTATTCTGTTCCATTGGTCTATGTGCCTGTTTTTATGCCAGTACCAGGCTGTTTTGATTACAGTGGCCTTGTAATACAGTTTGATATCAGGTATTGTGATCCCTCCTGCTTTGTTTTTCTTTCTCAAAATTGCTGCAGCTATTCGAGGTCGTTTATGGTTCCATATGAATTTCTGCAATGTTTGTTCTATATCTGTGAAATATGTCATGGGTACTCTAATGGGGATTGCATTGAATCTATAAATTGCTTTGGGTAGTATGGCCATTTTGATAATGTTGATTCTTCCAATCCATGAACATGGTACATGCTTCCATTTGTTTGTATCTTCCTTAATTTCTTTCTTCAGTGTTGTGTAGTTTTCTGAGTACAGGTCTTTTACCTCCTTGGTTAGGTTTATTCCTAGGTACTTTATTTTTCTTGTTGCTATATCGAATGGGATTTTTTTCCTGATTTCTGTTTCTGCAGTTTCATTGCTGGTGTACAGGAATGCCTTTGATTTCTGGGTATTGACTCTGTATCCAGCTGTTTTGCCAAATTCATTTATTAGGCCGAGTAGTTTTTGAGTGGAGTCTATAGGGTTTTCCATGTACACTATCATGTCGTCTGCAAACAGTGACAGTTTCATTTCCTCCTTTCCAATTTGGATGCCTTTTATTGCTTTTTCTTGTCTGATTGCTGTGGCTAGGACTTCCAATACTATGTTGAATAGGAGTGGTGAGAGAGGGCATCCTTGTCTAGTTCCTGATCTTAGTGGGAAAGCTCTAAGTTTTTGTCCATTGAGTGTGATGTTGGCTGTAGGTCTCTCATATATGGCCTTAATTATGTTGAGGACTGCTCCCTTTATTCCCACTTTGCTGAGTGTTTTTATCAGAAATGGGTGCTGTATCTTATCAAATGCTTTTTCCGCATCTATTGATATGATCATGTGATTTTTGTCTTTGCTGTTGTTGATGTGATGTATTATGTTTATTGATTTGCGAATATTGTACCATCCTTGCATCCCTGGGATGAATCCCACTTGGTCATGGTGGATGATCTTTTTAATATATTGCTGGATGCGGTTTGCTAATATTTTGTTGAGAATTTTAGCGTCTATGTTCATCAGCGATATTGGCCTGAAGTTTTCTTTCTTCGTTGTGTCTTTATCTGGTTTTGGGATTAGGATGATGTTGGCTTCATAAAAAGAGTTTGGGAGTCTTCCATCAGTTTGGATTTTTTCGAATAGTCTATGAAGGATAGGGGTTAGTTCTTCCTTAAATGCTTTGTAGAAATCTCCTGTGAAACCATCTGGTCCAGGGCTTTTGTGTGATGGCAGTTTCTTGATGACTGCTTCAATTTCCTTTGCTGATATTGGTCTGTTCAGGTTTTCTGCTTCTTCTTCATTCAGTTTTGGAAGATTATATTTTTCTAGAAATGTGTCCATTTCATCTAGGTTTTCAAATTTCTTAGCATACAGGTCTTCATAGTAATTTCTTACGATCCTTTGTATTTCTGTGGTATCAGTTGGAATCTCTCCACTTTCATTTCTAATTCTGTTTATTTGGATCCTCTCTCTTTTCTTTTTGATGAGCCTACTTAAAGGCTTGTCGATTTTGTTTATCTTTTCAAAGAACCAGCTCCTGGATTCATTGATCCTTACAATTGTGCTTTTAGTCTCTATGTCATTTAGTTCTGCTCTGATCTTGGTTATTTCCTTCCTTCTGCTTGCTCTGGGCTGTCTTTGTTGTTGTTCCTCCAGTTCTTGTAGGCATAGGGTTAGGTTGTTTGTTTGAACTGTTTCTAACTTCTTAAGGTAGGCCTGTATTGCTATGAACTTCCCTCTCAGGACTGCCTTTGCTGTGTCCCATAGGTTTTGGGTTGTTGTGAGTTCGTTTTCATTTGTTTCCAGGAAGTTTTTGATTTCTTCCCTAATCTCGTTCTTGACCCATTCATTGTTTAATAGCATGCTATTCAGTCTCCATGATTTGGAGTGTTTTGGTTTTTTTCCTTTGGGGTTGGTTTCTAGTTTCAGACCCTTGTGGTCAGAGAAGATGCTTGATATGATTTCAATTTTCTTGAATTTGTTGAGGCTTGCTTTGTGTCCTATCATGTGGTCTATCTTTGAAAAAGTTCCATGGACACTTGAAAAGAATGTGTATTTTGCTTCTTTGGGATGAAAAGCTCTGTATATATCAGTTAAGTCCATTTCCTCTAGGGTATTGTTAAGTGACACAATATCTTTGTTGATCTTTTGTTTGGAAGACCTGTCCATTTTTGATAGTGGGGTGTTAAAATCCCCTACTATAATTGTGTTGCTGTCAATATCTTTCTTGAAATCCTCCAATATTTTCTTTATGTATTTGGGTGCTCCTATGTTGGGTGCATATATATTTACAATGTTTATGTCTTCTTGGTGGATTCTTCCTTTGAGTATTATGAAGTGACCTTCTGGGTCTCTCTTTATGGCCCTTCTTTGGAAGTCTATTTTGTCAGATATGAGTATTGCTACCCCTGCTTTTTTTTCCTGTCCGTTTGCTTGGAAAATTTGTTTCCAGCCCTTCACTTTCAGTCTGTGTAAGTCTTTTGTCCTGAGATGGGTCTCTTGTAGGCAGCATATGTGTGGGTCATGTTTTCTTATCCATTCAGCTGTTCTATGTCTTTTGATTGGAGCATTTAATCCATTTACGTTTAAGGTTATTATCGATAGGTAGTTATTCATTGCCATTACTTCCTACCTGTGTTCCTCTGTCTTTCTCTTTTCCTTCCTTTCCTTAATGCAGTCCCTTTAGCATCTCTTACAGAGCTGGTTTGATGGAGCTGTATTCTTTTAGACTTCTTTTGTCTGGGAAACTCTTTATTTGGTCTTCTATCTTGATTGAGAGCCTTGCTAGGTAAAGTAGTCTTGGTTGCAGGCCTCTGGTTCTCAGTACTTGGAATATTTTTTGCCATTCTCTTCTGGCTTGGAGCGTTTCCATTGAGAAGTCAGTTGCTAACCTTATTGGGGCTCCCTTGTATGTTACTTCCTTTTTCTCCCTTGCTGCCTTTAAGATCCTCTCTTTGTCTTGGAAATTTGCCATTTTAATTATGATGTGTCTTGCAGTGGGTCTCTTTGGGTTCCTCTTGCTTGGGACTCTCTGTGTTTCCTGGATTTGGGTGACTTTTTCTCTCCTCAGATTAGGGAAATTTTCCATCATTACTTTTTCAAACAGGTTTTCTATCCCTTGCTCTTCTTCTTCTCCTTCTGGTATTCCTATTATACGGATATTGTTACGTTTCATGCTGTCCTGCATTTCCCTTATTGCCTCTTCATTCTTTCTGAGCCTCTTTTCCTTTTCTTGCTCCTTCTGGGTGTTTTTTTCTACTTTATCCTCCAGCTCGCTGATCCGATCCTCTGCTTCATCAAGTCTGCTTTTAATTCCTTCTACTGTGTTCTTCAATTCAGAAATTGTATTCTTCATTTCCGCTTGGCTCTTGTTGATATTTTCTATTTCCTTTTTCATGTTGATATAGTTTGCAGTGAGTTCATTGTAGTTTCCTTGTAGTTTCTGGTAGTTCTCTGTGAGCTCAGTGAGTTTCCTGATGACCATTGCTTTGAACTCAGTATCTGATAGTTGACTTGCCTCTTTTTCGGTTAGTATTCTTTCTGAGACTTCCTCCTTTCCTTTCATTTGGGAATTGTTTCTTTGTCTTCCCATTGTTTGTGAGGCTCTTCTTGTTGGCCTCTGCATCTTAAATTGCTTTGTTCTGACTCCCTGGATTTATGATATGAACTTCTATGGTAGAATGCCAATGGGATTCGGTGGTGCTGTCTCCTTACTCTCCTGTGCTCACTGGTCTTGAGCTGACGTTTATGTGTTTAACACGGTCTAACTCTAGTCTTTTCAGCACTCCAGGTTTTGTTGTCTCACCTGTGGGAAAAAGAGAAAGGGGGGGCGAAAGAAAAGAAAAAAAACACACACACACACACACACAAAACAAACCAAAACAAAGATGGGAAGGAGGGAAAAAGGAAATAGGAAAGGAGGAAAGGAAGGAAGGAGGGAAGAAGGAATAAAGAAAGATCGGAGGCAAGATAAGAAGGAATTTTAGCAAAAATTAAAACATAGAAATAGATAAAAGAAGGCAGGAAGAAGACATAAAAATGGTAAAGGATGGGAGGAAGAAGGAATAAAAAAAAGAAAAAAAGAGAGAGGAAGAAGGAATTCAGGGGGAAAGGAAAAAAAAGAAAAAGGATAAAAAAAAAAAAATCTTCTGTTGGCTTTAAACCGGTCAGGTTATTTCTGCTGGTGTCCTGTCTGTGCAAAGGGAGGGGGTGGTTGGAAGGATTGGTTTCACTTTTCTCTCTTCCTGGGTCACACTCTTCGCTGTTTTGTAGGTGTGGTCCCTGGCAGTCAATCAGTCCGTTGATCAGCCAATCCAGCCGCTTTGGCTTGTGTCGCGTGTGCGCGCGCAGCAGAGGAATCCAGCCGCTTTGGGTCTGTGACGTTATTTTGTGCCCTGAGCGCGCCGCCGGCGGACCAATCGAGCCGCCAGGGCTTGGAACGCTGGCGCGCAGGTGGCGGATTCAGCCGCCTTGGGGTTAGGACACTCGCCAGCAGCTTTGTATTTGGAAAACAGGCACCCAGCCGGCCCTGTGCTTGGTGAGCGCGCGCAGCCCGCTGAGCCACAGGCTCTGTGCTTGGGGGCCCGATCCAGCCGCCCTGGGCTTGAGACTCTCGGGCGGGCGGGGACGCCCTGGGACTGAATCACGCGGCACTCGGTTCCGAGGTTTTGGGCCTGTGGGTGGAGCAGCTAGTCTCTGCTCCAAATTATCTCGGAGGTTTCAGGTGTGGGCGCCCCTCCGGGGTTTCAAGTGTGGGTCCCGTTCGCTAATCTGCTCGCGCGCGCGACCGGACCTCAGGTGAGCGTAGCAGTCCAGGGGTGGAGGGGGAGGGGCGCCAGGGGCCTCGGCTACTACCGAGAGTTCTCTAATTAGCCCCTGAGTGTCTCTATTTTCTTTTTCTTTTTGAGAAATTCCTCCTTTTCAAGCCCCCCTGGTCTAATCAAGCACCTGGCTGCTCACAGCGCAGCCTGGCCCTCTCCCAAGACTCCTGCCGCAGCCCCTGCGCCAGGGCTGGCGCTTCTGCCGCCCTTGTACCGCGCGGTCCTGGGTCCCGTGGACCTTATTGTCCTTGAGCACTCTTCTTACCGTCAGATCTTTCAGTGTCCTCTATCTTTGGTCTCTGATCTTCGTATATGCTGGAATACTGTTGGCTGTTCGCTCTGCTCCTCAGATCAGCTAGGTATTTCCCTGGCGTTGAGGGGAAGTGGACTCCGCTCCCACCTATGTTGCCGCCATCTTCACTATTCGAATCTATGCAGTCTTAAAAACCAAATTATAAAGATAGCAGAATAGCTTGGAAGAAGACTCAGCACTTTCTGTGCACCTCACCAAACAGAAACTTCCAGCTCCATTAAATGATCGTTTGTCCATTCATTCATTCATTAAGTCACAAATATTTATTGAATGCTTATAATGTATAGGGCCCTGCTCATTAGCAAAAGGTCTAGATTTTAATTAAGATTTTAAAGGGAAAGAAAATACAAGGTTACGCCACTCATCACACAACACTTAGTTTAGTGATATCCTTATTCACCATTTCTCCCTCACAAAGTTCGTCTTTTAAATGGTCTTAAAACCTCTTCCTATCTAGCTTGTCTAGCCTCACCTTCCCTTCTATCATTCCTGATCAATTTATATCCCTTCCTGTCCTGAGTAAGGAATTTATCCATTGTTCTGGTTTCCCCACGTTTGAATCCTCACACCCATTACCCTTCTCAGTAAACAAAGGGGTCTTTTAGAATATATTTTCCATAGAAGGCAGTGGAGAAATTGTAAATAACAAATTATGTTTCTTTGCCACAATACTTAACCAACCCTGTCAGATGGGCACTGGGAGTAGAACACATGATTGGAGAAGTCACTCACTGTGGATTTAAGTCCTTTCCAAGCTCAGGGTGGTGCAGTGGACAGGACAACCCCCTGTCAGGGGGATCTGAAGATGGTATTGATTGTGTTTATAAGGGGTCTCATGAACATTTCATGGCCATGGAGGGCTCTTTCTATGGCTATTCTCTTCCCTCTCAGAGCTGGGGGAGAAGAGAGAGAGAGAAAGCGAGCCAGTGACCTAGTTCTAAGTAGAGCCCAATCATATGTAAATAATTCATATATTTAAAATAGCAAAATAAATATTTTATAGGTCTTTAAAATTCAGGAATGAGCTGTATCCTTAAAATTCACAGATCAAAAGCTAGCCTTGGAGTGACATCACCAAAATGGCAATAGTTTCTTCCTGAGTTTGCTTCTCTTGCAAGAACAACTAACAACTTTTCATGGACAAGGCACCACTGAGGGAACCCTGGGACACAGGCCTGAGGCTGAAGCACCCCCTTGCACCATGGAGACCCAGACAGACTGCATGCTAACCTTACTGTTCCTCCCCCTGAGCTTCCTCTTCTTCCAGTGGGAAGAGGGAGCCCAGCGGTGACATCTAGCTCCTACACCCCTGCAGCATTGTAGGTCACTTTGTGGAACCCCTTGCTCTGGTTCACCCTATGGGGATTGCATGGGAGTCTGTGGGGCTCAAACACTGGGAACCTAATTAAAAGCTGACCTTTAGGCACAAGTCCCATTGCACAGTAAAATGTTGCCATTAGGGGACATGTGTAACTCCTAGCTGACAGAATTTCACATTGAGAGCCTTACAAATTAAGGCTGGTTGCATGGCCTGCCTTTTATGGGATACTGAAGAGGAGATTGCCTCTTTCCTTTTCTCATGAGGACTCTCTGTTCTCTGAACAACAATCTCCATCCAAGCAGGGTGGGATCCCTTGTCCCGCATAGCACTGTCAGAGAGGGAAAATTTACAATTAATTTCTCACCATCTTGGGTACATTTGAGAAATCTTGTTAATAAAATTTGGTGGAGGATACATTGCTATAATGTAGAACAATATGGTTGGTGGGAGTTGCATATTTTTTCTATTTGTCTCTATTTCCCATGAGGATTTCAGAGATGCTGTGAAATACTTGCTGCAATATGACTAGAATATTTCCTCAAAGGGGTTGCTTATTATCACTGTATTTTAAAGTATAATGCTTTTTGATTTTTTTAGAATTGTAGAAGTAATATATGACCATTATGTAAAATTTAGAAAGTATGGAAAAGTGCACAGAAGGAAAGAAAAGTCATCCATAATTGGTCACATAGAATTAAACACTGTCATTACTTTGAGGGAGAGAGAGAGACATGGCCTAATTTCTATGCTTAAGAGTCTTTTCTCTTTGTTCTCTTAGTAGCCCCCCCTACCTCTGGTTCCTTTGTTATCTGTTAAAAGCATTCTTCCCTCATTTACATCACAGGTTCTGACTGTGGCCCATTTTTGGAATTAATTACAGAGATTTCTCTTCCCTTACTGTATAGAAGATAAAACTTGTGTAACTTGAGCTTTGATGTAATGACCCTGGAAGGATGATAAAAAAGATTGAAGGCATTTCTTAAGTTTGACAATAGGACCATTTCAGGTCGGATGGGTCTCTGTTGTGTAGGCCTTTCCTGTAATTGTAGGATGTTTGGAAGCATCTCTGACTACCAGATGCTAGTAGCAAAATCCCTTCTTCCAAGTTGTGACAACCAAAAATGCTTCCAGACACTACCGAATATCCCAAAGTGGGAGATGACAAAAACAACCTGGACAAGAATGTGTCCTGCTGAACACCTAGAAGTTAGGAATGACAGTGTTTCTGGGCTCTTAACTGATCATATTTTAGATCATAAAATGTCAAGAAGATAAATATGCCAATGAACTTTCTGAAAACATGAATATCAGTAGCTGTGTTCCTATTTTCATTTCTAGTCAATGCCTTGTTTGAAAGGATGAGGGTTATTATAGAGACCCGAGAAGTCTGAATTTGGAAGTCCTATCAGTCAGGGGTTAGTCAGGGACAGAGCAACCACTCTAGGTATTTCAGTTAGAAAGAGTGTTAATAGGGAACTAGCTGCTTACAGAATCCTTTGAAGAGCTGAACAGGAGAGTGAAGATCAAGGAGAATGCTGCTGGCTTTCAGGAACTTTGGGAAGCAGGAATCATAGAGAAATTCCCTTGGAGATCAGAAGGCTACAGGAATCCCAGAGGGTTTGTTACTGATGATCTCAACAGCTTGTAGCAGCAACATGAGTCATTTTTAGGAACAAACATGGAAGCTGCTGGTGCATCCACATAACTGCAATCTGCTGATGCCCGTGAGCTGCTGTGGGACAAAGTAATAGCTCCTCCTTCTCTTCTGCCTTCCAGGTCTCATATAAATTCCTCTCAGTACTTGAATCTAACTGAACTCCTGAGAGCAAGGGAGTCTTGGAAATGTAGTTTCTGGCTGTCAGCCCTGTTGTACTAGGAAGGTGCGGAGGAGGACAATATTGTGCAGACTGAGAGAACTGAGAAGATGTTGTACTAAGCCAGGGGTTCTTTATGAAAATGTTTCTTTCTTAACATCAGATTAAGAAAGGGGCATAGGTTTCTCCAGTGGTGATACATTGATAAAATAACTTTAAGATTCTTTGATCTAAATTGTTTGCCACATCTCATTCATTGTCAAGAACTATAGAGACTATAGTTGTAGAATGTATGGGAGGGATGAAGTTTCCTGGTGTCAAAAAGACAAACAGACATGTACTTGCATAAAAATATATGAAAATGTAGACTGGTACTGCATATATAGTTTCATATACTATTTTTATATAATGTTATCTCATGTGGTTCCTGCCTAGAATTCATTATTGCAAATGTTTGTCTTACTTTTGTCATGACAAATACGCTTAAATAATTTGAAAAGGAATTATTGCTATTTAAAAAACTATAGCATGCTATCTGTTTTGTTGTATGTATTTCAAAAGCATTACTTCAAACATTATTAATTTAGACTTGTGGATTTACATTTGTACATACATCTTTGTCCGCATGTTTGGTTAACTCCTTAGGCACAGGTTTCTAGAAATGAGTTACTCATCTAAAACTGTAAGTTAATCAGTTTACCCAATGTCTGGAGTGAGTAACTACCACCAGCAGCATGTGGGATCTCCTACTCTCTGTCATTTTGTGAGCATTGAGAGCAAACTATTTGTCAAATCAAAACAAATAAAAGTTTTTTTCATTTTTATAGGCAAATATTATTTCATTGTTTATAATTTTATATTTCTTTGATTTTTATCAATGGGGTTGAACTATGTGATTTTTATTGAAGTCCTGTACATGTCTTTACAAATAATTGCTATAACATAAGATAAGCTTAAGGTACAAAGTTCAAAAAGAATAAAAAGACATATGGTGAAAAATAAGATTCCTTTTCACCTTTTTACTCTAGTTAGTCAGCCTATCCCCCAAGAGACAACGAAGTACCTATTTTTATTTATTTATTTATTTTTCCAAAGGTGTATTTTTAGTATATACTCCAGAGAGGTTTACATAGATGTAAGCTGAAATATATATTTGGGTGTGTATATATGAATATATAATTATAATTCACATATGTGAATTAGAATGTGGATAATTTATACATATAACATGTATATAATATGTATAATTCAAATATACATACACCTTCACTCATTACTTTTACCAAAGGATAGAATTTTATGCATTCCATCCCAAAACTTTAAATAAATCAATGTAAATTTGAGTTCTTTCCATGTGAAGACATTCTTGTTCTTTTTAAAGGTTGTAACATATTCAATTTTATGCATGTAGTATGATGTATTTAATCGGTGTCCTATTAATGAACATTTGAGGTTGTTTTGTATTATTTCTCACAATGCTCTAATGAATAACTTTGTATCTCAAATTGTGCAAACTTACATTTATATCTCTAAGATAATTCCTAAAATTTAAGGTGCCTAAGCATAAATTATATATATTTTAAATTTTAATGGGTATATGCACAGTTTTTTCTAGTTTAATTGTGAATTCACTAGTGTTTATTATTGGGAAAAAACAATTACCTATATCTTTTTTGAGTCAGAAGGGGACCTTAGCCTAAGCATTTATGCTAATAATAATGACTAGTGCCTATTATCTGCTGGTCACTTTTCTGAGTACATAGAGAAAGTAATTTAATTGTTATCAGAGCCATATGCATTACATATCATTATTGACGTCTCCATTTTGCTATTGAGGAAACTGCGGCATAAGAGTTCAAAATAATGTGTCTGGGACCATTAGGGGCAGTGAGCAGAGGATCAAGGATCTGAACACACACACTATCGATCCATAGCCTAAGCATTTAGGTACTCTTTTATATTCAATCTGAACTAGTTTGTTTTTCTTCTTTTTAAAAAATTTTTCCAGGGAGTGTGGATACTGGTAAATTTAGGGATTTTTATTTGTTGAATTCTTCCATTCCCTGAACTATTTCTTATAAGCAGCAATTTCAAATCTTTGTCTAGTTCATTTGCTGTTTAAGGCAACAATCCTTAGAAAAGCATGCTACAGTGATAGATACTTGTTAATCTTCGGCCAGCCCAAAGGTACATGGGTTTTGATGACTGTGATTTTTGTTCTTTTTCATAATGTTTTAATTTTTTTAAGTTTTTGAGGTAGACAACCATACAATCTATGAATATTATTAGTTTGATCTCTTATTTATTTTTCTTCATTAGTGTGTTGGCTTGAAGGTCCAGAACACTGTTGTATAATTTTTTTTACTTTATTTTTATTGTTGACACTATTACAGAGGTCCTCATTGCCCATACCCTTTTGCCCACTTCCCCCACAGTGTTACCATTCCCCTTCTTCACACCGTTGTCTGTGTCTGTGGGTCATGCATATATGTTCTTTGGTAAATCCCTTCACATTCTTTCATGTAGTTCCCCTTCCCTCATCCCCTCTGACAGCTGTCAGTCTGCTCCATATATCCATGCCTCTGTTTCTATTTTGCTCATGAGTTTATTTTTTTCATTAGATTCTACACATAAGTGAGATCATACCTGGAAATTATTATGCTAAGTGAAATAAGCCAGTCAGTGAAAGACAAATACCACTTGATGACCCTTTTCTTGCTTCAGATTTTAATGGGAATGAATGCTAATGTTTGTAGTGCATACAATGTTGGTTCACATTCTGGAGAGAGATTCACGATTATGTTCAAAGTATCTCTTTTCATCACTTACTAAGAGCTCTTAATTAAGATGTTTAATTTTATCAAATGCCTTCGTGAGGGTCACATATGAATATTGTCACATATTATTATATTAATTGATTTACTATATTTGAGGATTAGATATGTTCTGGCATCTTTACTGCATAAGAAACTGCCCCAAAGCAGTGGCTTAATGTAATAACCATTCATTTTGCTTATGAATCTGTGATTTGACCAGGCTCAGTGAGGCATTTCTGGCTTGTGATAACTTATGTGTTTGCAGACAGACAGTGACTGGGCTGGGGTCACCTTGAAGGCTTCCTCACTCTCATGTCTGGTTCCTTGTCAGGGAAGGCTCACATTGCCGGGGCTGGAGCATCTGGGGCTCTGTGGGCATCTCCCACTTTCCATGAGGTCTCTTCACATGTGGCCCAGGGTAACCAGATTTCTCTTGGAGGACTCCAGAGTGAGTGTCCTGAGAGAAACCAACAGAATATGCCCAACCTTTTTAATCTCAGTACCAGAAGTCATGGAACATCGTTCTGTCACATTCTAGTTGTTGAGGCTGTCACAGAAGCCACACTGCTCAGGGTCAGTGGAAGGGCACACAGACCTCACCTCTTGAGTTTAGGACTCATTCTTTACTCAGTTTCTCCACAGTTATTGACCCATTTGGGATATTCAGGTTTTTTAAAATGATTTTGGTAATTCATGTATTTCTTAGGAACTCATTAAATATTGACAATTTTCAAATTTACAATGATAGCCTTTAATATTTTTATACATTTGTAAATATCCTTTATAGTATGTTACTATACTTTATTCCTCATTTATGATTTTGCTTACTCGTATATATATATATGTCTTGATTTTATCATCCTGAAATGTACCTATTTTAATACTTTTTTCAAATGTAATCTCTTGGCTTTGTTTATATTTTCTCCTCCCTTTGTGTGCTAAATAATTTTTTTAATTTATTATATTTTTCTTGATTTCCTAAATACCTCTTTAACTTAATAATAATTTAGTTATATTCTTCATTTTTAATCACAGACATATGTATATCTAAATAATTTGCTGCTAAATTTTGCTTTAGCCTTTTCCCCTGCATTTTGACCTGGAGATGGAACTAACCTGGGAACCAGAAGGAGAGCCAGGAATCACAGAGACACCAGGAGGCAGCACCCACGAATGTGTGGTTTTTGTCAGATCTGTGTACCTGTGGGATTCCTGGTAGACTGGGTGCTGGGCTGGGCCCTTGCCAGGCATGTGTGATGAGGCCAAGCGATGGAGATTATTAGTAAGAAAGCGATTGAAATAGTTACAATGGAACCTGCCTTTGGCTGGTTCTACCAAGACTTCTAACCTGGGGAGCTCAGGGCAGGGAGAGTGGGGATGGGGAGCTGGGGGTGGGGGATAGGAAGGAGGGAGTGGGGGGTGAGGGCATAGAAGGAGGTGAGGAGTTGGGGTGAGGGTGTGGAGTGGGAGGTGGGATGCAGTTTCTGTTTTTGCTCCAAGGCAGTCTTGATAAGACCAGTGTGCTCAAGATGATGGGGCTTCTAGACACCCTGATACTGGTAAGAAGTTCTTTAATGCCCAGGAAACAGCCTGGCTCCCCTGAGAGGGATGTTGGAGTCCAAGGGAAAGAGCATACACCATCCACAGGGAGCAAAACAAGCATCAAGGTTTGAAACACAGAGTATTTGCTTAGTAAAAAAGAAGGGCTGATGTGGGGACTGAGGGAAGAACTGATTTAGACCACACGAAATACTTTAAAAGATCACACTTGAAAATTGACTCTGAAGTCAGCATTGTGTGCATCCCAGTATAACAGATGGTCAGGAAGCAGGGTATTGTTTTTAAGAATAGTTAGTCTAAAAAGAATAAATGCATAAATGAATAAAAAAATAAACAAAACTCATGAAAATAGGGCACTTGCCGGAAGAATCCTGTGAGAGCTGTTTTCCCCTCTCTCCTTCACCCTTCAAGGAGAAATTCCCCAAGTTGCAAATGTTCCAGTTTAAGTGAGAGACTGTCTGGATTCAGTTCCCAAACAATATTCCTTAGTTGTGATCTTGAGAAAGTTTCTTTATCTGCCTTTGCCTCAGTTTCCTCATTTGTAAAATGGGGACAAAAATAGTACCTATTGCCTAGGAATATGGGTAAGGTTTAAATGAGTATCAGCTCCTATCTATCAATCAATCAATCATCTGTTATCTATCTATATCTATTGTCTATCTATCCTATCTATCATCTATCTATCTATATTTATTTATCTATCTAATATATCTAACCTTTCAACTCCAGCAGACATAAGATAAGCCTGTCAATTATTATTAGTTATTATTATCTTTTTCTCCCCTGGTTATATATACGGTCACCAAGTCCCTCCAAATCTCTACTCTGAGGGTTTTCATCCATACCTATCATATCTCATTGACACTCACTACAACCAGATGAGTGGCCTTAAAAACTTCAGGCACCCTGACATAAGCCTAAACTTCCTCAGTTACCCTGTACAACTTTCCAAACCAACCATTTACAAGCATAGCTCTGCTGTAGTAGTTTTCTTCTTATTTTATAATTCTTTTTTTTCATAAAAGCACGTATGCTTTTTTATTGCTGAGTAATATTCCAACACACAAGTATATATATTGAATATTTACATAATATTACATCTTATTTATCTAAAAATAAATAAAGTCACAGGGATATAATGTGCAGCACAGGTAATATAGTCAATATCATAATAACTTTGTACATTAACAGATGGCTACTAGACTTACCATGGTGATCACATAGTAATGTGTATCAATGTCAAATCACTCTGTTAGACACCTGAAACTAACATAATATTGTATGGATCATATTATAAAGTTGTTTATTATTTATTTATTAAGTTGAGGATTTTTTTAAAACTTTTTTTATTGTTGTTCAAGTACAGTTGTCTCCATTTTCCCTCCACCACTCTCCCCACCCCAGCCATTCTCACTTCCCACCCTTGATCCCTACCCTCCTTTGGTTCTTTCTATGCATCCTATATAGATGTTCCTGAAAACCCTCCCCCCTTTTCACCCCATTATCTGTTGGGAACCTCCCTGCCTGGTTTCAGAAGCTGTAAACCCCCATGGCTAAGGCTAAGTGACAGACCTTGGGACCATAAGCCACTGAAGAGACAAAGCTTATCTCCCTGGCAGGGGCACCACCTCTGCTCCCTTTACTTTACCCTGCTTGGCCCCGAGCCTGACCAGTTAGCCAATGACAGGTAAGACTCCTCAAGGGAGGGATGACCTAAGACAGGCATGGTCATGAAGAGGCCCTCAGGGAAGGACTTGGGGGGCTGTAGAAAAAAAGGGGTGATGGACCCTCACCCCTTGGCTTTGACATAGCCTGAGTCCTCAGTCTGTCTGCAAGAAGTCTCCTAATCTCTTGGCTGCCTTACTTCCCCTGCCTGACATAAGCCTGAAACAATGACCAAGGGTGGTGCAGCCCTGTGCTGGAAAGGGTGGATTCCCTGGGTGATGAGGCCTAAGCAAGAATACATAAAACCCTATGAAACCTGCTTTGCTAAGAATGCCCTCATTTTTCTGATAAGGGTCCAAGCATGAAATGAGTTTGTTTCCCAAAGTTTTATAGCCCTTTAGCTAACTGACCCTACCTCAGAATAAGCCCTCAGAGTTCTTTGTATGTTATCTATTGTTTGATCCTTACTGCCTGACAATGATTGATGAGCTTTACCTGTATTCCAGTGCAAATTGGATCCAATAAAAGCCCATTGAGGAAAAGGCTCTTGGCCCTTCTCCTTTGAGAGATCAGCCACCTTTCCTCCCCAAGCACATCATGTCTTGATAGACTTATTCTCATCCATGGTGGACGGCGGGGGTGTGTGTGTCCCTGTGGGTGGACTCCCCCCAATTCAAATTTTCTTGATTGTCCTATAAACATGTATTTTTGAACAGCTGGTTTCCTTGAATCAGTATGCAAACAAAATTAAACAGGTGAATTTTACTACATGCTGGGTGCTGTAGCAGACATGTGGATATTTATGGCGGAGCTCATTAGGAAGAGCTCCCTGGATTTACCTCCAGTGGAGTTCACATTGGCTTTGGAATTCTAGCTTCGTGAACCTGAGCAAGTGGACCTTTCCAAGTCTCACTTCCTCAACTCCATAACTGACATGGTTGATGTGAATATTAAATGAAATATTCATTATGATGTTTAGTACACAGTCTAGCTTATAGTATGTGCTCAATAAAATGTTAATATAATTATAAAACAATAATAAAAACCAGGAAGGTGATGTTTAACTTATATCTGTAGCTTGTGCAAAGTAGAGGTAATGTGTAATTTCATGTAGAGATAATACACAGATTTTTGTAAAGGCAAGAATTGGAAGTCTGACATATTTGACAAATAGTGAAAAGGCCCACAAGTTGGGAGTGTCAGTAGTTGAGACTGGAAAAGTTGGTTGTGACCAGACCATGCATCAAGGGTTTTATGTATAGAGCTAGAGTTGGGGCTTAATCTTGTAGGTATGGAGGGGTGACAGAGGCTTCTGGGGAAGTGACGGCATCGGATTCTGCTGGCAGCAAGATAGAGGGGCAAACTGTGGAGGAGGGGGGCCGCCTACAAAGTTGCAGCAAGAGTCCTGCAAGGAGACAATGATGCCCTGAATCATCCAGTAACTGTGAGGATGGAGAAAAACATTGCTGTGGAGGTCTGGACAGGATTTCTTGAAAGATTAAATGTTGGCAGGTAAGGAGAAACAGGACAATTTAAGAACCACTCCAGAATTTCTGGTTTAGCTCTCAGCTAGAAGGAGATGTCATTGAGATTGCACATACAGGAATCTGAGCAAGTTTCAGTGCTGGGGATAATGAATTCATATGGGGTGTGTTCAATAAGAACAGTCTGCAGGACACCTAGGTGACAATTCTGTTCTTACTTCTATGTCTTAAAATGACTTAAGAATTACTTAGAAGGAAAATTAAGAAGTAGTAAAGCTTGCCCTAGTGCATCTCCTCTGACTGCTCAAGGCCCTGCTAGGAAATCTGACAGCTCTAAGTACTGAGAGGATTCCAGGAGGGACTAATGGCCTTTTCAAAGGCTACATCATCATAAATACAGTGTTGATGGCAAGTGAATAAATTCCAGACTCATTTATTTAAATGTATTTGGTCATTGGACAATGTGATTTTTACAAAGACAACCTTACAATCCGCCAAGTCGCAGTTCTTGAATGTTCACACCCTTTGAAGATATGATGACATTGATTAAGCAGCCCATCACTTTATCCCATTGTCCTACATTTTCCCATTTCCCATCTTCAGCTCAGATCAAAGTGACTTAACAAGAGGCAAAATATTTTGCTTGAGATAAGTGTTGTGTTTGTAAAGCAACTGTCCAAATGTAAAATGGTTATTTTAGGAAGAGAGGGAATATCCTATAATTGAAGGCTAATTGGCCATTTGAGTAGGGGTATTGGTAAAGGATGTTGACACCTTGAGTTGTTGGTGCTGTGCAGGATGGATTAGAATACTGTAGAAGATGTTCTTTGTTGTGCAAGCAACAGCCATATTCCCTGTTTTCTCGGTGTAACACCCTTATTTTGTTCAGTTGTTGGCCCACCTATCAGAATTGATTTTGGAGTTGGTTTAAAAAGTGAGTTCATTTTCCTTGACATGTTTCCCATTGAGTGGTAGGGTTTATGTTCTCTCCCCTTGAACCTGGAGAATTGTGATCCCTTCAACAAGTAGAATGTGGAGGCAGTGGCAATATGTGATTTCTGAGGATAGATAAGAGATCATGTAGCACCCATTTGATTCTCTTAACATTTTATTTAAATGCTTCTTCTTGGAATTTCTCCACAATGTTGTGAGGAAGCTCAAGTCATATGGAGAGGATACATGTTAGTGTGCTGATCAAAACTCCCTGCTCAGCTCAAGCTTTGAGTCTTCTGAGCCCCAGTGTCAGACATGGGAATGAAGAAACTTCCAAATGAGTGCTTGGATCTTCAAGGCACCCTGCCAATACAGTGTTCCAAGCCAAAGTGCCATATATCACGGAGCAGTGCCCTATCATGGTTCCTGATCTACAGAGTCTGAGAATAAATTAAATGATTGTTGTTCTATTTCACTATGTTTTAGCGTGTTTCATTATGTAGCAACAGAAATTAGAATAACATGTGACCAGTTTTCAGCAATGAGACAGAAGTGGTTGTTCTCTTGGGAGCCTGTGAGAGATTTTTCTCTCTGATAAGAAGAGAGAGTAGTTTGAAGAAAAATACCCCATTTGTCCCTGCTTCGTCATGGTATTGGCAGATCTTGATGTTTAGAAGGAGGTCCTCAATCCTGAGACCTCGAAGGCAAAACTAAAGGAGTGGTAAGGAAGCCTTTCATGGTCCTGTCAGTACTTAGCTGGGAACATCCTTCTGTGAGATATCTCATTTATGTATGGGGGTAAATATCCAATGTGTTTAAGCCACTCGTATTTAGGTTTTCTATTACTCACTGGCTGAATTAATGATCTTTAAAGACACTTCCAATTCAGAACTCTGATTCTACTGCATTTTTGGTCTCTCTCTGCTTTGAATTCAAAATATTGATTTGTCCCAGTTCTACTAGAGTCCTTCATACTCTTCAAAAGTTAGTGTCCTTATAAAGACTTTTCTAATCATCTCCCATAACAAATAATCTATATTTATCATCATATCTCATGACCCAATTCATATATTTGCCTGTAGATATTTTTTTATCCTGCCAATGATATCTCTACAACATGGAATCACCCAATGTATTATATTTCTCCATTTATTCAAATCTCTCTTTGTTTTATGTCCCTCATTATGGTTTATAGTTTTCTCTATATATGTCATACACACACACATACACACATGTATATTTTACCCCTGGATTTTATACACATACATATTCTAATTTGCTTTGTTGTTGTTTTTGTCTTCATGGGTATCATTCTACCAAGATGTAACAATTTATTATTTTTTATACTATTCACCATATTTAATGAGTGACTACTCCATGTTGGAGTTATACTGTTTGTATTTCTTGTTACCACAAAAGCAATAAGAATTTCTAATATTTTGAACATTTATCATATCCAAATAGCCTTAGATGAATTAGCTTTTGAATTCACATGATACTATGAACAAAGCACCATTATATTTTTCTTCATTTTATACATAAGAAAACCACACAGGGACTTCCATTAAAGATAGAGGCATAGGTATACATGGCTTGCCTCCTTGCACAACCACATCAAAATTACAACTAAAATAGAGAACAAGCATCACTCAGAACCATCAGAAATTGAGTTGAATGGAAGTCCGGCAACTATGAAATTAAAAAAACCATATCCATCCAGAGGAGTAGAAGGGGTGGGGGCACAGAAGGGGCTGGTCCCACATCCATGTGTGGTGGATAAAAATTTGGAAGGGAAATCTCTGGAATGAGGAGTCCCAGCCCCATATCAGGCCCCCAGCCCAAGTTTCCAGGACCGAGCTGATGGAAGAAACTACTGGAGTCCCAAGCAGTTCCCCTTGAACAACCCCCACACAGACTTACTCAGACTCACTCCATCTGAGCTCCAGCACTGGGGTAGCAGTTTGAAAGGCACCAGTGACATACAGGGAGTAAATGAAGTGTATGTCATCAAGGCAGGAGTGGTAGAACAGTTTTTTTCCAGACAGAAAGGCAGAGGTCATTGTCCCTTTCCTGAGCCCACCTCTGACAGAGCCACAGAGCCAGCAGATCAGTGACATATCTGAGACTCCAACAACCAGGCTAATACTGTTTACCCTGCCCTGGAGATCCCCTGAGACTCTGTCCCACCAAACTTACAGTCTAACACATTGTTTTTTTATTTTTTTAATTGTTGTTCAAGTACAGTTGTCTCCATTTTATGCCCCCTACTCTCCCCCACATCATCCATCCCCACCTCCCACCCTCTATCCTACCCCGTTTGGCTTTGTCGGTGTGTCCTTTGTACATGTTCCTTGATGACACTTCCCCTCTCCCCCATTACTCCCTCCCCCCTGGTTACTCTCAGATTTTTTTAAAGATTTTTAAAGTTTATTTATTTAGAGAGAGGGGAAGGCAGGGAGAAAGAGAGGGAGAGAAACATCAATGTGTGGTTGCTTCTCATGTGGACCCCACTGGGTACCTGACCCATAACCCAGGTATGTGCCCTGACTGGGAATGGAACTGGTGATCCTTTGGTTTGCAGTCTGTGCTCAATCCACTCAGCTATACCAGCTGGGGCTGGTTACTGCCAGTTTGTTTTTTTTATTTCAATGTCTGTGTTTATATTTTGCTAGCTTGTTTGAATGGTTGATTAGATTCCAACTATAGGAGAGATCATATGGTGTTTGTCTTTAATCACCTGGCTTATTTCACTTAGCATAATACTCTCCAGATCCATCCATACTGTCATGACAGGTAGGAACTCCTTTCTTTCTGCTGTTTAGTATCCCATTGTGTAAATGTACCATAGTTTTTTAATCCACTAAATGTTAACAGTGACATTTCCATATGAATGGATGGTCTTGGCTCATGATTCAAAACTTTTTAAATCCTCTCAAATGAGCTACAGCTGGCCTCAGTGAGCCTCCAGTTCCCAGACCTCTTGTTATATGGCCCTAGGCCTGGCACTAGCAGCAGTCAGCCTAGATTCACAGCTTGTCTTCACCTGGAATCTCCAAGCCCAGCCCAAGTAACAGCCATCTCAGATTGCTTTATAGGTCAGGCAGGGTGGCCACAGGCAGAACACAGGTGGAGAAAGACCTTAACCTGCACCACCTGGGAAGCCCCAGAGCCAGAGCACACAGTAGACAGCTACAGGCTACATCAGAGCACCACCACCCTGCCCCTCCACAGCTGATCTTCCCTGGAAGATGGAAGTTTGTGATCAGTGGTCACAGCCAGTCCTTGCAGCTGACTGGCCTGGGTAAATCCCTCCCATTGACCTGACAACTGCAATCAAGGCTCAACAACAAGAGGAGGGTATACTCAGCCCACACAAAAGGAGCACCTTGAGTACCCAACTTGGGTGATAGGGGGTCTGTGCCACTGGACCCTATATGACACCTACTACATTAGGCCATGCTACCAATGCAAGGAGTAATAGCAGCTCTCCCTAATACACAGAAACAAACACAGGGAGGCTGCCAAAATGAAGAGACAAAGAAACATGCCCAAATGAAAGAACAGATCGAGATTCCAGAAAAAGAATGAAACAATATGAAGATAAGGAATCTATCTGATGCAGAGTTCAAAACATTGGTTATAAGGATGCTCAAGAACTTAGTGAAGACCTCAACAGCATAAAACAGATCCAGTCAGAAATGAAGGATATACTAATTGAAATAAAGAACAATTTATAGGGAAACAAAAGTAGAGTGCATGAAGCCGAGAAGCAGATCAATGATTTGGAACATAAGGAAGCAAAACACAACCACGGAAAACAACAAGAAGAAAAAGGAATCCAAAAAAAAAAAAAATGAGGATAGTGTAAGCAGTCTCTGGGACCACTTCTAGCATTCAACATTGGCATAATAGGGGTGCCAGAAGGAGAAGAGAAATGGCAAGAAATTGGAAATCTAGTTGAAAAATTAATGAAAGAAATCTTCCCTAATTAGGTGAAGGAAATCGACATGCAAGTCCAGGAAGCACAGAGAGTCCCAGACAAGATGGATGCCCACTCCAAGACACATCATAATTAAAATGGCAATGGTTAAAGATAAAGAGAGAATCTTAAAATCTGCAAGAGAAAAGCAGTTATGTATCTACAGGGGAGTTCCCATAAGATTGTCAGCTGATTTCTCAAAAGAAACTTTGCAGGCTGGAAGGGATTGGCAAGAAATATTCATAATCATGTAATGCAGGGACCTACAGCCAAGATTGCTCTACCCACCAGAGATATCATTTAGAATCAAAGGGCATATAAAGAGCTTCCCAGACAAGAAAAAACTAATGGAGTTCATCATTACCAAACCATTGTTATATGAAATGTAAAGGGACTTATTTAAGGAAAAAGAATATAACTATGAACAATAAAGTGGCAATAAATACATTATCTATCAACAATTGAATCTAAAAATCAAACTAAGCAAACAAGAAGAACAGAGACAGAATTATGGATAAGCAGAGCATGTTGATTTGGTTGCTAGAGGGGAGGGGTTATAGGAGAATGTGTGAAGAGGTAAGGGGATTAAGGAGTACTAATAGGTAGTTACAGAATAACCATGGGGATGTGAAGAATACTATAGGAAATAGAGTAGCCAAAAAACTTATACAGCTGACCCATGGACATGAACAAGGGTGTGGGGATTGTCTGAAGGAGTGGCGGGTGCTGGGTAGAGGGTGGAAAAGGGAGAAAAATTGGGACAGTTGTAATAGCATAATCAATAAAATATAATTAAAAAAAGAAAACCAGAGAAAATATGGATATACTGGTAAAGGTCATATTGCCAGTAAGCAATGAAGTTGATGTTCAAACTTAGAAGTATGGATCTCAAGCTCATTTTTTCCAATCAATACCCTATAGTGTCTTAATACATATAGGATTTCATCTGAGGGTGAGAGAAAGAGGTTAAACAACACAGAAATAACTACTATTGTTGTGGTAAATAGAGTAAAGGAAATGTACAAAATGTTATGAACATCTGACAATCCTATTGGACTGGTCTGGGAAGGATGAGAAAGGTCTCCCAGAGGAAATGGCACTTCAGCTATGACCTGGAGGAGGAGTGGGGAATGATCAAGCAAAGGTGCCAGAAAGAGGGTGCTTCAGGCAGATTCACTAGGATGTGGGAGGATCCTGAGGATCCTGAGGGCCCTGAGGAAGTGGCACATCCAAAGTATTCAAAGAAAGCTGAGGAAATGAGAGAAAGACACACCAAATGTGGCTGGGGAGGCTAAACTTCATGGGCCTTCTGAGGAGTTTGGGCTTTCTCCTAGGAGCAGTGGGGGAATATTGACAGGTTGGAAAAGGGCGATGCAGACAACTGTAACTGAATAACAATAAAAATTTTAAAAAAATTAATAAATTTAGGCAAAAAAAGGGCAATAATACATTGTCTGTTGAATAGAGTGCAGTGTGGAAGGTGGCAAGAGTGGAAGTGAGTTAGGTAACTATTTTGGTAGTCCAGGCAAGAGTCTGTTAATGAATGTGGGGATGTCAGCTGTACTGGGATTGTAGGTATAATATTTTCCCAGGTAGAATATGAAAGCCTTAATTATGGCTTAAAATAAGGGAGGAGGGAAATAATTGTATCAAGGATGGCATGTATGCTTTTGCTACCATAACCAGCAACTTGGTGATTGGTGCTATTTTCTAGGCTTCAAAATAGGCTTAGGAAGAAGATGTATTTGTTCAACAACTTTTAACAAGTATTTATTAAGCACTTACTCTATTTAAGAAATTTGGTTAGACATTAGCAAACAACTAAAAACTAGGCCAACACTTTTCTGTTGTCATGGAGTTTAAAGTCTACCAGGGAAGGGAGAATTGAAACTAACAATGAAACAATTAATTTATATAGTAAAAAATGAATCAAGAAGATGAAGAAGTAAAGAAGGCTTATACTTGGAGGGCTGTGTTGGTCAGGAAGGATTAAGATCATTTTGCTGCGTGCAGAGTGAATTTTGTGAGGGTGAGGATGAGGGGAAAGAAATAGAGATCATGTTGCAAGGTGAGAGTTCAGAGTTATTGGTGGAAATGGAGATAAATGCATGAATTTGAGAGCTATTTGGTTTGTAAAATTAACATGGATTGTGAGGAAAAGGGAAGTGTCAAGAATACCTACAGAGGTTTCTACTAGAGAAGTTGAATGCATGTCGGTTCCATAGGCATACTGGAGAAGGAGCAAGCATTAGGGGAAAATGCTGTGTTTGAAGTCCCTGTGAAATAACCAGTCTGAGATGATTTTTATTGGTATCTGGACATAAGGAGAGAGTTTCAGGCTGCACTATAAATGGGGGTACACAAATAGAAGGCACTTAAAATTAAAGAGCAGATGAAGTCTTCTGTGGAGGGAGTGGAGAAGTCAAGAGAAAGTGTAGCATTTAAAGACTAAAATTATACGGTTAATTTTGTGTTATGTGAAATTTATTTCAACATTTTAAAAAAATGTCAAGATTAAAGTCTAGAAGTATGAGAAGTATTCAGTAAAGGATATGGAAAATGAGTGACTACAGAGATAGGAGTAAGCAAAGTGCCCTGGATGTCAAGAAAGGAAGGCATTTCTTCAGAAGTTGGTGGCTAATTGCTGATGGGAAGCCAGTGTGGACAAAACTATGAAGAAAATGTCCAGAAATATTTTTTGATTTATCTTATTGTGTACTATATACATTTTTTAGAATGGTTTTGGCATTGATATTGGGCACTCAATAATTACACATACCCTTTGCAACAGCATGGATGGAACTGGAGAGCATTATGCTAAGTGAAATAAGCCAGACAGTGAGAGACAAATACCATATGATCTCACCTTTAACTGGAACATAATAAATAGAAGAAAAAAGGAAACAAAATATAACTGGAGGCATTGAAGTTAAGAACAATCTAACAATGGTCAGGGGGGAGTGGGGAGGGGACAGTGAGGAGAGGGGATTACAGGAACTACTATAAAGGACACATGGACAAAATCGAGGGGGAGGGTAGAGGTGGGGGAGGGGGTTCAGCTGGGGTGGGGTGGAGGGATGGGGAGAAAAGGCACACAACTGTAACTGAATAACAAAAAATTAAAATAAAAAAAATAAATGAAAATATCAGGGCCATTTTAGCTGCTTAGTGGACATAGAACACAGACAAGAATGGGTTAACTACTAAGTAGAAAGTAGGGAAATGGAACTAGAGTTTGTAACCAAACCTTTGAAGAAGTTCAACTTGGAAATAGAGAAATGAGGTGTTAGCTAGAGGGGGATGTGAAGTCTAATGTATATTTTAAAAAGCTAGGGACAAAATATGTCCTAATATAGTTCAAACAATTCAACCAAACTGAAACAGGTGAAGATGCAGGTCAGAAGAGGGAGAATCATTGAGATGAGGTTCTTGAGGGAGCAAAAAGTTTGCATGCAGTGCCCACATGGAGATTGATATTTGCCAGGAAGAAGGACTGTCTTTCCATTGTAATAGGAGAAAAGAAAGGGAATGTGTTTTTTTCTTATTTTCTTATAATTATTTTTTAAGTTTTTATGTATTTTTTCAATAAGATTTAGTCCCAATATACCCCTCCTCCAACACCACACTGTTGTCCATGTTCATGAGTTCTTGTTCCTTTCTGTTCAATTCCTCCACCCCCTAACCCGCATGCCCCCCACTAGCTGTCATCCTGCCCTTTATCCATGAGTCTGACCCCATTTTCCTTGTTAGTTCAGTTTGCTCATTAGCTTGCACAGATGAGTGAAATTGTATGGTATTTGTCTTTCTCTGACTGACATATATCATTTAGCATTATGTTGTCTAGGTCCATGTACTGTTGCAAAGGGTAAAATTTTCTTTTTTCTTTTCTTTTTTTTTTTATGACCGAGTAGTATTCCATTGCATAAATGTCCCATAGTTGTTTTATCTACTCATCTACTGATGGACACTTGGGCTGCTTCCATATCTTGGCAATTGTAAATAATGCTGTAGTGAATATAGGGGTGCTTATGTTCTTTCAAATTAGTGTTTTCGGTTCCTTTGGGTACATTCTCAGAAGTGGGATTGCTGGGACAAAAGGCAGATCCATTTTTAATTTTTTGATGTATCAAGATAATGCTGACATCATAAAATGAGTTTGGAAGCCTTTCCTGCTCTAAAATTTTATAAATTAGTTGGAGAAGGAGAGATATTAGTTCTTCTTGGAATGTTTGGTGAAAGTTACCTGTGAAGCCATCTTGTCCAGGGCTTTTGGGAGTTTTTTTTATTACTACTTCAATTTCATTAGGTGTAATCTGTCTATTTAGATTCTCTCATTCTTCCTGACTTAGTTTTGGAAGATTGTATGTTTGTAGAAATTTATCCATTTCATTCAGGTTGTCCAGTTTGTTGACATATAGTTCATAATATTTTCTTACAGTCATTTGTATTTCTTTGGTGTCAGTTGTTATTTCTTCTCTTTCATTTCTGATTTTATTTTTTTGTATCCTTTCTTTTTTTTCTTGATGAGTCAAAAGTTAGTCAATTTTGTTTATCTTTTCAAAGAATCAGCTCTTGAATTCATTGATCCTTTGTACCTTTTTTTAGACTTTATTTCATTTATTTTTGCTCTCCTTTTTATTATTTCCTTCTTTCTACTCACTTTGGGCTTTGTTTGGTGTTCTTTTTTAAGTTCCTTTAAGTGTAAAGTTGGATTGTTTATTTGAACTTTTTTTGTTTTTGAGATAGGCCTGTAATGCAATGAATTTTTCTCTTAGGATTGCTTTCTCAGTGTCCCACAAATTTTTGATTGTTGTGTCCTCATTTTAATTTGTTTCAAGATATTTTTATTTCTTTCTTGATCTCATTGTTGACCCATTTGTTGTTATTAAGATGTTATTTAGTTTCCATGTCTTTGTGTGTTTGTCTGTGTTCCTGTGATTAATTTCTAGTTTCATAACATTGTAGTCAGAGAAAATGCTTGATATGACTTCAACCTTCCTAAATTTTTTAGACTTGTTTTGTGTCCTAACATGTGGTCTCTCCTAGAAAAAGTTCCACGTGCACTTGAAAAGCATGTATACATGTATATTTGTCTGCTTTGGGTTGAAATGTTCTGAAGTATCAATTAAACCCATTTGATCTAATGTATTGTTTAAGGCCACTGCCTCCTTGTTGATTTTCTGTCTGGAAGGTCTATCCATTGAAGTCAGTGAGGTGTGAAAATCCCTGACTGTGACTGCATTTCTGTTATCTCTCCCTTTATGTTCATCAAGATTTGCTTTACATAGTTAGGTGCTACTATATTGGATGAACCAATATTTACTAGAGTTATATCCTCCTTTAGATTGTTCTCTTTATCATTATGTAGTATCCTTCTTTGTCTCTTACTGTAGCCTTATTTTTAAAGTCTATTTTGTTTCATATAAGTATTGCTACCCCAGCTTTTTATTCTTTCCATTTGCATAAAATATGTTTTCCATCCCTTCCCTTTTAGTCTGTGTGTGTCTTTTTATCTGAGATGGGTCTCTTGGAAGCAGCATATATATAGGTCTTTTTGTCCTATCCATTCAGCTACCTTTTGTATTTTTGTTGTAGCATTTAAACCATTTCCATTTAAGGTTATTATTGATAGCTGTATATGTAGTTCCATTTTATTGTTAGA
Source organism: Desmodus rotundus (assembly GCF_022682495.2). NCBI lineage: Eukaryota > Metazoa > Chordata > Mammalia > Chiroptera > Phyllostomidae > Desmodus > Desmodus rotundus. The sequence continues at coordinate 62,465,011 of NC_071390.1, forward strand.
CTGTTTCCCTCTGTTTTTTTTTTTTTTTTAATTTTCCTTCTTTTTCTTCTTAAAGCAAACCCTTTAAGATTTGTTGGAGTACTGGTTTGGTGTTAAATTCCTTTAGTTTTTTCTTGTCTGGGAAAATTTATTTCAAATTTGATTTTAAATGATAGCCATTCTGTGCAAAGTAGCCTTGGTTTTAGGTCTGTGCTTTTCATCACCTTGAATATTTCATGCCACTCTCTTCCTGCCTGTACTGTTTCTGTTGAGTAATCAAATGACAGTCTAATTGGTACTCCCTTGTAGGTAACTGCCTGCTTTTCTCTTGTGGCTTTTAGGATTCTGTCCTCTTTAAGCCTTGCCATTTTAATTATGATGTGTCTTGTAATAGTCCTCTTTGAATCCAAATTGTTTGGGACTCTCTGAACTCCTAGACTTCTGTGTCTTTTTTCTTCAGCAGACTTGGGAAGTTTTTGGTCATAATTTCTTCAAACAGGTTCTCAATCCTTGCTCACTTTCTTCTCCTCCTAGTATTCCCATGATGTGGATGTTGTTATGCTTCACATAGTCCAAAATGTTTCTTCAGCTCACTTCATTTTTAACATTTTTTTCTTTTTTGCTGCTCTTCTTGCCTGTATTTTTCTACCTTGTCTTCCAAATCACTGATTCAGTTGTCTGCTTCATGTAACCTACTGTCTAATCCTTCCAATGTATTATTTATTTCATATATTTCATTCTTTATTTCTGATTGGTGCTTTTTATGGTTTCTATATATTTTTTTCATGCTGTTGAGTATTCTTATAATCATAACTGTGAACTCTATGTCTGTTAAATTGCTTGCCTTCATTTTGTCTGGTTCTTCTTCTGGAGAATTCTCTTGTTTTTTCATTTGAGGTCTGTCTTTTGTTTTCTCATTTGGCTGCTTCTTTGTATTTTCTGCCTTAGCTGTTAACCTTATCAGTTGTTAAACTGATCAGTTTTAAACTAATCAAGATGTAATCAGCAGCTCAGTTTAAGCTCTATAGGGTGGTGTAGAGTAATTCTTGTGGTCAGGGCTATTGCTTCCACTCAGGCTGCTGTCATTAGGAGAGGAACTCTCTGCCTGTGAAAGGTGGCTTTTATAATATGGTGAATGACTCAGCACCGGATCCTTGCAGCTGTTTCTTCAGTTCTCACCCCATAACTAACAACCCCAGACTCTCCTCAAGTATCTCTAGTCTACTCTGCCCTCCCTCTGCCGGATCCCAGTGTAAGTGGCTGCAAGTGAAATTTTGTGCATTGGCCCTTTCAGTCTCTCTGTGTCTCCAGCTGTCTCTACCTGGCAGACAGAAACCTTGCTGCTTTTCACAGCTGGATGTTATCTGAGTTCCTTTCTGGCTCTGTTACGGTAGGCTGGAGAGCTCAGCTTGGGATTTAGACCCCACACTTTTCAGGGGAACACCCCCACCTCTGAAATATCCCTCTGGACTTCAGCTGCTGTCCAGGGGAGCCCAGTGCTCCCTCTCATGATTGCTCTGCCCTCCCTACCAGTCTCACTGTGGTGAAGTTGTTTCTTTTGTAAGTCCTTGGTGATAAGGCTTCCCTCCAGCCAGTGTTTAGTTGGTTATTTAGGATGATTTCTCTACAATTTAGTTGTAATTTCAGATTGGTCCTGGGAGGAGGTTAGTGTAGCTTCCACTTACTCCTATGTCATCTTAGATCTTATTTTCTATTTTCTCTTGGAAAAAAGGAGAAAATGGAAACTAATATGAGCTTTGGTAAATGTGGAGGTGAAAAGAAAGGGAGTTTTGGTCTGATATTTTCCATTAAGTATAAGCAAAGATCATCAACAGAGAGGGTGGGAGAAAAAGGTAATTGGAGTTTTCAGGGCAGTGAAATTGTGCACTCCCTGCAAGGTAAAAAAAAGCCCAGGTCAACAAGTTTGAGAACTCCCTGAAGGTTAGGGTACAGTTATAGCATTCTGTGGAGATCGTGTCTACTCACTAGCCTGTGCTAAAGATTTTTTATTGATTTAAAAATATTTATTGAATGCCTACTATGTAGGTAGGTCTATGCAGATGACTAAAAACTAGTGAAATGGCCATAATGTCTCAAATTTAGCTGAGCCTGACATTCTGAACAAGTAAAAAGTGCAGGCTAAGTCAGAGCTATAAATTGCCATAGTGCTGGAAGCATGCTCCAACATGCAAGAGAGCTTCTTGGCAAAGGACAAGGAATTATTGACTTCAGACATTTAAGAAAATATATGCTAATTATTAGCTGGCCATCAAGTTAACCAAGCAGAGATTTGTGTGACTTCACACCACTGGACATGTCTAGGAAAATCACTAAACATAGACAGCCATACCAAGAATAACAACAGCAATAGCAACAACAAAATATAGCAACAAGAGCAAAGCCTCAGAAAGTGGTGTGGATCAGATTTCCAGATTTGCCAAATTACATTATCTAAAAATCCAGATTTTAACAAAATATTATAAGATATGCAAAAAGAGTAATAGATGGCTTATACATAGGAAAAATGCAAGCAATATAAACTAGCCCCGAGGGGATGCATATATTGAACTTATTAGGCAAACACTTTAGAGAAACTATTATAAGTATGTTCAAAGAATGAAAAGAAACCATGTCTAAAGAATTAAAGGGGGAGGAGAGAAGATGGCAGCGAGACAGGTGGGAGCGGAGTTAACTTCCCCCTGCACCTGGGTGAAACACCTACCCATTCTACTGAGAAACAAAGTGAACAGCCAAAAGCAGCCCAGTGTTTATGAAGATAGGAGACCAAAAAGTACAGAGGACACTGAGAAAACAGAAGGTAAGGGGATTGCTTCAAGACAAAAAGGTCCCTGGGACCAACCCAGGGACCAGGGCGGCTGCAGCCCCAGGCCCGCCCGTGCAGGGCCTGCCGCAGGATTCCTGGGAGAGAGCCAGTTAATGGCCGCCTCCGCTGCCAAACAAGGCCTGAGCAACACTGTGAGAGACCTGGTTGCCTAAAGTCGCAGGGAGGGGAATAAGGACTAAGTGGAAAACCCAGGGAGACCACAGGCTCTGGCCAAGGAGAGTTGAAAGTTGGGCCACTTGCGATCCTGACCCTGACAGCCCCCGGCCTAGCTGGAGAGGTGGGCTGTGTGAGAGGTCAGGCCCTTCCTTGTAAGGAGAGAGCCACAGGATCAAGCAGGAGGATTTTTCCCAAAAAGAAAAAGACCCTCTGGGGCATTTTGGGGAATTCCCCTGCAGCAACAGCTCCAGTCTCCTCTCCACCCCACCACCCATCAGGGGACTGTGCGCTCCTCATCTTGGAGGGAGCTGAGACAACAGGCACCACCTGGGGCAGGGTGCCCAGCAACCAGGAGTGTCTGCACCTCATCTTGGAGGTAATTGAGACCCCAGGTACCAGGGAGAGTTCGAATCAAGGAAGGCTCTGCACACATACCCATAGCCCAGACAAGGCCTACCATTAAAAAAAGAGTGGGTAGAAGCTGGGAACACCAGGATTCCTCCTAGAAGAGGAAACCCACCAACAAAGGAATCACCAACAGATAACAACAAAAGAAGGCGAAGGAGGGAGTGGAAGTCACACTAACTCAACCCAGGACCTATCTGGAGATACAACTAAATAGTGAGAAAAAACAACTGAACAAGAGCAAGAGAAAAGCCTCAAAACCTTGTAAACACGGAAGAACCAGCTCCAACACAACCTGCCCACACTTGCTCAGCAGAAGACAAGAGGTGGGGGACAGACTGACCCTCAGATAAACAGCTCCTGGGAAAGACCCACCAAAGAAAGATCCAACAAAAACCAAAAAACAAAGACATACACAGAGCTAACAGAAACCACAGCCCAAGATAAGTAAGATCAGGAGATCAAGGAGATTGTACACAAAATCTCACAGGTATTCTACCACAGAAGTTTACACCAAAAACTCAGGGGGTCAGAACAGAGCAACTTAAGAAGCACAGGCTAACAGGAAGAATCACACAAACAATGGGAAGACAAAGAAACAATCCCCAAATGAAAGGAAAGGGGGAAGGCTCAGAAACAATGCTAAATGAAAAAGAGGCAAGTCAACTATCAGATACTGAGTTCAAGGAATTGGTTATGAGGAAGCTTAATGAGCTCACAGAGAATTACCAAAAACTACAGGGAAACCACAATGAACTCAATGCAAACTATATCAACATGAAAAAGGAAATAGAAACTGTCAACAAAGGCCAAGAGGAAATGAAGAATACAATTTCTGAACTGAAGAACACAGTAGAAGGAATCAAAAGCAGGCTTGATGAAGCAGAGGATCAGATCAGCGAGCTGGAGGACAAAGTAGAAAAAAACAACCAGCAAGAGCAAAAAAAGGAAAAGAGGCTCAGAAAGAATGAAGAGGGATTAAGTGACGTGCAGGACAACATGAAACGTAATAATATACACATAATAGGTATACCAGAAGGAGAAGAAGAAGAACAAGGGATAGAAAATCTGTTTGAAAAAGTAATGATAGAAAATTTCCCTAATCTGATGAGAGAAAAAGTCACACAAATCCAGGAATGACAGAGAGTCCCAATCAAGAGGAACCCAAAGAGGCCCACTGCAAGACACATCATAATTAAAATGGCAAAATTCCAAAACGAAGAAAGAATCTTAAAGGCAGCAAGGGAAAAAAGGAAGTAACATACAAGGGAGCCCCAATAAGGTTAGCAACTGACTTCTGAATGGAAATGCTCCAAGCCAGAAGAGAATGGCAAAAAATATTCCAAGTAATGAGAACCTGAGGCCTGCAACCAAGACTACTTTACCGAGCATGGCTCTCAATCAAGATACAAGGCCAAATAAGGAGTTTCCAAGACAAAAGAAGTCTAAAAGAATATACCTCCACCAAACCAGCTCTGCAAGAGATGCTAAAGGGGCTGCTGTAAGGAAAGGAAGGAAAATAGAGAAAGAAGGAAGAACACAGGTACAAAGAATTGGTAATGAATAAATACCTATCAATAATGACCTTAAATGTAAATGGATTAAATGCTCCAATCAAAAGACATAGAATAGCTGAATGGATAAGAAAGCATGACCCACACATATGCTGCCTACAAGAGACCCACCTCAGAACAGAAGACCTTCACAAACTGAAAGTGAAGGGCTGGAAATAAATATGCCAAGCAAACGGACAGGAAAAAAACAAAAAAACAAAAAAAAAAAAAAACAGGGGCAGCAATATTCATATCAGACAAAATGGACTTCAAAAAAAGGGCCATAAAGAGAGACCCAGATGGTCACTTCATAATACTCAAAGGAAGAATCCACCAACAAGACATAAACATTATAAATATATATGCCCAACATAGGAGCACTCAAATACATAAAGAAAATCTTGGAGGACTTCAAAAAAGATATTGACAGCAACACAATTATAGTAGGGGATTTTAATACCCCACTGTCAAAGATGGACAGATCTTCTAAACAAAATATCAACAAAGATATTGTGGCATTGAATAAGTCCTTGGATGAAATGGAATTAACTGATATATATAGAGCCTTTCATCACAAAGAAGCAAAATACACATTCTTTTCAAATGCACATGGAACATTTTCAAAGATAGACCACATGATAGGACACAAAGCAAGCCTCAACAAATTCAGGAAAATTGAAATCATATCAAGCATTTTCTCTGACCATAAAGGACTGAAACTAGAAACAAATCTCCAGGAAAAAAACCCAACACACTAAAACACATGGAGATTGAATAGCATGCTATTAAACAATCAATGGGTGAAAAATGAGATCAGAGAAGAAATCAAAAAGTTTCTGGAAACAAACAAAAATGAACTCACAACAATCCAAAACCTATGGAACACAGCAAAGGCAGTCCTGAGAGGGAAGTTCATAGCAATACAGGCCTACCTTAAAAAGATAGAAACATTTCAAACAAACAACCTAACCATACACCTATAAGAACTCGAGGAACAAAAACAAAGACAAACCAGAGCAAATAGAAGGAAGGAAATAACCAAGATCAGAACAGAATTCAATGACATAGAGATTAAAAACACAAATCTAAGGAACAAGGAATCCAGGAGCTGGTTCTTTGAAAAGATAAACAAAATCGACAAGCCCTTAAGCAGGCTCATCAAGAAAAAAAAGGAGGGGACCCAAATAAACACAATCAGAAATGAAAGAGAAGAGACTACAACAGATACCACCGAGATACAAAGGATTGTAAGAAATTACTATGAAGAACTGTATGTCAGAAAATTTGAAAACCTAGAAGAAATGGACACATTTCTAGAAAAATATAACCTTCCAAAACTCAATGAGGAAGAGGCACAAAGCCTGAACAGAGCAGTAATGCCTGATGAAATTGAAACAGTAATCAAAAAGCTTCTGACACACAAAAGCCCTGGACCAGATGGTTTCACAGGAGAATTCTACAAAGCATTTAAGGAGGAGCTATCCCCCATCATCCACAGGTTATTTGAAAAAATTCCAGATGATGGAAGACTCCCAAACTCGTTTTACAAAGCCAACATCATCCTAATCCCAAAACCAGATAAAGACACAACAAAGAAAGAAAACTTCAGGCCAATATCACTGATGAACATAGATGCTAAAATCCTCAACAAAATATTGGCAAACCACATCCAGCAATACATTAAAAAGGTCATACACCATGACCAAGTGGGATTCATCCCAGGGATGCAAGGATGGTACAGTATTCATAAATCAATAAACATAATACACCACATAAACAAAAGCAAAGCCAAAAACCACTTGATCATATCAATAGATGTGGAAAAAGCATTTGATAAGGTACAGCACACATTTATGATAAAAACCCTCAACAAAGTGGTAATAGAGGGAGCATTCCTCAACATAATAAAGGCCAGATATGAGAGACCTACAGCCAACATCATACTAAATGGACAAAAACTGAGAGCTTTCCCACTAAGATCAGGAACAAGACAAGGATGCCCTCTCTCACCACTCCTATTCAACATAGTATTGGAAGTCCCAGCCACAGCAATCAGACAAGAAAAAGAAATAAAAGGCATCCAAATTGGAAAGGAGGAAATGAAACTGTCACTGTTTTCAGATGATATGATAGTGTACATGGAAAATCCTATAGACTCGACCAAAAAACTACTTGACCAAATAAATGAATTTGGCAAAACAGCTGGATACAAAGTTAATACTCAGAAATCAAAGGCATTCCTGTATACCAACAATGAAACTGCTGAAACTGAAATCAGGAAAAAAATCCCATTTGATATACAACAAGAAATATAAAGTCCCGAGGAATAAACCTAACCAAGGAGGTAAAAGACCTGTATTCAAAAAACTACACAACATTGAAGAAAGAAATTAAGGAACACACAAACAAATGGAAGCATGTACCATGCTCATGGATTGGAAGAACTAACATCATCAAAATCACCATACTACCCAAAACGATTTATAGATTCAATGCAATACCTATTAGAGTACCCATGACATATTCACAGATATAGAACAAACATTTCAGAAATTTATATGGAACCATAAACGACCCCGAATAGCTGCAGCAATTTTGAGAAAAAAAGAACAAAGCAGGAGAGATCACAATACCTGATATCAAACTGTATTACAAGGCCACTGTCATCAAAACAGCCTGATACGGGCATAAAAACAGGCACATAGACCAATGGAACAGAACAGAGAGCCCAGAAATAAACCCAAGTCTCTGCGGTCAATTAATATTTGACAAAGGTGGCAGGAGCATAAAATGGAGCAAAAATAGCCTCTTCAACAGATGGTGTTGGGAGATCTGGACAGCTGCATGCAAAAAAATGAAACTCGATCACCAACTTACACCATACACAAAAATGAATTCAAGATGGATAAAAGACTTAAATATAAGTCATAACACCATAAAAGTCCTAGAGGAAAACATTTGCAGGACGATCTCAGACATTCCATGCAGCAACATCCTCACAGACACGTCCCCTAAAGCAAGGGACAGAAAGGAAAGAATAAACAAATGGGACCTCATCAAAATAAAAAGCTTCTGCATGGCTAAAGAGAACAGTACTAAAATGAAAAGAGAACCAACAGTATGGGAAAACATATTTACTAATGATACCTCAGACAGTGGCCTGATCTCCAAAATATATAAAAAACTCACACAACTGCATTCCAAGAAGACAAACAACCCAATTAAAAAATGGGCAAAGGACTTGAACAGACACCTTTCCAAGGAAGACATACAGAGGGCCCAGGAACATGTGAAAAGATGTTCAGCATCACTAACCATCAGAGAGATAGAAATTAAAACCACAATGAGGTACCATCTCACACCAGTCAGAGTGGCCAACATAAACAAATCAACAAACAAATGTTGGAGAGGATGCGGGGTAAGGAAACCCTCGTGCACTGTTGGTGGGATTGCAGACTGGTGAGGCCACTGTGGAAAACAGTATGTAATTTCTTCAGAAAACTAAAAATGGAACTGCCCTTTGACCCAGAAATTCTGCTGCTGCGAGTATACCCTAAGAACCCTGAAACACCCATCCAAAAGAACCTATGCACCCCAGTGTTCATAGCAGCAAAATTTACAATACCCAAGTACTGGAAGCAACCTAAGTGCCCATCAGCAAATGAGTAGATCCAAAAACCATGGTACATTTACACAATGGAATTCTATGCAGCAGAGAGAAAGAAGGAGCTTATACCATTTGCAATGGCATGGATGGAACTGGAGAGCATTATGCTAAGTCAAATAAGCCAGTGGTGAGGGACAAATACCGTATGATCTCACCTTTAACTGGAACATAATCAACAGAAGAAAAAAGTAAACAAAATATAACCAGAGACATTGAAGTTAAGAACAATCTAACAGTAACCAGGGGGAAGTGGGGTGGGGACAGTGGGAAGAGGGGATTACAGGAACTACTTTAAAGGACACATGGACAAAATCAAGGGGGAGTGTGGAGGTGGGGGAGGGAGGTGGGACTGGCTGGGGTGGAGTGGAGGGAAGGGGAGAAAATGCAGACAATTGTAACTGAATAAAAATAAATAAATTAATTTAAAAAAGAATTAAAGGGATTTATGAACACTATGTCTCACCAAATAGAGAATATCAATAAAGAGAAAGAAATAATATAAAATAATCAAATTGAAATTCTGGAGTTAGAAAGTACAATAACTGTAATTAAAAATCCTTAGAAAGGTTCAACTGCAGATTTGAGCATGCAGAAGAAATAAATCAGCAAATATGTTCAGCAAGTAAGTTTTCAGAACAGAAAGAAGAATGAAGGAATATGAACAGGAAGTACTGAATGACTGATGGGTAACTATAAAGCATACCAACATACACATAATGGGAATCCCAGAGGAGAGGGGAGAGAGCAAGGAGAGAAAGAATATTTGGATAATGGCCCAAAACTCTCCAAATTTGATGAAAAATATTAGTCTTCACATTCAAGCAGTTCAATAAGCTCCAAGTTAAAATTAAAGAGTTTCAAACATAGACATACACTAATCAAATTGTCAAAAGCTAAAGACAAATCAGCAAGGTTGCAGGATCAAGATCAATATACAAAAGTCAGAGCTCCAGCCAAGATGGAGGTGTTTGTAGAAATACTTTACTTTCTCTCACAACAAAAAGAAGGATAACAACCAATCTAAAAAACAATGAACAACCAGAAGTGCCAGAAAATCAAACTGCATAAAACTCCAACAACCAATGAGTTAAAGAAACATTCACTCAGACTGGTGGGGGGAATGGGGATGGGTAGCTGAGAGGAGAGGATGAACGGCAAGGCAGTGGACTGTGTCGGTGAGGTGGGGCTGGCTGATTGGGAAACTAAAGACTCAGAGCTAGCTGTAAACTACTGTGGGGATTGCCACAGCAGGAGAGAATCCATCTCACAGGAGAGTTTGTTAGAAAGTGAGGCTAGAGTGGAGCAAGCTAGCTACATTGTTCCCTCTCTGACCCCTCCCTCACAGTCAGAGACACAGTGCAGCAGAGGGTTGCCCTGCCCTGGTGAATACTTAAGGCCCTGCCCCCTTACAACACAACTGGTGCACTGAGAGAAAGAAATATGGCCCAAATGAAAGAACAGATCAAAACTCCAGAAAAAGAGCTAAATGATGAGGCGATGGCCACCCTATCACATGCAAAATTCAAAACACTGGTAATCTGGATGCTCACAGAACTGATTGAGCTCAGTCACAAAATGAGAAAGAAATGAAGGCTACCCAAAGTGAAATAAAGCAAAATATATAGGGAACCAACTGAAAGGAAGGAAACCAGGACTCAAATCAATGATTTGGAACAAAAGGAAGAAATAAATATCCAAACAGAATAGAATAAAGAAGAAAGAATTCAAAAAATGAGGAAAGCCTTGGGAAAGGCTGGGACAACTTTAAATGCTCTAACATCAGAATCATAGGGGTGCCAGAAGGAGAAGAACATGAGCAAGATATTGAAAATTTATTTGAACAAATAATGAAGGAAAACTTCCCCAGTCTAGTGAAGGAAATAGACTTCCAGGAAGTCCAGGAAGCTCAGAGTCCCAAAGAAATTAGGCCCAAAGAGGAACACACCAAGGCACATCATCATTAAGTTATCCAAGATTTAAGATAAACAGAGAATCTTAAAAGCAGCAAGAGGAAAGGAGAGAGTTACCTGCAAAGGAGTGCCCATAAGAATATCAGCTCATTTCTCAAAAGAAACCTTGCGGGCAAGAAGGGGCTGGAAAGAAGTATTCCAAGTCATGAAAGGCAAGGATTTACATCCAAGATTATTCTATCCACAAAGCTATCATTTAGAATGGAAGGACAGATAAAGTGCTTCCCAGTTAAGGTAAAGTTAAAGGAGTTCATCATAATGAAGCCCTTATTATATGAAATGTTAAAGAGACTTATCTAAGGAATAAAAGAAAATCAAAACTATGAACAGTAAAATGACAACAAATTCACAACTATCAACAACTGAACCTTAAAAAAACAAAAACTAAAACTAAACAAACAACTAGAACAGGAATAGAATCAGAGAAATGGACATGGCATAGAGGGTTATCAGTGGGGAGGGGAAGCGGGGAGAGTAGGGGAAAATTACAGGGTATAAGAAGCATAAATGGTAGGTTCAAAATAAACAGGGGTAGGTTAAGAATAGTATAGGAAATGGAGAAGCCAAAGAACTTATATGTACAACCAATGGACTTGAACTAAAGTGGGGGAATGCTGGAGGGTTAGGCAGTGTAAGGCAGAAGGGGGATAAAGGGAGAAAAATTGAGAAAACTGTAATAATATAATGAATAAAATATACTTAAAAATAAAAAAGATCAATATACAAAACTCAGTAGTATTTCTATACAACAGCTATGAAAGATCTGAAAATAAAATTTAAAAAATTAATTTTATTTACAATAACAGCAAAAAAAAGGTAATATTACTTAGTATGTACTATATCCCAAGAATACTTAGGGATACATTTAACGAAAGAAATTTGAGACTTGCACACTGAAAACTTCAAAATATTGTTGAAGGAAATTAAAGAAGGCCAAAATAAGAGTAAAGACATTTCACACTTATGAATCAGAAATTTAATAGTGTTGAGATCGCAATGTTCCCAAATTGAACTATAAATTGGATATAATGCCTATTGAAATTTTAGCTGCCTTTTTTGTTGTTGCAGAAAGTGACAAGCTGATCCTAAAATTCACATGGAAATGCAAGGAACTCAGAACAGACAAACAAATCCTGAAAAAAACACAATACAGTTGGAATGCTCAAATTTCCTGATTTATCACTCCTTGAAAAAACTACAGCAGCAATTTTCAACCAGTGCACTGCAAGAATTTTTAAAACATGCAATACATAACTATTTAGTCAGGGGTACTAACCTCTTTTCTTTAAATTGTTAAATAAAAAAATGACAACAGCCAACACAATAGCTGTCCAGTGTGAATGAGTCAAAATTATGGCTATTATTTTCAGATCATCAAAAAATATTTATTTTTTTGGTGTGCTACAGAATTTTGGTAATTAGTTTAGGTGTGCCATGAAATGAAAAAGATAGGAAATCCCTGAGCTATAGTAAACCATGTGGTACTGACATAAGGATAGATATGTAGGTCAATGGAATAGAGTTGAGAGTCCTCATAAATCCTTACATTTATAGTCAACTGATGTTTGACAAAGGTGTCAGGACAATTCAATGGGTGTGTGTGTGTGTAACAGTCTTTTCAACAACTGTGTATCTACATTAAAAAGAATGAAGTTGGAGCCCTAAATTATGACTGTATACAAAACAACTCAAAATGGATCATAGACCTAAATAGAAGAGCTAAAAGTATAAAACTCTTAGATTAATATATAGGATTATTGAGTTAGATAAAAAGAATTAGCCTTGATTATTTTAAGTGAAAGTTGCCAGTCACATATGACCACATCATAACTTTTGTGCTTCCATTTATACAAAATGTTCAGAATAAGTAAAACTATGAAGATAGAAAATAGATTATTGTTTGCTTGGGTCTGGTGGGGAGAGGCAGAAATGGATATGACTGCTGATAGGTATGAGATTTTTTGGGGGGAGGGATTCTTTGCCTCTTTTCTTCTAAAATTAGATTGTGATCATGGTTACCCAACTCTGTGAAAGTACAAATCTATTGAATTCTACACTTTAAAATAGGTGAATTTCATGGTATGTAAATTAGCTTTCAATTAAAAAAAACACAAGAGATTCATGATACAAAAGCTGGTTTGATAGGGTTTCTGGTCTCATTTGTGGTATATGAATCTTACTTTGAGTAAGAATGGGTAACTATGTGATTTAAAACTTGCAACAAGTAATATTTGCCTAGAAACTTTGTTTTTTATTTATTCCTTTCTTTCTTCTTTTCTCCAATTTTTTCTCTTTTAAAGTTTTTTCTTTTAAATTTTTCTATTGAAATAGTTTGGATATTCTCAAAATAATATAAAATGATAAAATGAAGAGTTGTATGGGATAGACCAGCTTAAGCAATCAAACAATATTAATTTTGGTGAAGATGCTTCTGGGTTTTTCTTTATCTGTTAAAGTTTTTTTCCTCAAGAATATTTAGGTTTAGTTTTTCCCCACCCTTCTCAACTTTTAGCTGATTACTCCTCAATTAGCTCTTGGGGTCTGAGAAAAACATTCTATTCCTGAAGCATCAGGTACCCCAAGTTTCAGCATTTTAACTCAGGTATATTGGAGAAAGTAATGGAGAGGACATGGCTGCTGGTTGACCCGAACGGAATTCAGGCAATCAGAGGCTCCCAACCCCTACCCTGTGTCTTCCCACTGTTTCCACAGTGGGGACTGTTTTCAAGGCTGTAGCTTAGAGAGAGTAAGGTATTGTTGAGACTATCTGGACTTTGCATATGACTGAATGCTATAAGGTCTCTGTATGAACTATGAAGATTCTGGCAGAAGAATGTAGAGCTCTACTTGTCTTGTGGCATCATAAGACAATTCTTGTAAGTTATCTTACTTATTAAACCTGCCACCTACCAATTTATGGTGGTCTACCCTTCTCTTCAGTCTCTGTTCAGGGGTCAGTTTGCAAACTAATAAGGTCTTCAGAAAACCAAATCAGGACCATTGTGCCACTTAAATGCCCAGCCATTCACCTCGCATGGCCCAATTTCTTTTCCATGGGTGACTGGATGAAAGGTGGAGATACATTTTATCAGCACTGCCTTGTGGGCTCTTAAACTGAATCAGGATTTTGAATCACTCAAGAAATATCTCAGGTTTCTTTTCCCTCCTCATGGAAATTAGAGGACTAGAAAGTGCTGGATGACATTGAGTTATTGCATATTTGGCACCACTTTTTGCAGAGATTATCCAGAACACCCCCTATTTTTTTGAGTGAGTAAACTAAAGTCCAGCCAACACAAATCTAGGAGGACTGGTTAATGCCATGGTCATACCATGTGGGCAGGTAATATTCATGGTTAGACATAGTATCAGTAGTCTTCTTTTCATATGGGCATAATCTCTGAAAATGACTCTTAAGGGAGATTGATGTAAAAATGTGTGTTTAGGTTCTTTAAATGAATTGCATGAAATCTTAGTGTGCTAATTAGACCTCCTGATGCTCTGCTACAATCCTTCCTGAAAACCCACTCATGAATTGCAGGCTTCAGCAGTCTGCTGTCCCCAGTGCTCATGTACAGAGAACACAGATGTTGTGAGCTGAAATATGGTCACCAGCTAAGAGCCCCTGGAAAGACAGTTCTGAGCATTTCCCTTTTGTTGACAGGCTCTTCAGAAACTCTTGATGGCTTCACAGCTTTGTGCTTCATGGAATATTGTTTCATGCCTCACTTTTGTGTGTCTTGCTTCTGTTCTTGTGCTTCTTTCTTGTACTTGTCAAGGCTGACACCTCTCTGGTTGTTTCCAAGGCTGTCTGGTCAACCTTGGCTTTTTTTCTCTGGATCTGTTACAGGGTCCTCCTGGAAAACCTCCCATTCCTGAACTCAACTGTGACTCTAACTCTGCCAGGGGAAGGAAATAGCCTCAGGCTGCTGCCCTTGGAGTTTGAGCTAGAACAATGTCACAGGATGGGAGAGTCAGGACTGTTCTCCTTCTGCCAGCTTTGGGGTTCAGCTCTGGGAGTGTAAACCCTGTTGGTCAGAGTCCCTGTAGGACACACCTGCTAATGCTGGGGACCCTGGGGGCTGCTCATGTCACCATGTTCATGTGCCCTTCCTTTCCTTTTTGGTTGTAAAATGATATTTCCAGGTCAGAATAGCACTTTTTCCTGAAGCCTCAGATGAGAGGAGTGGCTTTGCTCAAACAAAATCAGCATTTTCCTGAGGTTCAGCAATTTCATAGTGCTGAGGTCCTAAAGGCTTTCTGAGTGCTAGTTCTGGGCATTTAGTTTTACCTTCCTTTTGTAAACAGCAATGGCAGGAGAGTGTACTTTAAAGACAAAACAGCAGGAAATCTTTTGAGATCTGAGGCCCTTTCAAGTGCTGAGGTGGATACAGGCAGAGCCATCTTGGTGACAGAACAGCCATTGTGCACCCCTGCAGCTCCCACAGCTTCAGAGGTTCTGTATTGCCTAGGCTCCTGGCCCACTTGCTACAGCCCTGTGGCTTCAGACATGCCCTTATCCTTTCTAGCTGGCACATCCCTGGGGCTTAGCAGATACTTGCAGTTGCCATCCTCCTTTTAGGGAAGAGATGGGTTGGACCCTGAGACTTCCAGTAGGAGAGGCACTGGGAGCTTCAACTCCAAAAGGCATGACCCAGGCCTCACTCCCCCATAACTGTTTAGCTTAGGCTGATAGGCCCACTTTCTCTGTAATACCATCTGTCTGGCTTGTTGATGGGTGATATGCTCATAATATGGCCACTGGGCAAGGATGATGCAGCCATGGGGTTATGGTCACCTATCAATGGAAGAGCTCTTGTAAACATGGGGAAAAATCTCACGAACACCAAGTGGAGCTGGCACTGCTCCCTCTGGACCACCCTTGTGTCTGGGCAAGTTTCCCAGGCCCAGGGCTTTGTTCACAGGTTGTTCTCTCTAAGTTTGGCTCTTCCTCCAGGATCTATGCATTGGATCTTTGGCTGCATGCTGCCGTCCTAGACAGTGAAGGATAGCCTGAAAGTCCTGTATTCTGCCAGTTAGGAGACCGCAGAGCACTCATGTAAGTATGCATGTCTGAACTTTGCTCATACAGCACTCCGACTGGCTGCAGGCCTCCCTCAATGATTCAGCCTCCCCAGATATTTCTGGGAGCCCAATAATTGCCTCTCATGGGATTCCCAGTAAGTCTTCTGAGTTCTTCTCCGGACTGTCAGAGACACCGTCTGCAACTTAAGGGAGGTGTCTCACTGTTGCACCTGTTGTAAGGGCCTCCATCAGGGAGAAGTTGATTATCTGGTGGGCAGGCTGGCTGGGCCAGAGTTGCTCTGTCATTTCTGATAGCATCTTGTCCCAGCTCTGAAAGGAAATATAAGATGGTCTTATCCATAGGCTTTGTTCAACCTTATTGCCCTGTTTTTGCACCAAAGTCCCTCCAGATCTCTTATTCTTGGAATCCAATTTCTTCGACTTTTGGTCCCAAGCTCTTTCACTCACAAGGCGTGAACCCAGATCATCAAGAAAGGTACTATAGTATGCTCAGCCTTGAACTCTGTCTCCTTTCACAGAAAGGCCAATGAACATTCCTGTATCTTCTTTTTTAGCCCAAATTAAAAAATCTCCCCTTGAAACAATTAATTAATTAATTAAATTATTCATTAAATAAGAATGTTTATTGAACTCCTGATACTGTTGTACTGTTGAACTCCTGATGTACTGTTCATTGGTCTAGCAACACAGAATTGTGAAAAACACTAAAGTCCAAGCCCTCGTGGAGCCTATGTTCTGGTAGGAAATGCAAGGCATCAAGTCTGACCCAACTTGCCACAAATGTTTGAGTCCCTTCTCTTAGTTCCACTAAGAATCTCAATGTACTTGAAGATGAACTCATTATAGCTACACTTTTCTGTACCCTCTGTGTCCTATGACATACTCTCATTCACTGCATCACAACTGAGGTAGCCAGGGGACCCAGAGGCACCCTGAGACATGGGTCTATAAGGGAGCAGAGGCTGAGCCAGTGAAGTAGGGTTCAATATATAGCAAGCAGAGACAGAGTGAACACTGGAGAGGATGCAGCTGGCTCAGAGCTATGGGGACTTGTGATTCTGTCTCTTTTCTGCAGATTGAGGCAGCTCATGCTGGGTTGGGGAATGGCCATGGAATAGCAGGACCACATTAGGCGGTCAGAAAAGTTTGTCACAGCATTCTATCCTTTCCAACTCTCCATTTCCATTAGCCTTGGGTTTGGTCTTCATGGTGACTATCCATCTTTGCAGCATCCAGGGGGAAAAAAAAACTGGAGTTGAATATACTATCCAGAGAAAAAGGGCTTTCTCAAAAGTTTGCATTCTCTGAGCAGTTCTGGAGAAGGGTTCTGAACAATTGGCAAAAACAAACAAACAAACATAAATAAAACACCTCAAAATGAGAAGAGTCCATTAGTTTCTGGATGGTCATTCATTTCCTCTGATAGGTGTTAACTGAACATGTGACCTGGGCCTGGTCTTTGGGTAAGTGAGTGAAAGTTAAGTGTTGGCAGGAACATGGTACAGATGCCTTCTTAGTGAGAGAGCCTTCAGAATTGTGGCTGGGTGGTCAGCAAAGACCTGGAGGAAAAGTGAGGGTGACGAGCAGGATCCAAATAGGGAGCAAGTAGAAGAGGTTTTTCAGAGGCAAAAATGACATTGGGGAAGGCTTAACTGCAGGGCTTGACAAAGCATTTCTGGGGTTTGGAAGACCTGTCTGGACATAATGGGTAAAAAGGAGAGAGTGGGTAGAACAAAAAACTTGGGGCCAGATTGGGTAGAGCTTGCATGCCGTACAAAGGGGTTTGTATTCATATTTAGCTACTGTGTCCTTTTCTTCTTCCCTACACTCTTGAGTCTCATCTCTATTCCAGCCAAGCCCCAGAAGTCCTGATGAGGAGAATTTATGTCCTCTTGTGTCTCAGACTTGAGCCCTATCCCGTTATCACCATCTTGATTACCAGACAGTGGCCTTCAGACCTTGAGCTCTTCTGTGGACAAATGTGCATCTGGGAAACTGGCTGACCTGGGCTGTAATCCTCTGCCTCTCATTAGCTGCATGGATATGAGCAAGTGACTTCACTGCTCAAGCCTCAGTTTGCTCATCTTTAAAATGGGGAAATTAGCAGCTTACTGATACATATAGTCACTAGTGGTGTGCATGTGAGTATGCCTGGAAAACAGGGGCACCTTCCTTCTCTGCACACCATCTGGGCTCTCGTGGTGCTACTTTGTATGAAATCAACAACTAACTGACCTTGAATTATGCATTTATGTCTTTTTATTTTTCTGGTATGTTGACCAGGGGCCCAATAAGAAGAATGGAAAGCTTAAACAGGGAAATCATCTAGAAAGTTTGGAAATGCAGAGGAAAAATAATACAAATATCTAAGTGCCATGTGTGCAATATAAATTCATAAGGTATATTGCACATTTAAAAATATATCACCACAAATATATTCTAAGTGTCACATAATGGGCTTAGTTTTCTGATATCTCAAATATATCTTCCAGACTGTCAAGTATATTTTAAAAATGAGTATTTTTTAATGGTCCATGTTGGGTAACCTCAGTAGGATAGGAGAAAATTATTATTTCTCTTGGTGCTAAGTGACTTGTACCTCCAGAGGTGGTCAGGGAGAATGAAAAAAGACAATTTTTTTTTCAGTTTGGGGCTTGGGTGGGTGAAGGGAGGTAAGACTCACTTGTGGGCGCTGTATAAATGGCCTGGGTGGGGGTTGAAAACCATGCTAAATAATGGAAAAGAGCAGAAGGGAGTATGGGGAACCTTTATAGAGCCAAATGAATGGTTTAAGCAGTGAAATACTAGCCAGCATGAGCCTGAAATGCTGTTTAAAATTCTGGCTCTGCACTGTACCTTCTAGGATGGAAAGGAAAGGATTTGTTACTACTGTTATAGGGATGAGAAGGATGGGAGTGAAACTATATTGGGCATGAACTGCAGGAAGGACATTTTATCTAGGTTATTTTATTTAATCCTTTCCCAATCTTTAAGGGGTAGTGAGGGTGGATTTTTATCTCTGTTTTGCTGACAAAGAAACAGGCTCAAGCAAAGTACTATGTTCAAGGTCATACTGCTTGGTCCTGGAATGAAGGTCTGTGTGACTGACTCTAAGTCCCACTACCCTGGTAGAGGTTGAGGGTTGACCCCTTTGTATTTGCTGAGGACTGGCCTTCTGGCTAATGCTGCCCTGAAGGAATAAGTGGCCAAATGATCTTCAAGAGCTCCTGCTGCTCCCAGTCATTAATCATCAGCATCTGCAGCAGCAGAAGCAGCTCAGCCAAAGCAAGTTTCCCTATACACAACCTGAGAGAAATGCCAATGTCCTTCCTTGGGTATTTTTCTGTTTGGCAAACTCCATTCCCCACCCCAATAAGCAGAACTGTCAATCAGAAGACCAAGGCAGAGGGGTGCAGATGATAGGCAGCCTGGACCTAGGCACTGTTAAGGTGATTTTGCCTGACTAGGAGGCTTTTGCTCAACCTCATTCCAAATGGGCAGTGAGATTCCCCTCCTGGTAAGAAACTGCTCTATTCTGTTGGCCTGGGTAGGTGGAGCCCACTGAGGTACTGGAGTGTCTTTGGCCCTATGGCAATCTATTGTGAGAGACTAGTCTGGGGGACATGATAGTGTCTAGAGTCTTGCCCTTGCAGAGAAGACTGCAGGGTCCGAGAAGGGTCATCAATGATGTGGGACCAAGTGATTAATGGGTAGTGAAGTACAGAAGGAGGGAGAAAGAAGTGTTGGAGTAGCAGGGATGTGGAAGTAGACAGGATGAACTCTGAAGCTGCAGTGTTGTAGCTCCTACTCATGGTGTGGTTTTGCTGGGGACAGTGAGAGTTGTTAACATGGAGGAGGAAGGGAAGGGCAATGTATGCCCTGTCTTGGCTGAGCTGAGCCACTGGGTGCCCATCTGAAGCAGGGTCCATAGTCCCAGGTGGCTTCTCATGGGAGAAGATTTAAGTTGCACAGGCCTGTTTCCTTTATGGCTTTCCAGCCCGGTCCCCTCCATTCCTCCATCTCCAGGCCCTGTCTCTGTAGGCAGACAGGTTCTTGGGATAATACAGGCCTGAGCCAGGCAAGATAAAGGATCTACAGTCCCTTCAGGCTTATTTCATTTGATGTAGCTTCAGCTGTGTTCCCAGTCCCACACTTACCCAGGACTCTGGTAAGGTTTGTGGATCCTATCATATTCTGAGGCCTCCTTCCTCTCTTTGGCAAGAGTATCTTCCCAGGATATCTACCCCTCAGACCTGGGGCCCTGCTCCCAGTCTTTCCCTCCCTCTTTGGGACTAGCTCTGATCTCCACATGACTTTGGGAAGCCCTTTCCCAGCATTTCCAGCCAGCTCTCCCATCTAGGTGCTTTCCCCAGCTCCAAGTCCATAGCTCTAGGGCTAATGTTCAGTTTGTCATTAGGGGTTGACATGGTGGTTGTTAACCTTGAGGATGGCTCAGAATGGTCACTGCTTGTCCTGTACCAGACAGGAACTATTTTCAATATTACTTTCACACACACTATTCTGCACCAATTCTTTTGCTGTTGATTTTGCCATGCATGGGATAACATACTATTCATCTGCCCTTAAGCAACAGGTTGGACTCCCAGCGTATAATAATCATAGTCTTGAATATTTACTGAGTCCAGTGCTCCTGAATTCTTGGTACTCTTTTTAAAGCACTTTCTGTCATTTAACTTATTTAAGCCCTGAGGTAGGACTATGATAATCCAATTTTATAGATTATAAAACTGCCCAAGATAGAGGCAGTCTATTCAAACCCTGGCAATCACACTCCAAATCCAACATTTTCAATTGCTCCAGTACCCTGCACATCTGGCCCAAATGTTGACAGGGCTCTGGGCTGGGCTAGAAATCTAGCATTCCTGGAGTTTGGATGGAAATCCAGGTCCAGCACAGCCTTTCAAAGACAAAGAGGTGTTCAGTTTCACACAGGCTTTGGAGAGAGAGAGACATGCTTGGAATCACCAGTCCTGAGACTTTGGTCAAGTTGCTGTATGTTGAGCCTCAGGTTATCAATCTATAAAATGGGTTGAATAATTGCTACTCTGCAGGGTTTTCTGTGTGTGGTTAAGTGAAATAATAAACACTGAGCATTGCACTTTGAATGTTATGAAAGCTCTGCTGACTCTGTTCTAGGACACATGGAAAACTTCTTTGGCAACACAGACTTCGTAGCAAGTTGGTGGCCCAGGCCACTTATGCTTGAGGCAACCCTGGACAAATGCCATGGGAATGGTTCTCCTTGTTAATTGTAATAACCAACCAGTGGCTGTGACAGAGGACTCACAAAGCATCATTACCATGAACATTTTATGTAGAGCTCTCTGGACAAAACTCCATCTTCTTGCAGCAGCTCTTCCTGTTCTAGGCATCTGGACAATAGACCAAGTGTTCGGGGATCAGGAGCCAGCAGGCTCAGGTTTGTTCCAAAGGGATTTCCCAGGCACCATAGAGTTTGTGGTAGCCATGAATGGCCCTCAAAGAACCATGGCCTTCCTGGGTCTATGACCTTGTGTAGACCCCTTCATGTTGACTTGGGGCCAGAGCACTGCTTTACTTTGCTCAGTGGGACATGTGTTGTGAGTATAGGTTTGATCAGTATCTATATACTGGGACCTGCCTTCTTGGGATCCAGCTTGTGAAGAAGGCCCAGCTAGCCATGTGGAGAGAGAACTGAGTGCCAACAGCCTTGGCTACACTTGTCAGTCAGACATGGGTGAGGCCATCAATCCCCAGCTGACTTGCCATGATCACACATGCATAGTGCTTTCCTCTCTAAAATTAGAGCAGTACTGGGGTTTCCCTCATGTGTTTCAGGGCTTGGCTGTCTCCCACTTAGCTCCCAAAGGTAGGAGTACTTTTAATCTACTTTTTGTGGGGTATCTCTGTCACAACTTATCATCACATGGCAGAGGGTGGTTTGCAAACCATACGTGTCTGTGCAATAGCTTGCTATGTTGAACATGCTACTCTTAAAGTGTTTCATCAGGAGGGTCCCACGCAACACAACCCTCCATTTCCCAGCACCTCAGGGTCCATCGCACACACAAATCACACTTGCCCAATCATTCCTGCTTCTATACACAGAGTAAATTCTATGCATTTACATACCCTTTTAAAAATCCACACACCAGATCCTGCCCAGATTTGCAGTAGCTCATTTTCTGTGCATGTCAAAGACAATACTTGCATTTGAAATTAGGCCTCCCATTCATTCCTGGATTATAGAGGCAGACCCATTAAGAATGCACAGTCGGCCTGACACTCTTCTCTGCAAAGGGTGTTAAATACTCACATACCACAGCTCCGTCAAGGAGCAGGGATAAATATGGCAGGCATGAAATGGGTTTAAATTGCTCTTGATGGCTCTATTCAATAATGTTGGTCTTTTCCTTACAGTGCTATATAACAATAGTCATTTTCAAAATGGGGTGCTGCAGTTGATTTTAAGGAAGACTTGACAATTTTGACCTACAGAGTAGTAATTTGCAAAGTGTTTTTTTTAAGCCATTTACTGGGAGATGCAGGAAGCCCACAAGTGCTGGACTTGAGGTGAACACAGCTATAACTGTTGATAGACAAAAGTACAGAGAGAGCACAGCTGAGGTTGTGATGATCCAGTCAGAGCTGAGGCCAGGGAGAGGCAGAAGCGAGAGCTTCATTACAGACAATTGGGCTCAGAAATCCCTGAATAAACCTTTTTTACTTCACTTTGCAGGCACATTTTACATTGTTGCCTCTGCACTTTATAGCCTCAAATGGGATTGATCCAGGGAAGTAACTGCATTCGACAAAGGGACAGTTAGCTTCTAGAATCACTTATCCGATGAACCTGTTGAAGGCTCTGAATCCACCAGAACATCTGCTGAGCACTTAGATTCATAAGAAATTGTTTAAGGAATTCTTCTTGGACTTTTTTTTTTTTAGTTTTTAATTTATTTTTTTTAATGTTTAAATTTTTAGTTTTTCACATTTTTTAATTGTTGTTCTTGAAAATCGCAGGTTCAGATGATCAGTTCTTTAGTCTGTGATGCTTGTTTATGTGGGTTTCTAAGTTGCAAATGTATGTGCCTATTTTATGTGTACTCATCTGAGGCATTTCTATCCTGTTTTACTCTGCTCTTTGGAGGGATACTAATTTCAGGGTTTCTCTCTGTATTCTTCCACCTTTTCACACCAGTCCATGAAGGCAGATAGACTGTAATGTCCCTGACTCGGTGGGCCAATGTAAGGAGTGGGGCAGATAGTGTGTTACAGGGACCAAACAGAAGTGACTTTTAAAACATGGCCTTTGAGGATTTGATATTCCTGAAGCCTAAAACATTGAAGAAATTTTGTTAAAGGTTTTTAAGGGCAAAAAGAGGAGAGAGGGAGTGGCACCCTACTCCCCAAGGAAGAGATCAGAGGTCAAGACAGGAATGGAAAGGCTGGTGAGGATAGGCCACCCACACACTGCTTAGTGGCAGCTCTGCAGTGGTCCCCAACATTTTTGGTGCCAGGGACTGGTTCATGGAAGACAACTTTTCCATGGACTGATATGGGGCAGGCGATGGTTTCAGGATGATTCAAGTGCATTATATTCAAGATCACCTTCTGCTGTGAGGCCTAGTTCTTAACAGTGCTGTACTGGTTCCGGTCCTCAACCTGGAGATTGGGGACCCCTGGGTAGAGGGAGCAAGACCTTGGGGAAAATAGCTGTAGTGTATACCTGCAGGGAGAGTGTGCCCCAGAAATTTTCAACCTTATCAAAAACTTCTGCAGCCTGTCCCATGTCATGGGAGGGAGTGTTGCTTGTTCAAGGGCCCACTGAGGTCTTAAACCATGAAGGTGTCAGTAGCAAATGTGATGGGAGCTGGAGGCCTCCTGATGGTTATGGGCACCATTTATGGGCCCATTTGTTAACTGGAGAGGAAAGGGTGTCCAGGAAGGTATGAGGTTCATTTCCTCTTTTCTTCAAATATTTTTATTATTTTATCAAAGCTATATTTAAATGAATGTGAAGGCTGATGAATATGTTAAGAAAAGGCATTATTACTTCCAGCAAATGAAGGCCTCCAGGAGGAGATCAGGTGAATGGGGCTTTTGGTTCATTATTCAGTTTCTGTGTCTTCAAGATTTCATAAAAGACCTGAGAAGTCAGTGGGAGAGGCTCCATGGGAGGCTCCGGAGCCTGCAGGGGCATGTGGCAGGGTTGCAGTGTGGGTAAGACTGAGCAACAGCAGGAATATGGTCAAGCTAATAGATTAGTCTCAATTTTCTGCTTTAGGTTCCCATGGCTAATGTCCAGGGCTAGGACAAAGCAGAACACTTCAGTGGGGGTGCAATTAATGTTCTAATGAAAGAGCTTCATCATCTCATGGTCCTGTCAAGTAAAATGTAAGAATCTGGGTTAGGCTTACCAAGACATTATCAATTAAAAATATTTAAAAATTGATCATACCAGAAGGCATATTGGTACTGAGACTCCTCAACACATCTTTCTCTTCAATTATTATGCTTTAGTCTGAACTGGCAGGTATGTGCCTGTTGACAGCTGTGTCATCCTGTGTATCAATCAGGATGGGCTAAGTTGCTGTGGTAACAACACTGACTCTCAGTGGCTTAAAACAATATTTGTTTCTCTCTTACATTAGGTTCTCATTGAAAGTTGCCTAGGGAGCTCTGTGTCATCCTCATTCAAGTAGGGAGGGAGGCTCTTTCTCCATGTTTCCTGGGGAGTGACACCCCTGTTCAAGATCTTGTTTCAAAGAAGTGTTTTCTTTGAAATTGTCTGTGTCCCTCTTGGCTGACTGTGACCAGTGAGAACAGGAAGGCACCCTGAGCCTGGGCCTAGTTCTTTGTGGGTCCCAGTTGCTGGAACTGCATGCCTGGAAATTTTCTAAGTCCCCATCCTATGCCTGGGACGTGCTGAGCCATAACTGGTGGAGCTATCTTGGTGGTGTTCTCTGATCCTGGATCAGGACTCATCATGATCCCAGTCCTTGTTTCTTCCTTTTGGGGAACTTGCAAACCTTCTATTTGGTATGTGGAGTCATTCCTAACAGAGGAGTCATACCCCTCATACCCCAAGGAGTATCTCAGCTCAACTTTGCGTCTATGGGATTATCCAGGACTCAGAGGTCAGGCTCAGGTTCCAGAGGAGATTTCTGGGAAGTGTATTACCACTGCTCACTACCATGGTATTTTTTTTATGGGACTTTGTGAGATTGGGCCACAAGAATGGTGTCAATATTCTGATTTTGGTGACTCTCACTCATGTTAGAAACAAAATAAATTCAGGGTCCTGAACTAGCTACAGTCTACTTCTGGCTGACATGCTTGACCTATGTATGAGGGTCTGTGTGTCACCAGGTACATTCTAACTTGTGCTGCCTCTGATCAGCTGCAGCCAAGGGAAGAAGGGGTGGTTGGTGACAGGGGTCATTTACACTGTGCTCCTCCTCATCCCTGGCTACCCTGTTGTCACTCCATCCTCTCTGTAGCCTTTACGGCAAGTATCTGGTAGTCCCTGGGATTAGACGTCCCTGTCTCTACTGGAGACTTTCAAGACTATTGCTTTGTAAAGCAGTAAGTCCTTCTTATCAATGCCATTTATTGGTGTTTTTCCATGTGGTGATACTGTGCTCTCCCAGCTGGTTTCAAGTCATTTCAGAATGAAGGACAGAAATTGTGCACATGAGATGACTCTTTTCTCTCTACCCTTTGTCCTCTTGCTTATTTCCCCTTTGAAGTTAGTGTACGAAAGGCAGGTATGTGGTCAGCATTAAAGGGGATCCCATTTTAGGAATGCAGTGATTTTGGCCTAAAGAGTTCAAGAGATGACATGATTGGAAAAAGATGTTCTATTTTTATGCTATAAAATACCAAATAATAAATTTAGCATGCCCAGAAAATGAATTATCTCACATTTTCCTGTGCACTCTGGTTAAAACTTGAATTTTTGGTCATCATCAGCAAACCACAATAATGACTCATAAGAAGTTCATTGGAGTGGGCTTATCATGGCTACCAAGCAGAGGCCATTCTACCTGGTGGCCTCTGGCTTTACCAGTCAGTTCATGACTGAGGAAGTGGCCCAGGAGCAGGTGGACCTGGAGGGGTGCACCTGCCTGCCCTGGGCCATGGCAGGCCGTTCCCACGAGAAGCTGCAGCAAGTGCTGGAGAGAGCTGCTCTGAAGTTGGGAAGACTGACACTATCATTTGAATTTGGAATAAGAATTTTTGATATCATTAATACAGCCTCACTTGACAAAATGGCTAAATAGGCAACAGTTGTCTTCAATTGTATAGGAGCATAACAATTTTATGGAGAACCTATAGTAAAAACATGTATTGAAAATGGACCTAGTTGTATTGACATCTCTGGAGAACCCTGGTTTCTGGAACTAATGTAATGGAAGTATCATGAGAAATCTGAAGAAAAAGGGATTTATATCATTAGAAGCAGTAGATTTGACTCCATTCTGGCAGATGTGGGATTATTATACCAGGAACAAAATGAATGGTAATTTGATTGTGGTGGAAAATTTCCTGACTATACATTCAGCACCTGAGGGGTTGTGCATTTATGATGGTAACTGGAAGTCAGCAGTTTATAGATTTAGAGGTAAGAGTAATTTGAAAAAACTATGAAGAGTCAAATTTGAAACGTCCCAATTTTTGGTCCAAAATTGAAAAGAAGTTGGCCAATTTCTTATTGTAGAGAACTCAACAGGGATTCCATTCCTTTCTTAGGAAAAGATGGCTATTGTGAAGTGAATTCAGCATTACTTGCATGAAAATTTAGAGCAATCACCTGTTCAGTATGCTGCTTATGTAACTATGGGAGGCATC
This sequence comes from Desmodus rotundus, assembly GCF_022682495.2. NCBI lineage: Eukaryota > Metazoa > Chordata > Mammalia > Chiroptera > Phyllostomidae > Desmodus > Desmodus rotundus. Next base: position 62,491,486 of record NC_071390.1, read on the forward strand.
ACCTCTGTTATTACACTAATATTTGCTGGATTTTTTATTTTTTATTTTTTGTGAGGTTTGGCATTGGAAGACAACTTCTTATAAAATTCCCATGTTTCCTCTTTTTTGGTTATTTTTCAAAACAAGGTCCAACACAAAAACATATTAATACCTCATCATTTACAATGACATTCTTTGGTCAAGGAAACTCAATATCCTCAAGCGAAAGCATCAGAGCCTGGAGATGTGATTTCCTCCATAGCAATGGTCCAGGCAGCCATGACTCTTCTAAATAATACCTCTGATGTTCCTAATGTGGGTGTGGTCTTCGCATTTGGAGTAGCATTCCTCAGAACAAGTTGATTGACAGACTTGACCAACTTGGCATTGAATTTAGTGTCATGAGAAGCTCTGAAGTCTAAATATTTGAAGAATTAATTGGTCATAAAATCCATGAATTAACAGCTTTTTAAATTTGATGTTTGAAAATTTTCTATAAGTCTGTCTGACTATATGGGGAAAATACTACCAGATCTAAAATAGGTACAGATTAAAAGCAGGAAATTATACTAGCTTAACCTAAATTTCAGATCTTAGCTAATTTTGTTGCTTGTGAGAGAGAAGTAATACTTGATTGACTTTTTCAATGAAGAATTCATGTTCAATGTTTATAAGTGAGCTATCAGATTGAAGAGTGGGATGCATTTCTCTACCTGTGTTGCTAACAGATTTCTTGATGAGGCACCCAGTCTTGTGTTCATGTCAGGATGAATTTATATATATTTGTGCATATAACATTTTTATTTTTATTTACTTTTTTTTATTGTTTATGCTGTTACAGTTGTTCCTTGCCATGATACTGAATGGATATTGTTTTTCCAATGAGTTTCTCTGTGAATGTGTGAGTCTTGGCCAAATTAAACTGTACTTTTTGCTAATTTAGCTTATTTTATCACCTATCTACATGGGCTGATTTTGGACTTACTTAAGTTCAATAATAAATGATTGTCAATTAAAAAAATAAAGTTATTGGAAGCCAGTATTCATGGATGGAATGATAAATGAATTGACAGCATCCTCAAGGATATAACAGGGATTAAATAAATGGAATTAGGGAACTTTAGGAGCAAAAGTATCTGTATTATTTCAATATAATAAGGTGCCAAAGAGGCATGGCCTTCTGAGTAATAGTGATATTGTTATCTATGTGTATGTGTCTCTGTGTGTAAGGATATATAAAACTAAATAGGAATGGTGCATTTGACAATAAAAAACATGAACGGATAAGTTCTACACATTAACAAGAAGAGATGGTTTGCTAATTGGACACCAAATACATACGCACATATGTACCCAATTATACTCATGGAACTATTACTACAATCATGATAATGAACCTATTTATTACTCTCAGAATTTTCCTTATGTTACCTTATAATCCTTCTTTCTGTTGTTCCCCAATTGCCACACCCTTCAGCCAACTACTGATCCATTTACTATCACTACAGGTTAGTTTTAGTATTATACAATTTTATGTAAATAGCATCATAAAGCATATACAAGTCCTTTTTTAATAATTATTTTATTGTTGTTCAATTACAGTTGTCTGCATTTTCCCCCCACTCCTCCCCCCCACCCTAGCCAAACCCCCTACCTCCCTTGCTTCCACCCCCAACTTTGGTTTTGTCCATGTGTCCTTTATAGAGGTTCCTGAAAACCCTTCCACCATTATCCCCTCCCACTTCCTCTCTTGTTACTGTTAGATTGCTCTTAATTTCAATGTCTCTGGTTATATTTTGCTTGCATTTTCTTTTTTGATTATGTTCCAGTTAAAGGTGAGATCATATGGTATTTGTCTCTCACCACCTGGCTTATTTCACTTAGCATAATGCTCTCCAGTTCCATCCATGCTGTCACAAAGGGTAGGAGCTCCTTCTTTCTCTCTGCTGCATAGAATTCCATTGTGTAAATGTACCATCATTTTTTGATACACTCATTTACTGATGGGCACTTAGGTTGCTTCCAGCACTTGGCTATTGTAAATTGTGCTGCTATGAACATTGGGGTGTATAGGTTCTTTTGGATTGGTGTCTCAGAGTTCTTAGTATATAATCCCAGCAGTGGAATTGCTGGGTCAGAGGGCAGTTCCATTTTTAGCTTTCTGAGGAAATTCCATACTGTTTTCCACAGTGGACTCACCAGTCTGCAATTCCAACAACACTGCACTAGGGTTCCTTTTTCTCCACATCCTCTCCAACACTTGTTTGTTGATTTGTTTATGATGGCCATTCTAACTGGTGTGAAGTGGTATCTTATTGTGGTTTTAATTTGCATCTCTCTGATGGCTAGTGATACTGAGCATCTTTTCATATGTGCCTGGGCCCTCCATATGTCTTCTTTGGAGAAGTGTCTGTTCAAGTCTTTTGCCCATTTTTTTAATTGGGTTTTTTGTCTTCCTGGAGTGGAGTTGTGTGAGTTGTTTATATATTTTGGAGATCAAACCCTTGTTTCCATTATCATTGGAAAATATGTTTTCCCAAATAGCTGGTTCTCTTTTCATTTTGCTGCTGTTTTCTTTAGCCATGCAGAAGCTTTTTATTTGATGAGATCCCATTTGTTTATTCTTTCCTTTATGTCCCTTGCTTTAGGGTACATATCAGTGAAGATGTTGCTGCATGGGATGTCTGAGGTTTTCCTGCTGATGTTTTCCTCTAGGACTTTGATGATGCCATGACTTATATTTAAGTCCTTTATCCATCTTGAATTTATTTTTGTGTATGGCATAAGTTGGCAATCAAGTTTCATTTTTTTGCATGTAGCTATCCAGCTCTTGCAACACCATTTGTTGAGGAGGTTATTTTTACTCCATTTTATGCTCCTGCCTCCTTTGTCAAATATTAATTGACCGCAGAGACTTGGGTTTATTTCTGGGCTCTCTGTTCTGTTCCATTGGTCTATGTGCCTGTTCTTATGCCAGTTACAGGCTGTTTTGATTACACTGGCCTTGTAACACAGTTTGATAGCAGTTATTGTGATCCCTCCTACTTTGTTCTTCTTTCTCACAATTGCTGCAGCTATTCGGGGTCTTTTATGGTTCCATATAAATTTTTGAAATGTTTGTTCTATATCTGTGAAATATGTCATGGGTACTTTAATAGGGATTGCATTGAATCTATAAATCGCTTTGGGTAGTATGGTCATTTTAATGATGTTAATTCTTCCAATCCATGAGCATGGTACATGCTTCCATTTGTTTCTGTCTTTCTTAATTTCTTTCTTCAGTGTTGTGTGGTTTTCTGAGTACAGGTCTTTTACCTCCTTCGTTAGGTTTACTCCTAGGTCCTTTATTTTTCTTGTTGTTGTATGGAATGGGATTTTTTCCTAATTCCTATTTCAGATATTTCATTGTTGGTGTACAAAAATGCCTTTGATTTCTGAGTATTGACTTTGTATCCAGCTGTCTTGCCAAATTCACTGATTAGATCAAATAGCTTTTTGGTGGAGTCTGTAGGATTTTCTATGTACACTATCATGTCATCTGCAAACAATGACAGTTTCCTTTCCTCTTTTCCAATTTGGTTGCCTTTTATTTCTTTTTTCTTGTCTGATTGCTGTGGCTAGGTCTTCCAATACTATGTTGAATAGGAGTGGTGAGAGAGGGCATCCTTATCTTGTTCCTGATCTTTGTGGGAAAGCTTGAAGTTTTTGCCCATTGAGTATGATGTTGGCTGTAGGTCTCTCATCTATGGCCTTTATTATGTTGAGGAATGCTCCCTCTATTCCCACTTTGCTAAATGTTTTTATCAGAAATGGGTGCTGTACCTTATGAAATGCTTTTTCTGCATTTGTTGATATGACCATGTGGTTTTTGTCTTTGCTTTTGTTTTTGTGGTGTATTATGTTTATTGATTTGAGAATATTGTACCATCCTTGCATCCCTGGGCTGAATCCCACTTGATCATGGTGTATCATCTTCTTGATGTATTGCTGGATGTGGTTTGTCAATATTTTGTTGAGGATTTTAGCATATGTGTTCATCAGCGATATTGGCCTGAAGTTTTCTTTCTTTGTTTTGTCTTTGTCTGGTTTTGGGATTAGGATGATGTTGGCTTCATAAAAAGCATTGGGAGTCTTCCCTCTTCTTGGATGTTTTGGAATAATTTGTGAAGGATTGGGTTTGGCTCATTCTTAAATGCTTTGTAAAATTCTCCTATGAAACCCTCTGGCTCAGGGCTTTTGTTTGTGGGAAGTTTTTGATTACTGCTTCAATTTCATCAGCTGTTATTGGTCTGTTCAGGCTTTCTGCTTCTTCTTCATTGAGTTTTAGAAGATTATATTTTTCTAGAAATTTATCCATTTCACCTAGGCTTTTAATTTCTTGGTGTATAGTTCTTCGTAGTAATTTCTTACAATATTTTTTATTTCTGTGGTATCAGTTGTAATCTATCCTCTTTCATTACTGATTGTGTTTATTTGGTCCTCTCTCTTTTTTTCTTGATGAGCCTGCTTAGGGACTTGTCAATTTTGTTTATCTTTTCAAAGAACCAGCTCCTGGATTTATTGATCCTTAAAATTGTGCTTTTAGTGTCTATATAATTTAATTTTCTCTGATCTTGGTTATTTCCTTCCTTTACTTGTTGTGGGCTGTCTTTGTTGGTCTTCCAGTTCTTGTAGATGTAAGGTTAGGTTGTTTATTTGAAATGTTTCTATCTTTTTTAGGTAGGCTTGTATCACTATGAACTTCCCTCTCAGGATTGCCTTTGCTGTGTCCCATAAGTTTTGGGTTGTTATGAGTTCATTTTCATTTGTTTCCAGAAACTCTTTCATTTTTCCTTCATCTCATTCTTGACCCATTCATTGTTCAATAGCATGCTATTCAATCTCCATGAGTTTGAGTGTTTTTGGTTTTTTTGCCTTGAGCTTGGGTTCTACTTCCAGGCCCTTGTGGTCAGAGAAAAGGCTTGATATGATTTCACATTTCTTGAATCTTTTGAGGCTTGTTTTATGTCCTATCATGTGGTCTATCTTTGAAAATATTCCATGTGCATTTGAGAAGATTGTGTATTTTGCTTCTTTGTGATGAAAAGCTCTATATATATATCAGTTAAGTCCATTTCATGTAGGGCATTGTTCAATGCCACAGTATCTTTGTTTATATTTTGTTTGGAAGATCTGTCTATCTTTGACAGTGGGGTATTAAAATTCCTTACTGTAATTATGTTATTGTCAATATCTTTTTAGAAGTCCTCCAAGATTTTCTTTATGTATTTGGGTGCTCCTATGTTGGGTACATATATATTTACAATGTTTATGTCTTCTTGGTGGATTCTTCCTTTGAGTATTATGAAGTGACCTTCTGGGTCTCTCTTTATTGTGCTTTTTTGAAGGCTATTTTGTCTGATATGAGTATTGCTACCCCGGCTTTTTTTTCCTATCTATTTGCTTGGAAGATTTGTTTCCATACCTTCACTTTCAGTCTGTGTAAGTCTTTTGTCCTGAGATGGGTCTCTTGTAGGCAGCATATGTGTGGGTCATGCTTTCTTATCCATTCAGCTATTCTATGTCTTTTGATTGGAGCATTTAATCCATTTACATTTAAGGTTATTATTGATAGGTACTTATTCATTGCCGATTTTTTGTACCTTTGTTCTCTCTCTCTCTCTTTTCCTTCCTTTCCTTAAAGCAGTTCCTTTAGCATCTCTTGCAGAGCTGGTTTGGTGGAGGTATATTCTTTTAGACTTCTTTTTTCTTGGAAACTCCTTTTTTGGCCTTCTATCTTGATTGAGAGCCATGCTCGGTAAAGTAGTCTTGGTTGCAGGCCTCTGGTTCTCATTACTTGGAACATTTTTTGCCATTCTCTTCTGGCTTAAAGAGTTTCCTTTCGAAGTCAGGTGATAAACTTATCTGGGCTCCCTTCTATATTACTGCCTGTTTCTCCCTTGCTGCCTTTAAGATTCTTTCTTTGTTTTGGAATTTTGCCATTTTGTTTATGATGTGTCTTGCAGTGGGTCTCTTTGGGTTCCTCTTGCTTGGGACTCTTTGTCATTCCTGGATTTGTGTGACTTTTTCTCTCATCAGATTAGGGAAATTTTCCATCATTAGTTTTTCAAACAGGTTTTCTATCCCTTGCTCTTCTTCTCCTTCTGGTATCCCTATTATATGGATATTTTTATGTTTCATGTTGTCCTGCATTTCCCTTAACCCCTCTTCATTCTTTCTGAGCCTCTTTTCCTTTTCTTGCTCATTCTGGGTGTTTTTTTCTACCTTGTCCTATAGTTCGCTGATCTGATCCTCTGCTTCATCTAGCCTGCTTTTGATTCCTTCTACTGTGTTCTTCGTTTCCGAAATTTTATTCTTCATTTCCTCTTGGCCTTTGTTGATAGTTTCTATTTCCTTTTTCATGTTGATATAGTTTGCATTGAATTCATTGTAGTTTCCCTGTAGTTTTTGGTATTTCTCTGTGAGCTCATGAAGCTTTTTTATAACCAATTCCTTGAATTCATGATCTGATAGTTGACTTGCCTCTTTTTCATTTAGCATTGTTTCTGGGTCTTCCCCCTTTCCTTTCATTTGGGGTTGTTTCTTTGTCTTCCCATTGTTTGAGACTCTTCCTGTTAGCCTGTGCTTCTTAAGTTGCTCTGTTATGACCCCCTGTTTTTTTGTTGTAAACTTCTGTGATGGAATACCTGTGACATTTAGTCTCCTTGATCTCCTGATCTTACTCGTCTTGGGCTGTGGTTTATGTTGGCTCTGTGTACATCTTTGGTGTTTGGTTGTTGTTGGGTCTTTCCCACCAGCTGGTTATCTGAGGGTCAGTCTGTTCCCCACCTCTTGTTTTCTGTTGTGCAGGTGTGGGCCAGTTGTGTTGGAACTGGTTCTTCCATGTGTACAAGGTTTTGAGGCTTTTCTATTGCTCTTGTTCAGTTGTTTGTTCTGAGTAATTTCTTCACTATTTATTTGTATTTCCATATAGGTCCTGGTTTGAGTTAGTGTGACTTCCACTCCCTCTTTCACCTTCTTCTGTTCTTATCTGTTGGTGTTTCCTTTGTTGCTGGGTTTCCTCTGCCAGGGCATATCTTGGTGTTCCTAGCTCTACCCACTCTTTTTTATGGTAGGCTTCCTCTGGGCTATGGGGGTGCGTGTGGAGACTTCCTTGATTCGCAGTCTCCCAAGTGCCTGTTGTCTCAGTTCCCTCCAAGATGAGGTGAAGACACTCCCAGTTCGATGCACACAGTCCCCGGTGGGTGCATACACTTCCTGGTCTCTAGGCCCACTTCCCAGTTGGTGCCTGTGGTCTCAGCTCCCTCTGAGATGAGATGCGCACACTCCCTCGTCAATGCACATACTCCCTGGACGGGTGGGTGGCTGGGTGGAGAGGAGACCGGAGCTGTTGCTGCAGGGGAATTCCTCAGAGTGCCCCCGAGGGTCTTTTTCTTTTTGGGAAAATCCTGCTGCTCAAACCTGCAGCTTCCTCCATACAAGGAAGGGCCTGTCCTCTCACACAACCCACCTCTCCGGCTAGAGCAGAGACTGTCTGGGTCAGGGTCCCACATGGCCCAACTCTCAGCTCTCCCGAGCCAGCGCCCATGGTCTCCGTGGCTTTACCACTTTGTCCTTATTCCCCTCCCTGCTACTTCAAGCAACCAAGTCTCTCATGGTTTTGCTCAAGCCTTGTTTGGCAGGGGAGGGAACCATTAATCTGGCTCTCTCCTAGGAGTCCTACAGCAGGCCCAGCTGGGGCGGGCCTGCAGCTGCAGTTGCCCTTGTCCCCGAGCTGGTCCCAGGGACCTTTTTGTCCTGAAGCAATCCCCTTACCTTCTGTTTTTTCAGTGTCCTCTATACTTTTTGTTCTCCTATCTTCATAATTGCTGGGGTGCTGTTGTGCCCTTCTATTCTAAATGATAGCTTTGCTGGATAGAGTAATCTTGGATGTAGGTCCTTGCCTTTCATGACTTAGAATACAAGTTCTTCCCAGATAAGGCCAAGTTAAAGGAGTTCATCATCACCCAACCATTGTTATGGCCTTAGGTGTTCACCAGGGTGGGACAACCCACGTGGCTGAGTTGTGCTGCTGTATATGGGGAAGGGGTCCGAGAGGGAACAGTACAGTTTACTCCACTCTCTGCCAGTTTTCAGTCACTTCTCCAGCTTCCCACAAGCAAACTGGGCCCTTCTGGTGCTTATTCCCAGGTGGGTGGGTTTGTGTACATTCTAGGACCCTGTGTGTCTATCCAACGAACTCTCCTGAGAGGCTGGGAGTTTCTTCTGCTGCCATGGCAACACCCACAGGAGTTTTCAGTTACAGGCTTTGAGGCTTTATTTCCCATACTGGAACCCTGGGTTGTGTGATCTGTCTCATTCCCTAGTTGTTCCTCCCTGTTTATCTGCATGCAAATGTGGGACTGCCCAGTCTGCAAGCTGCTGCCCATCTCCACCCCTCCTACTGGTTTGGATGAATGTTTCTTCTTTAACTCCTTGGTTGTCCAACTTCCATACAGTTCGATTTTCTGTCAGTTTTGGTTGTTTTTTGTTTTTAAATTTGTCGTTGTCCTTCTTTTGGTTGTGTGAGGAGGCACAGTGTGCCTACCTACGCCTCCATCTTGGCCAGAAGTCAGCTACATATTAAATCTTTGAGGAAACACATGTGTTTCTGTGATATATCTCTGTTCTGTGGACATATTGGGGACATGCAAATGTTTTTTAAGCGGACATTGCCCTTATCCCACCACACCCCCCTCACCACTGAGCCACCGAATCATGTGAAGGACACTAACCTCTACAGTTACAGCTTCCCCAATGTCAAAATCCTCTTTGCTTTTAGAAGGGATCTGGACCAGGATGCTGGCACCTTTCTGCCACTGGCATGTTTGATGTCATGAATCTGTGAAGATACGTGGATATAATTTCTTCCCTTTCACAAAAGTTTCTCCTTTTGTGAGTTTTCCATGTGTACTCTTTTGTTTTCTCATCATGATCACAGGTCCTTGTCAGCTCCCAGCCCCTTTTCACCTGCTGATTTCAGTGGCCCAAGCATTTTTAGGTTTGTGGCTGAATAATCCTCAGCTACAGCCACTTACTGACCTCCTACACTGTGGCAGTCACTTTGTTATGTGGGTAGCACACAAAGATGAACTAGTCAGGTCCCTGCTGTCCCAGAGCTACTGATTTAGCAGGACAAACAGAGCTCACTGTCATACTAAGGAATGGTACTTTGATAGCAATACAAATAAAATGTGCTGAGAGGGAGCACAGGGAAGGAGTGATTAATTTTGTTTGGAGGGATCAGGAAAAGTTTCACATATACTCTGACACATGCATCAGTTTTTAAGAGAAAGTATGACTGTTTTAGACTATGGAAATAGTGTTGGTAAAATTGGTGGTGATGGGAGCAAAGAGGCCAAGGTGAAGAACAGGCAATGAAACTGTGAACATGTGTTGCTATTCTCTTGCCTGTCAGGATCATAGCTAGGACATGGGTGGCATGGTGATATCCAGGTAGAGGAGAGAAGGTTGGCTGAGCAAAGTCCAATGACCTGGCTGAAGTGATGCTCTAGAGCAGTGATTTTCAGCCATTATGCTGTGGTACACTGGTATGCTGCAAGCATTTTTAAAACATGCAATAACTGACTATTTAGTCAAGGGCACTGACCTCTTTTCCCTTAGATTGTCAAGTAAAGTAATGACAACAGTCAATACAACAATAACCATCCAGTGTGAATGAGTTAAAATTATACATATTTTTTCACATTAGCAAAAAATATAATATTTGTTTTGGTGTGCTGCTGAATTTTAGTAGTTGGTTTATTTAAAAAAAATTTAAAAACTTTTCTGATATTTCTTTTTTCCTAGGGCTAAATATTTTATTGGTTATGCTATTACAAGTGTCCCATTTTTTTCTCCTCTTTATCCCACTCTGCCTGGTACCTCCATTCCCTCCAGCATTCCCTCCTACCCCCACCTTAGTTTATGTCCATGGATCATACATATAACTTCTTTGGCTTCTCCATTTCCTATACTATTCTTAACCTCCCCCTGTCTATTTTGTACCTAGCAAGAATGCTTCTTATTCCCTGTACCTTTTCCCCTACTCTCCCCCTCCTTCCTGCTGATAACCCTCCATGTGACCTTCATTTCTGTGATTCTGTTCCTGTTCTAGTTGTTTGCTTAGTTTGTGCTGTTTTTAGGTTCAGTTGTTGACAATTGTGAGTTTGTTGTCATTTTACTGTTCATAGTTTTGATCTTTTTCTTAGATAAGTCCTTTTTAACATTTCATGTAATACAGGCTGGGTGATGATGAACTCCTTTAACTTTACCTTATCTGGGAAGCATTTTACCTGCCCTTCCATTCTTTTTTTAAATTTTAAAGAGTATTTATTTTTAAGTTATAGTTGATATACAACATTATACTATTTTCAGGTGTACAACATAGTGACTAGATATTTCTATAACTTTTGAAGATATCACCTTGATAAATCTAGTACCCATCTGACACCATAGTAATTAAAGTATTGTTGACTGTATTCCCTATGCTATAGTTTACATGGCTATGACTATTTTGTAACTACCAGTTTTCACTTCCTTTTTTGTTGTTATTCAATTACAGTTGTCTCCATTTCTCCTCCATTACTCTCCCCTGCCCTACCTGCTGTCCACCTCCCACATTCAATCCTCCTCCCCCCATTGTTTTTGTCCATGGGTCCTTTATACATGTTCCTTGACTTGACCCTTCCCCTTCTTTCCCCCATTATCACTCCCTCCCCTCTGGTCACTGACAGTTTGTTCTTTATTTCTATGTCTTCGGTTCTATTTTTCTTGTTTGTTTTGTTGATTATGTTTTACTTCTAGGTGAGATCATATGGTGTTTGTTTTTTACAGCATTCTGAGTGACAGTTTTGCTGGAGAGAGTAATCTTGGATGTAGGTCCTTGCTTTTCATCACTTTGAACACTTCCTTCCAGCCCCTGTAAGTTTTCTTTGGAGAAATCAGCTGATAGTGTTATGGGAACTCCTTTGTAGATAACTCTCTTCTTTTCTCTTGCTGATTTTAAGATTCTCTCCTTATCTTTAATATTGGGTAATTTAATTATGATGTGTCTTGGTGTGTTACTCCTTGGGTCTAACTTCTTTGGGACTCTCCGAACTTCCTGGACTTGCATGTCTAGTTCCTTCACCAGATTTGGGAAGTTTTCCTTCATTATTTTTTCAAATAAGTTTTCAATTTCTGCTCTTCCTCTTCTCCTTCTGGCACCCCTATGATTCAGATGTTGAAACATTTAAAGTTGATCCAAAAGTTCCTAAGCCCCTCCTCATTTTTTTTGAATTCTTGTTTCTTCTGTTCTGGTTGAATGTTTATTTCTTTCTTCTGGTCCAAATCATTGATTTGAGTCTGGGTTCCTTCCCTTCACTGTTGGTTCCTTGTATATTTTTCTTTATTTCACTTTATATACCCTTCAATCCTTCCTTTATTTTGCAGCTGTACTCAATCATTTCTGTGAGCATCCTGATTACTAGTGTTTTGAATTCTGTGATAGGTTGGCTATCTCCTGATTGCTTAGTTCTTTTCCTGGAGTTTTGATTTGTTCTTTCATTTAGGCCATATTTCTTTGTCTCTATGTACCTGTTAAGTTGTAAGGGGTGGAGCCTTAGGTATTAGCCAGGGTGGAGTAACCCACTTTGATGTGCTGTGGTGCTGTATGTGGGGGAGGGGTCACAGAGGGAACAATGCAGCTTGCTCATTTCTTGGCTTTCAGTCACTTCCCCCACTACCCACAAGCAAATTGCACCTTTCTGAGGTTGATTCCAAGGTAAGTGGGGTTTTGTACATTCTAGGACCCTGTGGACACTTCCAATGGACTCTTCTATGAGGCTGGGAGTTTCTCCCACCACCTCAACTCCCATATGTTTTTAGTGTCAGAGGTTTTGAGGCTCTATTTCCCCACAATGGAGCCTTGGGTTATATGGTCTGTCTCGCTCCCCAGTTGTTCCTGCCAGCTTATCTGCATGCAAATATGGGTCTACCTGGTCTACCAGCTGCTGCCTCACCCACCCAGTCCACCAGCTGCCATCTTGCCACACATCCTCACCACCCTAGCTGCCTGTGTCCACCCTTCCTACCGGTTTGAATGAATGTTTCTTCTTTAACTCCTTGGTTGTCAGACTTCCATACAGTTTGGTTTTCTGACAGTTCTTGTTGTTTTTGTTTTTAAATTTGTTGTTATCCTTCTTTAGTTTGTGGAAGGAAGCAAAGTATATCTACCTAGGCCTCCATCTTGGTCAGAACTCTGATATTTCTTTTTATTAAAGATCTTATTTATTTATTTTTAGCAATAGGGGAGTGAGGGAGAAGAAGAGGGAGTGAAACATCAATTCGTTGGTCCCTGAATGTCCCCAAAGGGGGATTGGTCTGTAATTCAGGCAGTTTCCCTGACTGGGAAGTGAACTGGTGACTCTTTACCCTGCAGGACAATGCCCAGCCAACTGAGCCACACTGGTTGGGACTAAGTAATTAGTTTATGTTTGTCGTGAGATGAAAAAAGTTGAAAATCTCTGCTCTAGAGTTTGATTGCCTGGTTTCCAAACTTGGCTGCATTACTTACTGATTTTGTGATCCCAGGCAATTTGCTTAACGTTCCTCAATTTCTTTATCTGTAAAATGGGAGTAATTTCTCAAGTTTAACCAACTGATGTATGTAAATGATTTTGTGTAGCATATGGCACATAGAAATCAGTCTTCAAATGTTATCTCTAATTTTAGCTGCCTGTCTCTGTTTCAATCCTTGTGTACAACTATCTACTTCTCTTTATGTGTTTCCTTGTTCCACATAAGATGTAGAAGAGCTCTCAGAGAGAGTGTGATGAGTTTGATTTTAGATATGATGAGTTTGCTGTGCCAGTGGAGATCTCAAACAGAGCTTTCAAAGTTTGGTTCTAAATGCTCAGTGTAGAGGTCAGGACTGGAGATATGGATTTATGAATCAGGTAAAGTCAAGAGGAGGTAGAGTGAGAGAGTGGAGAGGAGTGAGGCATTATTACCCAGAGGAACTCCTCCAGTTCAAAGCAGGAAGAGTAGGTAGGGAAGGTATATTAGTGTGCCAGGGCTGTCATAAGAAAGTACCACATATTGATTGGCTTAAACAATAGAAGTTTATTCATTACAATTCTGGAGACTGAAAGACCAAGATCAGTGTCTGGCAGGGATGGTTTCTGGTGGGAACCCTTATCACAATTTATAGATGGCCTCCTCTTGCTGTGTCCTCACATGGCCTCTCCTTGGAGAGAGAGAGAGCTCTGGTGTCTCTTCTTATAAGGATACTAATCCTGTTGGATCAAGGTCAAATTATATGACCTCACTTAGCTTTAATTACCTCCATGAAGACCTTATCTCTAACATAGTCACATTGTTGTCAAGGGCTTCGACATATGAATTTTGGAAGGACACAATTCAGTCCACAGCAGAAGGTGACTTGGAAAGATGGAAAAAAGAGGTGAAAGTGAATTAGGAGAAGACAACAGAAAAACAGGGAAAAGAGGAGCTTATGGATAAACAAGACCAACAATTTCAAATGATTCAGTAATAATAATAATAATGATAATAATAATAGTTACAATGCATTGTGTAACTATTGTGGGCAGGGCCCTTTTCGTGCATTACCTCATAATCCCTCAGGTTACCCTGTGCTGTCAAGTTTCTTTCTAGATTTCTTGAAACTGAAGCTCACAAAACTTCAGTTACCTGATAGAGCTCCCCTGGCTGGTGAGTAGAGAGCTGGTTTTTAAACTTGGGTCTCTGATACCAAGGTATGTTTGTGCCCTTTTCACAATGCTTGGTTAACTCTCTAGGTGACAGTTGGATGTTGAGAATAGGTCACTGGCTTGGAAGGCGTTCAGGAGTGGTCTGGGGTTTTGTGAAGGGCAGGCTTCAGGCCGTAAGCTGCATGGGAGATGTGGAAGTACAGAGAGCAGGTGAAGCCTGGCAAATCTGGAGACCATTGTGAGGAATGCAGATGCTCTTGACATGTGAGCTAGACTCTCATGAATGAAATGATTCCATGATCAAATGGCTTTGGGAAAGTCAGCATTCTGTGTTCCCCTGTATCAGAATTTCAGATACTTTCTGCTTCATCTTTCTTCTTTAAAACTATTTTATTTATTTAATTTTAGATTTGATTTTAAAGATACAGGAAAGGAGGGAGAAAGAGAGGGAAACATCCATCAGTTGCCTCTCCCACACTCTCCAACCCGGGACTGTATCCACCATCCAAGCATGTACCCTGACCAGGAATCAAACCAACAACCTTTTGCTTTGCAGAATGATGCACAACCAATAGAGCCACACCAGTCAGGGCTCATCCCTCTTTTGTTCTAGCTGCATCTTTGGCCAGTAGCTCTGCATGGACTCCCATGGCACCTCCGTGCAAGCATGCAACTATGCCTTACATTGCCTGCTGACACCATGGGCTCTTACTGTAAGTCCACACAGGGTGATGAGTAAATTTTCCTCCTCACTGTGGATAATCTTGAGGCACAGAGTACCCAGGAGCCAGCATCAGCCCTGCCTGGTGGCAGCCTGCTTGGATGCTGTCTCATTTTTCTCTTTGCTTTTCTTGCCCTTTCTCTCTGTCACACTCCCTGGGTTTTCACTTCTTAATAAAGAAATAGCACAGAAGGCCTTTGCCTCAGGCACATTTTCTTTTCAAAATTAGGCTAACATTTCCCAGCTAAAACATCCATTCCTTTAGAAATTCATGGTATGTATAAACATAATATGATTTCTGAGAATTCTTCCAGAAATTTAGGTGCATAATCCAGAGAGCTCTAAAGTCATTAAATTTTGAGACTTAAAAAATATATATGTTACACTCATTCAACTCCCAGGATTATAGTGTTCTGTGGAGCACAGGTTAGGTTTAGGTTGTGTATCCTAAAGGACAGTGGTCAGCAAATATTTTCCTTTAAAGTTCCAGATAGTAAGTATTTTAGGCTCTGCAGGCCATAAAGTCTCTGTAGCAACTACTCAGCTCTGCCATGGTAGTACAAAGTCAGGCATGAAGAATACAGAAACAAATGGGCATAGGTGTGTTCCAATAAAACTTTATTCACAAAAATCAGATGACAGGGTGAATTTGGCCTATAGGCCATAGTTTTCTGACTAAGCTTTTATAGCTAAGAGAAGTACAGCTGTAGTTAGAAAGAGCAGAGAGTCGGTGGCTAGCCTGGCAGACATAGCAGAGCTGGAATGAGGAACAAAATGCAAGGAAGTTGAGGGTGCTCTCCTCTCACTGCCAAATATTTCTCATTTTTCTCCTCATGTCCCCCAAATTCCTCACTCTTATCAACATGTCAAGCATGGAACATATTCTCTTGCTTAGCCCATAATCTGTTTTGCATGAGCAAAGTAAGGCAGGCATTCAGAGTCAGCCCATGGCTCTTCTCTCCTTGGCAGTGATATATGTACAGCATTTCAGGAGTTTTTCTCCACTCAACATCAGGGTTAATGAAATCTTATCATTCATTCTTGCCTATCGATGGCATTGATCTCATGGCTATGCTACCCTGAGCATGCTGCGTGTCAATGTAATGCATCTTGGGGAGAATTCTTCCAGGTCAGATGGGATGGGGCCTGGGCAGTTTAGCACACCCCAAGCTGTAGTTGTGGATGTCCATGAAGAAACCCTCTGGTACAGAGCATCAAGTGTGCTTAGTACATGCTAATTCTTAGAATTTTTTCATTGTTAAGATAACAGGGATATAAAATTAGGCTGATTTCAACTCAGACCTATGAGAAGTTAGAAGAAAGTACAGTAGGGGAGGAAAATTTACTGGCAGTTAGCATTTGCTGATGCCAGGCTTCCTGGTAGAACAGGTGTACATACTATTATTGCATGTAATCCTCAAAGTGCCTGAGTAGGTGTCATTGTTTTTATCCTTCTAAAAACCAGAGAGAACATCTATCTTGCCCAAAGTTATGCAGCTGGCAAAAGGAACAGCCATGAATAAAATCTAAGATAGACAACACTAAAGCCTGTGTAATTCTTGCTGCCCACATTGAAACACATCCTTAATTGACAAGCCCACCTATTACCCACAAATGGAACCCACAACTTACTGCAGTCATTATCTTCCATGGGCAAAAGTATATGGGAAACTGCTACCAATTGTAGACACTCTGAAATTTAAGCATGAGACCAGGTCTCTTTCTGGTAGGTACACTGGAATGTGAGAAAAGCTGCATCTCTATCCAGTGCCAGCATTAGGAGGTGGGTGCTTGGGGATGGAATACTCCTATACTTAGATGTCCACTGGAAGTACTAAAGGGTTGACAAAATTCAAGGCTCTTGGCCCAGGTAACTGGTAGAACATCCTGCAATTATTTAGCAACCTGGAGTATCATTAGAGACAGAAACGAAATGTGTCTTTTTGTTGATCTCAGGGTATATTATGGGTCTTTCCAGCCCCATTTTTCTCCATTTTTGATCATTGAACTAATTTACCTGTTCCTTGCAGACCTCAATGTTCCTTGAGTCTGTGGGATTAGTCATAACCTCAGGGAGGAAACTTGAGGGTAGCAGGGGGGGAGTGTCCATGAATCCAAGGGCCCACCTGACCAGTACAAAGCCAGTTTTTATGGTAGTGCTTTATGGGGTCATTTGCATGGTTTGCTACTGAGATTAGCTGTGTTATATTGGGTCAACTAGTTGAGTCTGGGACTAACGATGTGTACAATATACACACATGAAAACATACATAGGGTAGGAGGAAGGCAAGCCCTTTACCTTTGGGATGATGGCTAGACTAAAATTACGTTGTTTCTGGTGGAGTGGTAGGCCTCAGATCCCTTCCCAAGAAAAATTCACCTTCTTGGGGAGGATAAATTCTAGGTGAACTACAAGGAAGAATTTTACTTAAGCTCTTATTTTTAAGGATGTGAAACCTCAGGACACTGTGGCTAATCAAGCAACTTCACATGCTGTTTATAGTAAACCTCTGTCATTGGAGATGTTTCCAGTGTAGACTTGGTGCAGTGCTTACTGCATTCCTGGGACACATGACAGGGTGGAGACAAATCTGGGTACACACTCAGCCCTTGATCAAAGTCTGGATTCTTTTTGCTCAGCATGGTGTTTTGGAGATCTATACATGTTGTTGCATCTAGCAGTAGTTTGTTCTTTTTCCTGGTATGAATAAGCTCAATTAGACTATCCATTCTAATTTTGCTGGACATTCAGATGGTTTCCAGTGCTCAGCTATTATGAATAAAGTCGTTACTAAGTACATTCTTGTACAAGTCTGTCTGTGAATGTCCGTTTTCATTTTTCTTGAGTTAGCAGTAGAATAGTTAGGTTATAGAGTAGGTGTGTGTTTAACTTTGAAAGAAACTGCCGAACTGTTTTACAAGGTGTTTATAGGGCCTCCAGCAGTATTTGAAAGTTCTAGTTGCTCCACATCCTGGCCAACATTCAGTGTTATCACTTAAAAAAATTTTAATCTTTTATATGTGTTGTTCTTGTTGGCCATTCACATATATGCTATCATGAAGTGTTCAAGATTTTTGGCTTTTTTAAAATGTTGTTTTTTCTTTTAATGATATATATATATATTTATTAGATATATTATAGTTACATATATAGTTACTTTACTTTGTGTATATGCATATGATATATGATATATATTACATATGACAGACAAAAATAAAATGTATATGTAAACATACAATATATGTAAATATATATAACATACACATACACACACTGGCTATAACATATTTATAAAGCATATTTCTTGCAATAAGCCTGTCCTTTTTACAGTGCTTTTTGATGACCAGAAACTTTAAATTTTGGCATAGTCTAATTTATCAATTTTTCCTTTTATGTTTATTGCCTCCTGGGTCCTGTATAAGACATATTGGGTTGGCCAAAAAGTCCATTTATTTTTTCTGTCATATAAAAGACACATTTTCATTTTCACCAATAACTATTGATTTGGATATTCTGAGTATGTTGGCTATCTCCTGTGTGGTATGACATTTATTGTTCTCAATTAACGTCTCAATTTGATCACTATTAACTTCAACTGGTCAACCTGACTGTGGAGCACTGTCCAGCAAGAAACCTCCAGCACAAAACTTCACACACCACTTTTGACACATTTGATCAGTTACAAAACCTTCTCCATACACTGCACAAATCTTTTTAAAAATTTTTATTGTTATTCAATTACAGTTGTATGCCTTTTCTCCCCATCCCTCCACCCCACCTCCACCTTCCCCCTTGATTTTGTCCATGTGTCCTTTATAGTAGTTCCTGTAATCCCCTCTCCTCACTGCTCCCTCCCCACTCCCCCCTGGCTATTGTTAGATTGTTCTTAACTTCAATGTCTCTGGTTATATTTTGTTTGCTTTTTTCTTCTGTTGATTATGTTCCAGTTAAAGGTGAGATCATATGGTATTTGTCCCTCACTGCCTGGCTTATTTCACTTTAGCATAATGCTCTCCAGTTCCATCCATGCTGTTGCAAAGGATATAAGCTCTTTCTTTCTCTCTGCTGTATAGAATTTCATTGTATAAACAAATCAACAAACAAATGCTGGAGAGGATGTGGAGAAAAGGGAACCCTAGTGCACTGTTGGTGGGAATGCAGACTGGTGAGGCCACTGTGGAAAACAGTATGGAATTTCCTCAGAAAACTAAAAATGGAACTGCCCTTTGACCCAGCAATTGCACAAATCTTTTTGTGTGTGTGTTTCACTTGTATTTTTACCTTTCTTGAAATAATAAAGCATAATATTGTGAAAATGTTGCATATTTTCTTCCATCTTCAATATTAAAATGGCTACACAAAAATTCACTAATTCTAATAAGTTTTTTGAAATCATGGTGATATGACAGCTGTCACAATATAATTTAACAAAATTGTTTTGAATTAAGTTAAAGACATCTAAGTGCTACTAGAGCCAGCTTACAGAAAAAACAGAAGGAACTTTTTGACCAACCCAATATTTGCTTTTCCCAAGTTACAGAAACATTCTTCTATGCTTTTTATTCCAGAAGCTTTATGAATTTAGGTGTTAAGTTTAAGCTTTTCATATGTTTCAAAATAATTTGTGTATGATGTAAGGTAAAGATTAAGGTTTATTTTCTTCTAAATTAATATAACATGTGTTGAAAAGAGTTCCCTTTCTTCTCTGCAATAAATTGGTGCTTTTTTCAAAAGTTAATTCAGAGTATTAGTGTGGTTCTACTCTATTCTGTTTGTTAATGTATTTGTCTTATTATTTCTGTACCACATTCTCCTATTTTACCCCATTATGATAAGTCTATATTATAAGATGATCAGTGTTCTAAAGTCCTTCAGCTTTATTCATCTTCTTACAGTTTGTGGGGGATATTCTTGGTTATGCTAGACACAGAGATGTGATGCTCAGATTCCTTTAAATGAAGGATTCACTGCCTATCTGTGAGGACTGTGATTAGTGGACAGCCTCCACCTATCAGCTCCTTCAGGATCCACCACAGCTTTTGAATTGATATCACACTCTTCTCAGGGCAGCTCAGCCAATGACTAAAGCAGGCAGTGGTACTTAAGGTCATGCTTGTCTTAGGTTAGCCTTCAGCCAACGACTGAGCAAAGCAGTTGTATGAGAGCCCAGAAATTCCTGCTCCATGTGCTAAACCTCAATTGCACAGTCTTTGCTGTAGGGCTCCCTGTTAAGCTAGCAAAGAATTTTTTCACATTGGCATTGCCATCTGACTGCTCCTCTAGCCCAATTATGCTCATTCACTTTGCTTTTCCACGTGTTATTAACCAACTAATATTTTGAATTTCTATACCCAGCTCAGTGTCTCCTTCTTAGATAGCTCTAACTGGCCCTGTGGTTCCAAGAGTAAGGTAGAGTTTTGTGAGTAGATCACTTCCCAGCTGGCAATGACATCATCCAGGTCATCAATGGAACATGGAAAGAATCTGGCACAAAGGGATGGCCCAACTGCCAATACTTCAATGTAGTAACTTGGGAGAGTACTGCAGTGTAGGAGAATGCACTAATCAGTATGATAATTTGAGTGTTTGAAATACATGGGGAGAATGATAAATATCAGGATGATGGAATTGAGTGGTTATTATTATGTTTCATTGACACCCTATAGATAGATAATGAAAGGCTGAGAGCAATTAACCAGCAATTGAATATTTTGAGTGTTAGAGTCAGACAGTCTCTTTGGTTGCAAACAAAATGTCTTTATCTCATGCAGTGAACAAAGAAAATTCTGAATATCAACCCAAGATCTATTAGAGTGGTTGTATTTCAAAGATGGTTGAATGCTCAACCAAGTCAGGTGTTTTATGCTGGAGTCAGGTCTTTGATAGCAAATACCTAGGACTAGGACACATGGGATGACGCTATCTATATGGAATCCTCTAAAGAGTTTGCTTCTCCAGACTTCTATAAATCTTCTGAGGTTGTAGAAGTGCTCCAACCCTCTATTAGGTGGTACTACATGCTACCCCAATGTGGGATGAGAATATAAAGCTTTTTCTTCCACAAAGCAATAGTTACACTCTCAAGAGACAACCTACTTTCTCTCCTGCTGTCAGGCTTATAACCAACATTGAATTACACCATAATTCAGCAGGGGGTGTGCTGAGCCTTAGAAGAAGGAAAGCATCTATGCCTAGGACAATTGAATGACCTAGCCAGGGATTGGGTGAATATCTGTGCTCAATCAAAGGAGTCAGGACATAATATTGGATAAGGGATATAGGATTCAATACCCTGGAAGGAATGTAGGGGTGCAAATGTTGGTGCAAATGTGCTATTAAGGTGATTCTTAAAAGTCTGGAAAAAGCAACAGCCCACATTGACTGACATTGAAATGCCTAAATTTCTGTGGCAGGTGGTATAGGAATGGATTAAAAGGATCAGGGAGTGGGTGTGATGAAATAGATATATTATCTGAGGCTAACTGATTGGTCTAAAACACCAGAAGATTATGTTCTAGAAGAAGGCCTGGGGCACTCATTCACTTAAGTCACCAGGAGTGTAGGTACCAGGAAGTGCAAATATAGCTCTCCTCTGCAGGCTGCAGCTAATAGTTGGAGAGGCTGTCACAGAGTTCAGCTCATTAATAGCCATGGAGATGATAGTCCTTTTTCTCCAACAAACGGACTTCAGCCAGAACCATTTTCCATGGAATCCCATACACCATAGTGTCTGACCAGGAAACCGACTTTATAGTGAAGGAGCTGTGGATATGGACACATGACCATGGAACTCACTGGTTGTATTATATACCTCACCACTCAGAAGTTGCCAGCTGGATAGATTTTTGGGATGGTCTGCTGAAGGCATAGCTGAAGCATCAGTTCAAGAGGAATACTCTGCACAGATGGGGTGCTGTTATCTAGAAGTAGCACTTTCACTGAGACACAGACTTTTATGTGATTCTGTATCCTTAATAGGACCAGTCTGTCCAGAAAGTATCTAGCCATGTAATATGAAAAATAGAGACATTTACTGAAGACGATACAAGATACAAGAAACATTGTACATAGGACAATGATGCCTCAGTCCCCTTTAAGTAAGCACCTTGGGACCTCACACCATGCTACAAATTGTCATCAGCTGCCCCATGGTATTTTCCTGAATCTCATTGAAGGTCTGAAATATCTTGCCTTTCAAAGGTGATTTTAGTTTTGGGAAAAGCCAGAAGTTGCAGGGCACCAAATCTGGGCTGCAGGGGGTCGAGTCACCTGGGTGATTTGATGTTTCACAAAAAAACTTCTGCACAAGACGTGATGCATGAATGGGTCTGTTGTTGTGATGAAATTGCCAATCACCAGTTGCCCATAGCTGCATCCTCCTGAATCATCTGAATAGTTTCCATGGAGGAATATTCAAGCTCAACACAAAATTTGATGCTGAAAAATTGCTCTACTTGCTCAGGCATTTTTAATCCAATGGCCACACAGTACACATGCCCACTCAATGGCGTCTACCACTTTTACTGACTAGTACAGTGAAGTCATCATTGTTCATGCATGTGCATTCCAGTCCACTCTCCTTGGCTGCCAGGTTATATCTTGTCATATAAATTGTTCTCATTATATTAACAATGGTTGGACTTTCTGGATAGACCTCATATAATCTGGGGAACAAAGGGTAGAAAGGAGTAGCCTTAATTAATTTCATTTCCAATGACTCACTGGAGGAATTTGTGCTTCCCACATGCAATTCTAAAATTGGCATGGTTAGAGGGCTTGGTCCCTCAAAGGCATACCTGTTCACCAGTAAGTGTCCACGAGCTAAATACTATGAATGCCTGTCTGGACTTTATGGGTTCCTTGTGTCCAGAAATCAACAAGAAGGAAGGAAAGTCATCATTTCATAATTGACATTGATAAATGAGAAAAGTTAAAGCTTCTGCTATAAAAGGACAGGGATGGGTGACAGCTGAGGACGAAAAACATTTAGAATTTATATTAGGGATGGGAGCTGATGGGAGCTGATGAGTATCAATTGCCACATTAAGATCAGCTCTAGCAATGGACTATGTAGTTCATCCCACTATCCTCCCCTTTGAAGTTTCACCTTAGGAAGAGAGGTTCACCAGAGCCCTAGAGGTATTGCTCCCTGAACATGTATGGACAAGTAAATCTGGGGGTGTGAGGGATGGACAATGGTAAATATGGAGATGTGCCACTTAAGGCCCCTGTAAAAAAAAACTGCTTGTTGTCCAGCAGAGAATGTAGTTTTCTTCAAAATCTGCCTGAGTATATTTTTAAAACTCAGGTTTATTGAGGTATAATGTCTGTACATTAAATTCAAACTCTTCAGTATAAACTTCTTTTTTAATATATTTATTGATTATGCTATTACAGTTGTCCCATTTCCCCCCCCTTACTCCACTCCATCCTGCCCACCCCCTCCCTCCCACATTCCCCCCCTATAGTTCATGTCCATGGGTCATACTTATAAGTTCTTTGGCTTCTACATTTTCTACACTATTCTTACCCTCCCCCTGTCTATTTTCCACCTATCATCTATGCTACTTATTCTCTGTACCTTTCCCCCCCTCTCCCCCTCCCACTCCCCTATTGACAACCCTCCATGTGATCTCCATCTCTATGGTTCTGTTCCTGTTCTAGTTGTTTGCCTAGTTTGCTCTTGTTTTTGTTTTAGGTGTGGTCGTTAATAACTGTGAGTTTGCTGTCATTTTTACTGTTCCTATTTTTTATCTTCTTTTTCTTAGGTAACTCCCTTTAACATTTCATATAATAAGGGCTTGGTGATGATGAACTTCTTTAACTTGACCTTATCTGAGAAGCACTTTATCTTCCCTTCCATTCTAAATGATAGCTTTGCTGGATACAGTAATCTTGGATGTTAGTAATCTTGTCCCTTGCCTTTCATGACTTGGAATACTTCTTGCCAGCCCCTTCTTGCCTGTAAGGTCTCTTTGGAGAAATCAGCTGTCAGTCTTATGGGAAGTCCTTTGTAGGTAACTGTCTCCTTTTCTCTTGCTGCTGCTAAGATTCTCTCCTTCTGGTTAATCTTGGCTAATGTAATTATGATGTGCCTTGGTGTGTTCCTCCTTGGGTCCAGCTTCTTTGGGACTCTCTGAGCTTCCTGGACTTCCTGGAAGTCTATTTCCTTTGCCAGACTGGGGAAGTTCTCCTTCATTATTTGTTCAAATAAGTTTTCAATTTTTTGTTCTTCCTCTTCTCCTTCTGGCACCCCTATAATTCGGATGTTGGAATGTTTCAAGATGTCCTGGAGGTTCCTAAGCCTCTCCTCATTTTTCTGAATTCTTGTTTCTTCATTCTTTTCTGGTTGGATGTTTCTTTCTTCCTTCTGGTCCACACCGTTGATTTGAGTCCCAGTTTCCTTCACATCACTATTTGTTCCCTGTACATTTTCCTTTGTTTCTCTTAGCATAGGCTTCATTTTTTCATCTGGTTTTCAAATAGATTCAACCAATTCTGTGAGCATCTTGATAACCAGTGTTTTGAACTGTGCCTCAGATAGGTTGGCTATCTCTTCCTCGCTTAGTTGTATTTTTTCTGGAGCTTTGAAGTGTTCTGTCATTTGGGCCATTTTTTTTTTTTTTTTTTTTTTTGGTCTTGGCGGGTATGTTACTTTAAGGGGCGGAACCTTAGGTGTTCACCGGGGCTGGGTGGGGTAAAGCTGGTCACTATGCTGTGATGCTGTATGGGGGAGGGGCCGAGAGGGAGCAATGGCGCCCAGGCTCCAATCTTTCACTCCGCTACCCACAATCAAACTGGGCCCCTCTGGTGCTGGTTCCTGAGGGGGTGGGCTTGTGCACACTCTAGGCCCCTGTGGGTCTCTCCAAGGACCTCTCCCGTGAGGCTGGGAGTCTCTCCTGCTGCCGCCCCAACCCCCATGGGCAAATCAGAGGTTTGAGGCTTTATTTCCCCCCGCTGGAGCCCTGGGTTGCGTGGTCTGCTTTGCTCCCCACCCTTTGTCCAGTTTATCTGTGCGCGAATGTGGGGCCGTGGGGTGCTACCCGCCGCTCTGCCTGCCCCATTCTCCACCACTCTGAGTCCAGCCCTCTCGGTTTATCTGCGCAAATGTGGGGCCGCAGGGTCTGCCAGTAGTCAGACTGCCTGCCCTGTTGGTCCCACACTCTGCCAGTCTCGGTCCTGCCACAGCCACGTGAGTCCTCCCCTCCCCAGCTGCCCATCTCCGTCCCTCCTACTGGTCTGGATGAATGTTTATTTTTTATTTCCTTGGTGTCAGACTTCCTTGCCGTTCGATTTTCTGTCAGTTCTGGTTGTGCAAGGAGGCGCAGCGTGTCTACCTACGCCGCCATGTTGGTTCTTCTCCAGTATAAACTTCTGAATGAGTGAGTGCACATAGCCATATATTCATTAATAAAATCAAGATACATAACATTTCTATCACTTGAAAAAGTTATCTCAGGACCTTTGTAGTATATTTCTTCCATACCTCCACATCCTGTCAACTACTAACCTGTTTCCTGTCCCTTTATTTGTGACTTTAAAGAAGTCATGTAAATATAATCATAGAGTATGTAAATTCCTCTGTCTGCATTTTATCACTTAGTATAATATACTTGAGATTTAACCATGCTGTGTTTATTAGTATTTTTTTTTCTTTCATTGCTGAGTTGCATTCTATTTTTTAATGCACCACAGCTTGTTTATCCATTTGTCTGTTGAAAGACATTTGACTGTTTCTTGCTATTGGTGATTATGAAAAAGCCACTTTAAATATTTGTCCCCAGTTTTCCTGTGAACATGTTTTAATTTCAGCTGGTTAAATATTTAGGAATGGAACTGCAAGGTTGTACACCAAATGTCTGTTTCACTTTAACATAAATGGTTGAACCATTTTCTAAGTGGGTGTGGATTCCCACTAGCATGTATGAATTGTTCTAGTATTCTCTCCAGAATTTGGAATTGTCTTTTTTGGGGGGGTTATTATTAGCCATTTTAATAGGTGTATAGTGGCATTTCATTGTTGCTTTAGTTCAAATTTCCCTGATGATGGATGAGGTTGAGCATCTTTTCA
Organism: Desmodus rotundus; assembly: GCF_022682495.2. Taxonomy (NCBI): domain Eukaryota; kingdom Metazoa; phylum Chordata; class Mammalia; order Chiroptera; family Phyllostomidae; genus Desmodus; species Desmodus rotundus. Next base: position 62,517,009 of record NC_071390.1, read on the forward strand.
TGTTTATTTTTGCAATCTGAATATCTGTTTCGGTGACTTGTCTGTTTAAATATATCTTCCTCTTCTTATCATACTACTTTTTTGAGAGTTTTTTATATCTTCTGGATTCAATTTCTTTATTAAACATGTGACTTACATTTTTTTCTACTTGTCTGTGGTTTGTCTGTTTTTTAAAATATTAATTACATTTATTTTTCACAGTAGTTTTAAGTTTGCAGAAAATTGAGCAGATAATGCAGAGTCCTCAATGCACAGATTCCCCATTTCTTAGCATCTTACATTAGTGTGATACCTTTGTTTAAATTTATGGGCCAATATTGATATATTATTATTAAATAAAACCCATATATTACATAAGGTTCACTGTGTTACACATTATATAGGTTTTTGCAAATGAATAATGTCATTTTTCCACCATCATAGTATCATACACAATAGATTCATTGCTCTAAAGATCCCCCATGCTCTATCTATTCATCCTTCCTCTTCTTTTTCTAAACTCTTACCAACCATTGGTCTTTTTCCTATACTTGTAATTTTTCCTTTTTCAGGATGCCATATAGTTGGAAACATACAGTATGTGTACTCTTTTCAGAATGGCTTCTTTCACTAAGCACTATTCAAGTAAGGTTCTACCATGTCTTTTTGTGTTGATAGCTCATTTCTTAATCTCTGAACAATAGAATTCATTGTGTAACTATATCATAGTTTGTTTATCCATTTACCCTTTGAAGGACATTTTGGTTGCTTCAGGTTTTTGGCAATTAAGAACAAAGGTACCAGAAAAGGTTCATGTTCAGGTTTTGGTTTTGATCTAAGTTTTCAACTCCTGAGTGAATATGTAATAGTGCAAGTGCTGGATTGTATGGTTAGACTATGTTTAATTTTGTAACAAATTGCCAAACTGTCTTCCAAAGAGGTTATACCATTTTGTATTCACTTCATAATGAATGTGAGTTCCTGTTTCTTTCCCACATCATCACCACTATTTAGTATTGCCATTTAAAAATATTTTTGCTATTTTAATAATTTGTAGTAGCATATCATTGTTACTTTAATTTTCAATTACCTAATGATTAAGCATTTTTGTATGCTTGTTTGTCATGTTTCTATCTTCTTTGCTGATATGTCTTTTTGGGTTCTTTGCCCATTTTTTAATAAAGTAGTTTTCTTATTGTTGGTTTTTTGAGAGTCCTTTGTATGTTTTAGATGTAACTCTTTTTTACCAGACACATATTTTGCAAATATTTTCTCCCAGTCTATGACAAGTCTTTTCACTCTTCTGCAGAGCAGGTTATTAATTTTAATGAACTTTAACATATAAGCTTTTTCTTTCATGATTTGTGCTCTTGGTGTTTAAAATAAAAAGTCATCACCAAATCTAAGGTCACCTGGATATTTTCATTTATTTTCTAGTAGTTGTAGAGTTTTGTGCTATGTATTTAGGCATGTAATCAACTTTGAGTTTAAACTAGACATGTATATGTCTAGTTGCTCCAGCACCACTTGTTGAAAAGCTGTCTTTCTCCCATTGAATTGTGTTTCCTCCCATGTCAAAGATTAGTTGATTGTTGTCTGTGTAGAGGTGTGTGTGTTTTCTGGGCTCTATTCTGTTTTGCTCCACTGATATATTTGTTTAATCTTTCACCAATACCAGTAGCCAAGTTGTCTTGACTACTATTATCTTTATAGGAAGTCTTCAAGTTGAGTAGTGTTGGCTATGTTGGGTCCTTTGCCTTTCTATACAAACTTAAGAGTCTCTTGATTTTCACTAAACAACTTGCTTGTCTTTTGGTTGAAATTGCATTACACTTATAGATCGTTTGGGAACAGCTGACATCTTAGCAATATTGGATCTTCCTATCTGTGAATGCTGAATATATTTCCATTTATTTAAATCTTCCTTGATTTCTTTCTTCAGAGTTTTATAGTTTTGCTTATATTTGCTATATATTGATTTTATAGGATCTTGGTAGATTTATTTCTAAATTCCTCAGTTTTTGGTGCTAATGTACTCATATATGGCACTGTGTTTTATATTTCAAATTTCAATTGTTCATTGCTCTTATAAGGAAGCAATTGACTGTTGTATATTAACCTTGTATCCTGAAACCTTACTATAATCACTTATAGTTTGCAGAAGTTTTTTGTTGATTATTCGAGATTTTCTACATACACAATTATGTAATCTGTAAAAAGAAAAACAATTTTATTTTTTTTCTTCCCAATTCATGTACTTCTAATTTCCCTTTCTTGTTTTATTGTATTAGCTAAGACTTTAAGTACAAGCAGAATAGAAATGGTGGGAAGGGGTATTCTTATCCTGTACCTTATCTTAATGGAAAACCACCTAGTTTCTCACCATTACATATGATCTTAACCATAGATTTTTTGGTAGATGGTGTTTATGAGGTTGAGGAAATCCTTTCCATTCCTAGTTTATTGAGAAATTTTACAATGAAAGAGTGTTGAATTTTGTCAAGTGTTTCTGTATCTATTTATATGATCACATGATTTTTCCTTCTTAGCCTGCTTATGTAATGTATTTTTTTAGTTCATTTTCAAATGTTGAACTAATCTTGCATATTCTTGAGACAAATCACACTTAGTTGTGTGGTGTGTTATTCTCTTTATACATTGTTGGATTCAATTTGCTAATATTTTGCTGAGGATACTTTCATGTATGTTTTTGAGAGTTAATGACTGTGGTTTTCTTTTATTATAATGTATTTATCTGGTTTTGTTATTATGGTAATGATGGCCTTATAGAGTGAGTTAAAAAGTTTTCTTTTGCTTCTGTTTTCTGAAAGAGATGTAGAGAATTAGTATCAATTTATCTAAAATATTTGGTAAAATTCACCAGTGAAATTATCTGGTTGTGGAGCTTTCTGTTATAGAAAGTTATTGATCACTGACTAAATTTATTTAATAGATAAGAGCCTATTCAGATTATCTGCTTCTCCTTATGTGAGTTTTCATAGACTGTTTCTGTCAAGGAATTTGTCCATTTCACCAAAGGCATGAAATTTTGAGGATAACATTATTCATACAATTCCTTTATAATCTTTTTATTGTCTTTGAGAACAGTCATGATAGAATCTCTTTCAGATATGATACTAGTAATTTATATCTTCTGTCTCTTTCTCGTTTTTTCTTGGTTGGCCTGACTAGAGGTTTTTAATTTTATTGATATTTTCCAACAATAAGTTTTTGGTTTAATTGAAATTCTCCATTGTTTTCTGTTTTCAATTCTACATTTATGCTTTGATATAGTAAATTATAATGATTGACTTTCTGATATTAAGCGAACTTTGCATTTGCAGGATAAACCCCACTTGGTCATGATACTTTGATATATTGTGAAGTTCTTTTATTAACACTCTAAGAATTTTGCAGGCTAAGTTTATGAGAGTTAACAGTCTGTATTTTATTTCCTTGCAATATGTTTGTTTGATTTTGGTTTTAGGGTAATTCAGATCACATGAGTGCTTCATCCTCTTCTATATTCTGGAAGTACTTGTGTAGAATTGGTACCATTTCTTCCCTAAAATATTGATACAAATCACCAATAAAGCTATATGGGACAGAAATTTTCTTTGTTTAAAAGCTTATAATTATGGATTCAATTTCTTCAGGAGGCATGAAACTATTTGTATCTATTTCTTTTAAAGTGAGCTTTAGTAGTTAAAACCTTTCAGGATTTTTTTTTTCATTTCATTAAGTTGTCGAATTTATTGGCATAAAATTATTTATATTTTCTTATTATTATATATTATCTGGAGGATCTGTAGTGATGTCCCTCACTTATTACTGACACTGATAATTTGTGGGGTTTTTTGTTTTAATTTCTTAAAGAGTCCTACTGGAATTTTATTAATTTTATTGAACTTCTTAAAGAGCAACCTCTCACCCTTGCTGGTGTGGCTTAGTGGATTGAGTGCTGGTCTGTGAATCAAAGGGCCGCTGGTTTGATTCCCAGTCAGGGCACATGCCTGGGTCGTGGGCCAGGTCCCCAGTAGGGGGCATGTGAGAGGCAACTACACATTGATGTTTCTCTCCTTCTCTTTCTCCTTCCCTTCTCTAAAAAATAAATAAATAAAATCTTTAAAAAAGAGCAACCTTTTGATTTCAATGATTTTTCTGTTTTTAATTTTATTGGTTTCAGCTTTTATCTTTATTATTTTCTTTCATTCTACATGCTTTGGGCTTAAGTTGCTCTTTTTGTCTTCATTTATTAAGATCAAAGTTTAGTATTTGATTTGAGAACTTTGCTCTTATACAAGTCTGGGTTTAATCAGGAGATAGAAACCATATAATAAGTTAAACAGGGGGCATTTAATATGAAATTATTGTACTACAATACAAAGGAAATTATCAGATATAAAGAAGTACCTGGGAAATCCAAGATGGGGGAGTACTAAGTGGAAGCTACACTATAGCTTCCAGGACCAATCTGGAATTATAGCTAAATTGTAGAGAAATTGTCCTGAATAACCAATTGAACACTAGCTGGAGAAAAGCCTTTTAACCAAGGACAGACAGAATAAACCACTTCCACAATGAGACTGGTAGAGAGGGCAGAGGAGGTGCAAGAGGGCTGGCTAGGCTCCCATGGGTGGCAGCTGAAGTTCCAGAGGGATATTTCAGCAGCAGAGGGTGTTCCCCTGGAAAAGAGTGGTTCAATAGTGATTGAAAACTTCCACAATCTGGTGAAGGAAAAAACACACAAGTACAGGAAGCTCAGTGAGTCTCAAGCAAGTTAGACCCAAAGAGGCCTACACAGAGACACATCATAATTAAAATGACAAGGCTTAAAGACAAAGAGAATATCCTAAAAGCTTCATCAGAAAAGCAGGTACTTGCATACAAGTGAGCACCAAGTAGACTGTCATCAGATTACATGTCAGAAACCTTTCAGGCCTGAAGGGAGTGGCATGAAATATTTAAGGTGATGAAAAGGAAGGACCTACAACCAAGGCTCCTTTACCCAACAAGGCTGTCATTTATAATTGAAGGAGAAATAAGGAGTTTCCCAGATGAGAAAAAGTTAAAGAAGTTTGTTAACACCAAACCAATACTGCAACAAATGTTAAAGGGCTTGCTTTAAGAAAAAGAATAAGAAAAAGAGAAAGAAAGAAAGAAAACAGAGGAAAACAGTCTAATAATAAAATGGCACTACATATGTATGTATCAATAATCACCTTAAATGTAAATGTCTTAAATGCTCCACCAAAAGACACAGGATAGCTGAATGGATAAGAAAACAAGACCCATATATGTTCTGCCTCCAAGAGATGCATCTCAGGTGGAAAGATACAGAGAGACTAAAAGTAGAGAGATGGAAAAAGATATTTCATGCTAATGGAAAGGATAAAAAGCTGTGGTAGCAGTACATATATCTGACAAAATAGATTTAAAACTGAGGTTATATAGTAAGAGACAAAGAAGGACACTACACAATGATAAAGGGAACAATCCAACATGAGGATATAACCCTATTAAGCATTTATGCACCCAACATAGGAGTACCTAAATATGTGAAGCAGATCTTGCTGGACCTAAAAGGAGAGATCAGCAGAAATACAGTCATAGTTGGGGATTTTAACACCACACTGACTTCAATTGATAGATCTTTCAGACAGAAGAGCAACAAGGAGTCAGTGGCCTTAAATGACAGACTAGATCAAATGGATTTAATTGATATCTTCAGAGCATTTCACCCCAACGCAGCAGAATATGCAAACTTTTCAAGTGCACATGGAATGTTTTCTGGGATAGACCACATGATAGCACACAAAACAAGTCTCAATAAATTTAAGAAGATTGAAATCATATCAAGCATCTTCTCTGATCGCAGTGCTGTGAAACTAGAGATCAGTCACAAGAACACCAAAAACCATACGAAGACATGAAAGCTAAGTAACATGTTATTAAACAATGAATTGACCAACAAGATCAAGGAAGAAATCAAAAGATACCTTGAAACAAATGAAAATGAGGACATAACCATCCAAAGACTGTGGGACACTGGGAAAGCAATCCTACAGGGAAAATTCATAGCATCATAGGCCTATCTCAACAACAACAAACAAACAAACAAGAAAAAACTCAAATAAAAAAAAAATCTCACTTCACACCTAAAGGAACTTGAAAAGAAAAACAAACAAAGCCCAATGTGAGTAGAAGGAAGTAAATAAGATTAGAGAAAAAAAATAAATGAAATAGAATTTTAAAAAAGGTATAAAAGATCAATGAATCCAAGAGCTGGTTCTTTGAAAATATAAACAAGATTGAGAAACCTTTAACCAGACTCATCAAGAAAAGAGAGAGAGGATCGAAATAAATAAAATCAGAAATGAAAGAAGAGAAATAAAAACTGACACCAAAGAAATACAAAGGATTGTAAGAAAATACTGTGAACAACTATATGCCAACAAACTGGACAACCTGGATGAAATGGATAAATTCCTAGAAACTAAATCTTCCTAGAAACTATATAATCCTCCAAAACTAAATTAGGAGGAGTCAGAGTATATAAGTGGACAGATTACACCTAGTAAAATTGAAGCAGTAATAAAAAAAAAAAAAAAAAAAAAAAAACCTCCCCCGAAACAAAAGCCCTAGACTGGATGGTTTTACAAGTGAATTTTACCAAACATTATGAAAAGACCTAACACCTTCCTTTCTAAAAAAATCCAAGAGGAGGGAAGGCTCCCAAGCTCATTTTATGAGGCAAGCATTATCCAAATCCAAAACCATAAAAAGACACTACAAAAAAGAGAATTATAGGACAATATCCCTATTGAAACTACATGCTAAAATCCTCAACAAAATATTAGCAAACCAAACATAACAATGCATCAAAATGATCATACACCATGATAAAGTGGGACTTATTCCCAGAATGCAAAATGGGGTCAACATTCACAAATCAATAAACCTGGTCCACCACATAAACAAAATGAAGGATAAAAAACACATGATCATATCAATAGATGCAGAAAAAGCCTTTGATAAAATCCAGCACCACTTATGATAAAAACTCTCAGCAAAGTGGGAATAGAGGGAAATACCTAAACATAATAAAGGCTATATACGACAAACACACTGCCAGCATCAGACTTAACAGGCAAAAACTACAGGTGTACCCCTTATGATCAGGAACAAGACAAGAATGTCCACTTTCACCTCTTTATTCAACATTGTACTGGAAGTCCTAGCCACAGCAATCAGACAAGAAGAATAAATAAGTCATCCAAATTGGAAAGGAAAAAGTAAAACTGTTTTTATTTGCAGATGACATAATACTGTACATAGAGAACCCTAAAGACTCCATCAAGAAACTACTAGAACTAATAAATGAAGTCAGCAAAGTAGTAGGATACAAAATTAATATCAATGATTAGTTGCATTTTTATATGCCACAACAAACTAACAGAAGGAGAAATTAAGAAAGGAATCCAATTCATAATGGCTTCAAAAAGAATAAAATACCTAGGAAATAAATCTAACTGATGAGGTAAAAGACCTGTACTTGGAAAATTATAAGACATGAAAGAAAGAAACAGAAGATACAAATAAGTGGAAGCACATACCATGGTCATGGATAGAAGTATTAGTATCATTATAATGTCCACACTACCCAAAGCAATCTATAGATTCAACACAATTCCTATGAAGATTCCAGGAATGTATATCACAGAGCTAGAACAAATATTTCAAAAATTTATATGGAACTGCAAAAGGCCCCACATAGCTATAGCAATCCTGAGAAAAAATATCAAAGTTGGAGGAATCATGCTACCTAATATGAAACTACCTTTTAAGGCCATAGTAATCAAGACAGACACATAGATCAATAGAATAGAATAGAGAGCCCAGAAATAAATCTACACCTTTATAGTCAATTAATATTTGATGGAGGAAGCAAGCACATACTATGGGCTAATGATTTTTTATTCAAGAAATGGTTTTAGGAAAATTGCATTTTCCAGGAAAATGCAGACAAATGAAACCAGACCATTTTCTTGCACCAACATAATGATATATTCAAAATGGATTAAAGACTTAAATATTGGACCTGATGCATAAAAATTGTAGAAGAAAACCTAGGCAGCAAAATCTTGGACATTGCTTGTGGCCATATTTTTACTGATATATCTCCTAAGATAAGAGAAACAAAAGAAAGAAACAAATGGGGCTACATCAAACTAAAATTTTTTTAGACAGCAAAGGAAAACATCAACAACATAAAAAGACAACCCACAGAATGGGAGAAAATATTTGCTGATACATCTGATAAGGGGTTAATACCCAAAATTTATTAAAAAATGTACAAAACTCAACACCAAAAAAAAACCCCAATAAAAAAATGAACATATACCTAAATAGACACTTTTCCAAAGAGGACATAAAGATGGCCAATAGACATATGAAAATATGCTCAATGTCACTAATCATCAGACAAATGCACATTAAAACCACAATGAGGTATCACCTCACACTGTCAGAACGTCTATAATCAATAAATCAAGAAACAACAGCTTATCTAGCCAAGACAGAGGCATAAGTAGATACAGTTCACCTCCTTGCACAACCAAATGAAGGAAACAACCAATTTAAAAACAAGAAAAACAACCAGAACTGCCAGAAAATCAAACTGTATGCAAATCTGACAACGAAGGAGTTAAAGAAGAAGCATTCATCCAGACTGGTAGGAGGGGTGGAGATGGGCAGGGCAGCTGGGGTGGAGAAGATGTGCAGCAAGACAGTGGCTGGCAGATTGGTCAGTCCCATGTTCACGTGCAGATAAATTGGGAGGAACAACTGGGAACTAAGATAGACTACACAACCTAGGGTTCTATCATGGGGAAAATAAAGCCTCGGAACTTCTGTCTGTAAAAACCTGTGGGGGTTGTTGTAGTGGGAGAAACTGTCAGTGTCTTGAAAGTGAGATAGGAGCCGATAAATGGGCATTGTTCCCTCTCTGACCCCTTCCTCACATACAGCACCACAACACATCAAAGTCGGTTGCCCCACCCTGGCAAATACTTAGGGCTCTGTCCCTTACAACCTAACAGGTGTGTGGAGACACAGAAATATGGCCCAAATGAAAGAACAGGTCAAAACTCCAGAAAAAGAACTAAGCAACGAGGAGATAGCCCACCTATCAGATGCAGAGTTCAAAACACTGGTAATCAGGGTGCTCACAGAAATGACTCAGTGCAGCCACAAAATAAAGGAAGAAGTGAAGGCTATACAAAGTGAAATAAAGAAGAATATAAAGGGAACCAACAGTGAAGGAGAGGAAACCAGGACTCAAATCAATGATTTTGATCAAAAGGAAGAAATAAACCTTCAGCCAGACAGAATGAAGAAACAAGAATTCATAAAAATGAGGAAAGGCTTAGGAACCTCTGGATCAACTTGAAACATTCCAAAATCCAAATCATTGGGATGCCAGAAGGAGAAGGGGAAGATCGAGAAATTGAAAACTTATTTGAAAAAATAATGAAAGGAAATTTCTATTTGGTGAAGGAACTAGACATGCAAGTCCAGAGCTCAGAAAGTCCCAAAGAAGTTGAACCCAAAGAGGAATACAGCAAGACACACCATAATTAAATTACCTAAGATTAAGGATAAGGAGAAAATCTTAAAAGCAGCAAGAGAAAAGAAGAGAGTTACCTACAAAGGAGTTCCCATAGGCTGATTTCTCAATAGAAATCTTACAGGCAAGAAGGTGCTGGAAAAAGTATTCAAAGTGGTGAAAAGCAAGGACCTACCTCCAAGATGACTCTATCCAGCAAAGCTTTCATTTAGGAAGGGCAGATAAAGTACTTCCCAGATAAGGTCAGGTTAAAGGAGTTCATCATCACCAAGCCCTTATTATATGAAATGTTAAAGGGACTTATTAAGGAAAAGAAAATAAAAACCATGAAGAGCAAAAAGACAACAAACTCACAACTATCAACAAGTGAACCTAAAAGAAAAAACAAACAAACAAAAAAACCCCTAAACAAACAACTAGACCAGGAACAGAATCACAGAAATGGAGATCACATAAAGGGAGATCAGCAGGGAGGGGGAAGGGGGAGAATGGGGGAAATGGTACAGGTGATAAGAACCGTAATTGGTGGGTACAAAATAGACAGGGGGAGGTTAAGAATAGTATAGGAAATGGAGAAGCCAAAGAATTTATATGTACAGCCCATGGATATGAACTAAGGCAGGGGGGAGGGAGGCGGAGATGCTGGAAGTAATGAGGGTACTGGGAAGAGGGGGAGAAAGGGGAGAAAAAGAATGGGACAGCTGTAATAGCATAATCAATAAATATACTTAAAAAAAAGAAACAAGAAATGCTGGTGAAGATGTGGAAAAAAGGGAACCCATTTGCACTGTTGGTAAGAATGCCAATTATTGCAACCACTGTGGAAAGCTGTATGGGGATAGCTAAAAAGTTTAAAAATGGAACTGTTTGATGACTCAGCAATCCCACATCTGGCAATATATTTGAAGGAGCCCGAAATTCTAATTTGAAAGAATATATGAACCCCTATGTACATTGCAGTGTTAGTTACAATAGCCCAGATATGGAAGCAGCCCATGTGCCTGTCAGTAGATGAGTGGATAAACAAGCTGTGATATATTTACACAATGGAACACTACTTGCCATAAAAAAGGAAATCTTACCTTTTGTGACAGCATGGGTAGACCTGGAGAGTAAAAACTATTCTATGCAATGTGAAATAAGCCAGTCAGAGGAATACAAATACCATATGATTTCACTTGTATGTAGAATCTAATGAATGAAATAAACTAACACACAAAATAGAAAAAGACTCATAGATACAGAGGACAGACTGACGCCCATCAGAGGGAAAAGGAATAGAGTCTAGGTGAAAAAGGTGAAGGGATTAAGCAATGGAAAAAAAACTCAGACACAGACAACTGTATGGTGACTATAAGAGGGAATGTGGGGGTGGAGGGAGGTAGAAGGGATAATGAGGGGAAAATGGCAATGGAAGGAGACTTGACTGGGGTGGTGAACATACAGTACAATACACAGATGATGCATTATAGAATTGCACACCTGAAACCTATATAATTTTATTAAACAATGTTACCCCAATAAATTCAATTTAAAAAAAAGAAGAGAAAATATAGGCCTTACCCTCCAGTTATTTATAGTCCGACTGAGGAACCACACGTAAAACTTTTTCATGGGTAAGTGATAATAAGTGTTTATTGAATGATAGAATGAGAGCTATATTTACTACGGGGGATTAAAAGACAATGGTTTTGTAAAAATAATTTTAAATTAAAATTCATTTATTAAAAATTATGAATAGAACTGCTATATGACCCAGCTCTTCACTTCTGGGTATGTATCTGAAGAGTACAAAAACACTAAATTGAAGACATATGCACCCCTATGTTCATGACAACATTATTTACAATAGTCAAAATATGTAAACAATCTAAGTGTCTACTGATAAATGAATGGACAAAGATTATGCAATACACAATATATGTAAAATAGAATACTACTCAGACATATAAAAGACAAAATATTGCCACTTGTGGCAACATGGATGGATCTTGAGGTTATTATTATGCTAAGTGAAATAAGTCAGATGGAGAAAGACAAATACAGTATCATTTCACTGGTATGTGGAATAATAAAAAATAAACAAAACAAAAACAAACTAGTAGAGGCAGACAAAGTAGATGCCATGGAAATATCTCATTACCTTCTGAGGCATTCTCCTATTTATTTAATTGCTTTCAGAGATCAGGTTTCCTGAGAAGATGCTGTGAAATTCTGACTCAGGTGCTTATCTAATGGAAGAAATTGGAGTCCTGGGTTTGGGGTTAGGTAATTCTTAAAGGTCCATTGATAATCCTTATGTCCAGCCAGGGTTAAATGATACTGGCTTTTTGGTGCTGCTGAAGTTTGCAGTCTCTGTCTGCCCCATTGAAAAAAGTTTATTTCTATCATCTTAGATTATCAAATGCTTTTAATTATGGAATATGATTTATGACAAAAAGTTCTCTTCAATTTGGACTGAGGATCAGAAAAACACCTCTCTTTTTGTCATCATAATGGAAGGGTACTACTTGCAGTAGTAGGATTAAGGTTGAGGCTCTGGCCTTGTGGTACATTTTCTCCCTAAGCCTCTCAGATGGGAGGAAATAGGCTACTACTGCTTCATGACTTCAAGTATGAGCTCACGATTGCAGGCTTTCTCAACCCTGTCCTGGCTGTGCAATTATTGGTAGAGTGTAAGCATTGAACTGGCTTTCTGAGGTCAGGCCACAGGCAATGTCTTCTCTTGATCCATATTTGTTCCAAAGTAAGGCCTTAGGCTTGTATTGGTTGTTGCTGCCAATTCTCAATTCTCTCCAATTTTATAACAAAGAGTATGTATTTATTCTAGAACAGGAAATATGCTAAAAATTCTTGTCAAACATTTTTGGAATTAATGTAGATTTCCCCCCATTTGATGGAAAATATCATGGTTATTTAAAAAAATAGGGAGAATGGGCCTTTTATAAATTCCCTCACAATGCCATATTTCTATAATTACAATATATTTTAATCTGGACTTCCTTACCTATTATTTTAATTTGAGAATACTTTCAGTGTTAAGTCTTGTCCTTCTTAGTTTCCAGTTGCATAATTTTAGATGAGGTCTTCATCTTTGACAATACTGCCTATCACCATATTTGATATGTCTACTATCTCATATTCTTCTCTATCCTTGTAAAATCCCCTCTGTCTTTTGCCATGACTCAGACGTTCTCTTGTACAAATCCATGAGTTGGGAGACTGAGTCTTGTGTTAGCTTCTCCTTTCTTAATATTGTATACTCCTTTCTCTTATAAAGTTATGATATTTAGAAAGAAGAAAATTAAAGTATAACCATTTTCTCTCTGTTTCTTAAATTTTTCCAGGTTTCTAAAATCTCTAGATGTGCAGTCCATTTTCTGTTGATTTTATTTGCTCCCAGGTGATGTGGGCAAAATTCATGGTCCATGTGCTAGGTAATATCATAAGACTTTTTTATGTGTCAGGAAGAGAGCATATCTGTCATAGAAATACATGGTTATTTAAAACAGGCATTTTGGTTACTATTTCCCCAAATTCAGCCAGGCTAGTTTAAAGACTAAAGGTAAAGTTTTATAAGAATCTATAAGAATATGACAGGAGTATCCAGGAACAAGAAATTATAGATATAATCTCCCACAGGAGACTAGAACCAAGACCTGAAACAATGTCTAGAGCCAGGGTTATTCTGTCTGTTTCTTAATAGGGTTGCATAGTTTCACCTCTGTGCCACTCTGTCATCCATGGATTCCTCTCTCTTTTGTGCATATGAATAAGGCCATATATGGCCACCTGCAGCTTAGTTTCTCATCATTTCCCACTTCAAATGTACAGCAGAGATTGACTAATATCTCCAATTCCAAACTCCTGTTAGGGAAAATCCGTTGGTCCAGATTTTTTTCAATCACTTATGTCAAATAGGAGGACAAAGGTGCATCTCTGAGTGGGCTGGTAGTTCTCAGAGAAAGGAGTAGTAATGTACAGGCTGGAAATAAACTACAATGGGGTCTGCCACAGTGTTCCCTCATAGGATTTCACTGACAGCCACACTTTCCTGGATGTGAAAATTGTTATTTTCTCTTCAGTCTGTTTATCTGACTCCTCCATAGAGTGTGGATGTTTCTGTTTCTCCAGAATGATTGGTGTTCATCCTCCTGGGGAAGAATCCTGAACAAGTGGTTATATTCTAAAATGAGTCAGAGAATCTTCACTATTTAATCCTCTCTGTTTCCTCATTTATAAAATGTGGCTATAATGATACTTATAGCTGTTGGATGAGACAACTGTAATATAGAGAGCTTAGTTAATAGGCCCAAGATCCCTGCTATAAAGTGGTGGAGCTGGGGTTCAAGTTGCTTTTTTAGAGAGAGAGGAAGGGAGAGAGAGAGACAGAGAGAAACATTGATGTGAGAGAGAAATATTGATTTATTGCCTCCCATATGTTATATGCGAAAGCGAGATCTCTCGTTCCAGGAACTGAGGGACTCAGACTCTTAAGAGATTTATAGATGGTTTATTGGCCAAACAAAGTTTTTACCTGCGCAGGGGCGAACTCTCCGATGAGAGCCGCACCGAATGCTCACAGGCTAGCTCTTTTATACGGTGAGAAGCAAGCAAGCAAGTTACAAAAGCGGGAGTTGCGGTTATCTCTGCATAGCTCTGGGGTCAGGAGGAACTTTGCTCTGGGGTCAGGAGGAACTATCTGTCTGTCTCCTGTTGATAAGAACCATCTGTCTGTCCCACTTAATTTGTACCCTCAGTTTAAAGATAAGGGTCCAGACCTGAGATGAGTCTGGCACCCAAAGTTTCATGGCCCTCTAACTGACCCTGACTCAGAATAAGCCCTCTGCAAATCACGTATTGTTTACCCTTACTTTGGCTGACAATGTTGTTTCTCTCCCCTATCTATTCTGGTGACCTTCAAGAGGTTTTCTGCTTAGCAATGCTTATAATTGGCTAGCCCTCTTTCCTAGCTCTCAACACCATACATGCCCTGACTCGGGATTAAACCTACAACCTAGGTATGTGCCCTGACTAGGAATCCAACCTCCACCTTTCGGTGTTCAGGATGATGCTCCAGCCAACAGAGCCACACCAGCCAGGACTATAGCTTCTCCCTTTTTCTAAGAAATTGTTTCATGGATTTCTTTAGGCAGTTTTTTCTTGATCCTAGACCAATCATCATTTAAAACACTTATGCCCTTCCCTTGGATTTTTATGCTGAATTGTTTCCTCTGTGGGATTTCTGAAAACTTCAATTCAACCTACCTATACCCAAAACAATTTAAAGACTGACAAAGGATTACCTGACAACTAGCTCAGAATTAAGGCTATTTGGATGATCCTCTCTGTTTGACTCCAAGTTAAAAATGGGTACCTGCAAGATGTCTGATTACTAAATGGCAGTCCAAATCGTTATCACAAAGTTTACCCTTCATACCAGTTTTTCTAGGCATTGACAAAGAGAAAGAGGGAAAAAAACCTGTAAACATTGGGATATAATGAAGGAGTTATTAGAATTTAAGGTTTTTGTGCTTTGGAAAAATACTCTAGAAGATGGGCTGAGACTATCATATCTGTGCTCTGTGTTCAGCAGCAGCAATGGTGATGGTACCACAACTGTGTTGTAAGAGAAAAGATCTGCCCCATGTCATGGTGTCTGTGTGTGTCAGTGTGTGTGTCTCTGTGTGTGTACATGATAAGAGTCTCTGCTCACTGCAGCCATTTCTATTTTTATTTCAGTTTAAAGTTTAAAGTCATCTTAGTGAGATCAGTTGGTCTCTGGACACAGGCTTGAGATTTAAGTATCATCTTGACTAAGAGCTTACCATTTTGTTTTCTTCAGTCTCACTCCAGAAATCCAAATCCAATTTATTTATGCACTTCCCATGTCCTTCTCTCTTTCCCAAATCAAATCTTCACTGGAAAGGTAAGCGAAATTGTCACTTGGACTTCCAGACCAATCATCTTCCTGTTGCAGACCCAATCAGCCATGGGTCCTTGCTTTTCCTGGTTTCTTTTCTTGAATTCTGTTTCCGAGGGGGGCGGGGACCTTCATAAGCATTATGAAGCAGTTTGGAGTCTCAATTCCTTTTCTAGAATTCAGAGCCCAGAGCCCAGCTCATGTCCTCTCCTTCTATTAATGTTAATGTTGAGTTTCAAAGGCCACATAGTTAGTCAGTGGAGGAGCTGGGATTTCAATCCAGGTGGGCCCTATATGAAAGGGTAGCTATCTTCACAGCCCCTGTAGCTCCCCTGTTGGAGGGTCTCACCATTGCCCTATGGAAACAAGCTGTTGCTGTTTCTCCAGAAAGACAGGTTCTCCCTTTTTGGTGTTTCTTTGAATGCACAGCAACCTCTGGGCTGACCATTGGATTCTCCTCCTATGTGAGGCAGGTGTTAAAAAGATTCTTTACTAAGATGCAGGCTTGAGTCCTGCACACTGCCAGGGACAAAGCACATTTCTAGTCTAAGTTCCCCATGAGGTTTTCTTTAAGACATACTTGCACTTTCTCTGAAAGGGAGAACTGCTGCAGGATGATCCCAACCCAATACCTGCACAACAGGCTGTAGGACACAGAGATCAAGAAAATCCAGGTTGTCCCAGAGCATCCCTTGAGTTATCTACTATATATGGCCTCCCCTAAATAAGGCATTTAAGGAAATAAGCTGGTTTAAAAAGGATGCCTATGTGAAAATATGAGAAAAATTGTCTATTTTCAGCTCTGCTATGCTTTAAGGCTTGGAAAATCAGGAGCCATATAGAGGATTAACCCAATCTGCTTCCTGCTGTGCTTCCACTGGGACAGGCTCTCTGGAGGCCTTGCTGCCTGACTTTCATTAAAAATGTCATGGTCATCGAGCTGAACCAGGCCCTGACACGGGTGGAATTGCTTTGGAGGAATGTATTCTGAGACTCTGTGGCAAACCAGTTACTTTAGACACAGCCGAGAAGGAGAGTGTGGTTTTGTTTGGTGATGAAAGAGATTATAGTTATCAGAGAAAATAGGAAGGAGAGAATTTATGATGAGAGTTTTTAGCATGGTGTCAAGACCCTGAATGCTATAGCTTATAAGTCACTAATTGGGTCAACCCCAGGAGTCAAGACATGCCTGGGTTAAGCTCTCAATAATGCATCAGGACAAAAATTTTGGTTCAGCAGTCCTGGGTAGTCTCACTATGTTTTATATGTGGGAAGAGTGAGATGACTCAAAATGTATGAATCACATCCTAAAAGTACTTGATACTTTATTTTTTCATCTTAAAAAATCTTTGAGAATAACTGCTATTATTATCATCCCCATTTTATAAGTTAAGATATAGATGATCAGAAAGATTCAGTAACTTGCTGAAGGTCGCATGGTTGGTTAGTGGTAGAACCTAGATTTAATAGCATAACCCATGACTCAGAGATAATAGATCAGTGTGTTTTGTCTTACACATTGCTTTGTCAGACACATGAACATACACACTCACAGCACAGATAATGACTGGTGAGTATCTGTAGGAAAAGTATGTGATTACTTGGACACAGATGTATTTACAGAGAACAAATTTCTAATTAACTTCATTTCTTTTGTTGATAAGGTTACTGGATAAAAGGTTGTGAAGGAGTGATCTTAATAATTGTTGCCAGGAATAGCAACTGTGAATACACATCACTTGTAATGGACTAGTTACCTATAGGATTTTTGCTGTGACTCCTCATCCTTCACAATCACTTTTTCCACTTCATTTGGTCCTTGACCTCTGCTTCTAACTCTGCACATGTTCTCACATTTTGACTCCCAGCTTCTGATGTTCCCAGCTTCTGATAAATTACTGGATGACTGACTCTGTGCCACATTTATAACTGTCACAGAGCCCCTCAAATTTTGGAGAGTCCTCTCTTTTCTAGTCTCTCCTGAGGATGGCTTGCATTTCAAGTTCTTATATAAACCTAACAACTTCCTTCAACAGGTGAGTAGACAAGGGAAGTTTCCTGAGAAGGGAGTGGAACTAGCCTTGCATCTAAAGCAATGCAGGCTTTAGAACTACTATAAAGGACACATGGACAAAATCAAGGGGGAGGGTAGAGGTGGGGAAAGGAGGGGGGTTCGGCTGGGGTGGGGCAGAGGGATGGGGAGAAAAGGCATACAACTCTAACTGAATAATAATAAAAATTAAAAAAAAATAAAGCAATGCAGGGCAGGTATGGAAATAAAGAGGCAGGCCGAGCTAAGTTTTATGCACTGGAAGGACAAATAACATTTTGATTCAGAGTAAAGTGAATGAGTGAAAACATCCCTTTACCTGATCAAGAGGTGGGACAAAGTGGGCACTATCTCAACTGTGTGAGAGGGCATATGTGCCCGAAGTGGAAGAGACAGCAGCTGTTTTGGTCAACTGTCCCTGTGTAACAAATCAGCCCTAAATAGATTGACTCAAAACAACAATAATTGATTTAGCTCAACAGTCTGCCAGTTGGGTAGGGCTTGATAGGGGAGGCCTGTTGTTGTTGAATCACTATCAGTTGGAGTGGCTCTACCAGGGCTCAGGTTCTGCCTCTCAAATGGCTCACTCACATGGTTGGCAAGTTGTTGTTGGTTATTGGCTATGAGCTTAACTGGGCTCAGGACTGGGGGTCTTAGTTCCTTTCTGCATGGGCTTCTTTAGGTGGGAGTCCCCAAAAGGCTGCTTGGATTACTTCACAGCATGGTCCCTGGGCTCTCAGAGTGAGTGTACCAGAGAACTAGATAGAGCTGCATTACCTTTGAGGACATTAGCCTCATGCAACTACAATGAAGGGACATAGTAATTTGAAAAAAAAAAATGATTAACTGATCACTTTGCCACAGATCTATTTGTGGAGTCAGTCGCAGAGGCCTGTCCACATTCAAGGGAAGGAAATACACCCTTCAGTTCATGATTGGAGAGATATTAAAAATCACATTGTAAGAAGTGCAGGTCAGATGGAAGACTTTGTTGTGGCCACTGTTGGAAAATGAATCTGCCACTGAGGCTGTGAGAGAGTGTAAAGAAAAGGTTATAAAATGTCTTTCCAGGTTTTGGTTTCAGGATATGTGATTTCTGTCTCGAAAGGTTATTATGTTTATGAGGTTGGGAGAGCTCATGAAGAAGATAGTGTGTTTTGTTTTAAGAGTATTGAAACGTTGGTGATATAGGCATCCCATTAATTGCCTTATTCCTCTCCAGTTACAGCTTTGTTACTATTAGTGGTATGCTTCTTCCATCTGGTCTGGCCTGAGGGAAGTAGAAGTCTCTTATAATCAGAACGATGGCAGAGGAAGGCCTAAAGAATTTGTGTAGAACATCACCTATGTGTGTGCATCTGTGCCTTCCAGAAAGTAAGTGGTACCATAGACCAGCTAGAGCTAAGAGGACTCAAAAAAACAGTAAGCCCTTAGGATCAATTCAAAATGTGGGTGGATTTTGGTGTTGCCTGGACACTGGGCCAGACAGGCTCAGGCCCTGGAGTCCACATGGCAAAATTGATGTGCTGGGTAGAGCTTTACAAGGTAACACCTACTTAGGAGCCTGATGGGGTTTATTCTGGGCAGAAAGAGGCCTTAGGTCACAGCCATTTCTCCTTTGTCTCACTGATCTCCTCTATGGGGATCTAGTAAGCCATAGCTCTGGTAACATGAGAATGTGTGGGGTTAAGAGCTTTTAAAGTCATGAACTGTATATTTCTGTAAACATAACTTTTTGTGTGTGTTTTTTTAAATGTAGCAGAAAAATATGGTAGAGTATATTGGGTCAGAGAAGCACACTATCAGAAGAATGATCAATGTTGAAAGAATCAGTGATTATACGTTGATTTGTTTAAGGAACTGGTAATTCTATTGAAGAGTTACTATGGTTCAATGGGGAAAATCAGCTGTCAGGGGGTTAAATGTGTCTATATGTGGAAGGGCTCACACCTTGATGGAATGAGTATGCATGTATGTAGGGTAAATTTCACTTTAAATATGTGATTTTCTTACTGGGTCTTACCTACCTAAGGAGATATGATTCTGTGCTTTTTCAAGGCTTCAATATGTCTTTTAATGGCCAAAAAAATTGGAAGATTCATGCATCAATTAAATATCAAATAATCTTATAAATTGAAATTTTCTTAGGATTAGGTGTTAAATTATCAACTTTACATTTTATTTAATTATATTAGTCAGTCAGACATCCTGTATTTATCAAGGCTTTACTCTGTTTTAGGTATTGGTTTAGATGCTGTTCAGATGGTGGAAGAATAACCAAATTTCTGCCCCCAAGAAGCCATAGACCAATTTGGTGAGAAAACAAACATGCAGATGAATGCAAACATATATGTGTGTGTGTGTGTGTGTGTGTACATATAAATCAGATAATTGAGGAACTGATAAGTTCTATGAAGAAAATAAAAGTTAGTAATATAATAAAAGTTGGCTGGCGATATGGAGAAATTTTAACTTAGAACATCAAGGAAGGTCTCTCTGAAGGGTGACATAAAAAAAAATCCCCACAAAACCCCAGCTATTTGGAAACCTAGCTGAGGAGCATTCCAAGATCCTTTTAAAAAAACTTGTTTATTGATTTTAGAGAGAGAGGAGAGGAAGGGGTGAAGAGAGAGAGAAAAAATGATTTGTTGTTCTGTTTATTTATATATTCATTAGTTGTTTTTTGGATGTGTTTGGATGTGAATTTTGAGAGAAAGGAGCAAGGATAACTATTTGTTTTATGCCCTGAGGAAATAAGGGGATGGTCATACCATTTTCTGAAAGGAAAAGACTTGGGAAGAACAGCAATAGGGGATGGGTGTGGAAGTTAATGTTTGACCAGTCTAAGTTCAAGGTGATTGGTAGACATCTACGTGAAGGTGTTGATTTGATGGTTGGATATCTGGCTTAAGGTGGAAATCAAGGCTGGGGTGATATATTTGAGAGTTAATAGATTAGGGTTTGTATCTGAACCAATGAAATTTGATGATATCTCTTAGGGATTGAGGGGCAATAGAGAAAAGAGAACAAGAAGGCTAAGAACAAAACTCTGGGGTTTAGTAGTATTCACAGATCTGCAGATGAGGGGTGAGAAAAGACTGAGACGGAGCTATTATTAAGGTAGGAAGAAATTCAGGCAAGTGTGAAGCCTTGGGCACCTGGAGAAGACGGTGTTTCAAGAAATACATCATAGTTAATCTCATCCAGTGAGGCAGAGAAGCCTCAGACAATGGGAACTGAATATGAACTATTGGGTTTGACAATATGAATGTCTTAGATGACCTTGATAACATCATTTTAGTGGAGTGGTGGTGGGAGAATGTGAGGCATAAAGTGGATACTAGTGTGGAATTTTTCACAAGTGTTAAATGATAAAGATCTGAGAGGAATGCATGGTCAAGTGAAGTTTTATTATTATTTTTAAGTGCGCCATGTTAATGCAGAATCTGAGAAGATGGGGGAGAGAGATGATGATAATGTAGGAAACACAGGTGGATTTGATGATGTAAGGAAAAACTGTTTTTATTTGATTGCATATACTTTCTCTGTCATAAGGTTTGAGGTGAGGTCATCAGATAAGTGGGAATGTATCTTACATGGAAAGTAGTAGTCATGACTCTTAATGTTGAATGTTTACTTCAGTTTTGAGGACATAAACCAAAAGTGAGTCTACTAAATATTACTATGCACTTTTAAAAGTATAGTTTAATGTAGGGTTTGACAAATTTTTTCTGTAAAGGGACTATGTACTTTTGGCTTTGTGAGTCATACAGTTTCTGTCACACTATTCAGCTCTGCCATTGTAGCATGAAAACAGTAAAGGACAATACATAAATGAGTGAATATGGCTATATTCCAATAAAATTGTATAAACATAGAAAGTGATTCACATTTGGTCTAAAGATTGTAGTTTTGAGACCCCTGATTTAGCTGCGTAAGTGTGCCTTGTGAAGGCAGAAAATATATGGATATCAACAGAAAGATTTTTTTTTTTTTTCCAAATGAGTACAGTGGAGTAAGAGAGGTACCAGGAGACTAAAGGTATTTACAAATGATTTAGATAAATGTGTTGTACTACGGGCTCTAAATTGGGCAAGGAGAGAAGTGAGAAATTGAGGGCAGGGATGGATAATACAAAAGCAGTGGGGTCAAGAATTCTAGGTCCCAATAAGATTGGAGAATGACAGAAATGACAATACCAAAATCAGTGAGCTGGAAAATTAGGAGATAGAGGCTAGTTAGAGAGGGTACATACAACTGAGATTGTTTAGAAGTGGGATAGTTACTGGTGATAATAATAGTGGGGAAGGAAATATTTTTGGAGCAAAGGATGTCAAGAAACTGAGAGGAGAGATTGTTAAATCAACTACATGTATTCCAAGAATAATTATGTAAGTAGTATTGAAAAGAAAGACTATAATCCAGGGTCTAAAATCTTTAATAAATGGGGAGAAGTGACCATGAGATCACTAGATAACCACATTAATGACGAGCACTGGGGGTACAGTCTGATGACTTGGACTTTAAAATAGCTGGAGTTTTTAAAGGAGAAAAGGAGGTGCTTCAATGAGGAACATAAGGATACAGACCTCACTTCCAGGCACAATGGAAAATGCCTGTGTAAGAGAAGGTGCCCATCACTAAGAGGGCTACAGAATATTTGGTGTGTATACTCAGTAAGCAACGGAAAGGAAATCAGGAAAGTCAAAGTCCAAAGCCCTAGGGGCACTTATTGATGATGGAGTATGTGTTCCAGTGGTCACAGAGGCTGTTCTCTTTAAGCTGATGTTGGTAGTACATGACAGTGAACACCTTGCTGCCATCTTTCCTGGAAAAAGGGCATGGGTAGGTAGTGTGGCAGTCAGGAGGCAGGGCAATAAAAGGGCAATTTTCCCTTCTGTGATACATGAAAATAAATGCTTTCAATTCTTTTTATTATAGGAAATACGTTGACCTGTTGAGAAATTTAAATTGGAATGACTAAAAGCCTGTTTAAATTATTATTTTAAAAGTGTTTTTTTTAAAGAGTTCATTTTTAATTGATTTTTTGATGCCTTACTTAAATTCAGGATAATCAGCTTCATAAAACATTTCTGGAAGGGGGTTGAAGGTTTTCCAATCTGTGTCATATTCTTCAGCCTTGGTGTGGGGTAAGTCAGGCTACATGGTGGCAGAGGCTCCTGCCCACGTGGACAAAATTTAGCTAGGTTGTTCATAGCTAAAGTTTTTAGGATTTTTCTGGGGAAAATTCTGTGTCCACAAAATAGAACATATTCTAGAAATATCTTTGCACTAAGGTGAAGGGCATCTGTTAGTACCTGTTAGTAGTCCCTGAGGCTCACTTTTTCTTCCACTGGCAGAACAAGTTCCTGTTAAATCCAGCTAAATAAGACAACACAGGAGAGGTGTATTCAATGCCACTTAGGTTGCAGTGAGTGCATTGTGGGAAATGAGAGCTGGGTTTGTGTGGGGGTATGAATGGATATGGTTTAATTTGGCATTTCCTTTGCTCACAAAAAGGAAAATAAAGGAGAATAATACCATATGAGAAAATGATATGGGACAATTTGGGAATGGAAATTAGGCCACATAACTAAAATTACATAATTACATTCTTCAGCGGGGTGATTGCCTTACTTGTTTTTAATTTGGTTAGGAAAAAAATTTTATGAGCAATTATACACTCTTGTGGGAGGTGGGTAAAGACACAATGAAATTTAAAACTATGGCTGCAAACCTCTAGCCCCTACTGGAAACATTGCTACTGGACTCTGATAGAATTTGATGAGAAGTACTAAGCCACTTTGATTTTGTGTGCATATATGTGTGTTTTCTATATTTGGAAAAGATTCCAGAGTTGTGCCGAAAATGACTGGGAACTGATTAAAATAATTTGGGGGAATGCCTGAAGGCAATGAAATTTGGAAATGCTTCGAGACCTGCAGAGGTAAGCAGGCTCTCCAGCAGCTTCCTGGAATGCCACAGCACAATCTTATTGGAAGGTGCTGTGATTAGTTTCATTTAAAATTGTAACTGACATCTGTGATTAGTTTTCTGCAAAGAGTAGAGATTGATAAATGGGTTCTAAGAAATTGTCAACTTTTAGTTGTTTGACTTTCAAAAGATGTCAGTAATCTCCAAGAAAATGTTAAAAGAATTTTATGGAAGATGTTTGGAGAATAGAATGGTAGTTATATAGGATTAAGTAGCAAAGGACTGGTGCATTAATTCAATAAATACTATGTATTATATATTTTTTCTTATTTTTATCCATGTGCCAAAAATCATTTCAGGGGTTGGGGCAAAGAAGTAATCAAAACAGGGAAATCCCTATCCTCATTGTTGTGGGGAGAGACAGACTGAAAACAAAATGAAGAGGAGGAAGATGAAGTGTGCAGGTAAGTGCTATAGAGAAAACCAAAGCTGGAAGTTTGGTAAGGAATGCTGGGGCTGGAGAGTCAATGAAGGCTTTTTTGAGAAAGCATTTCAGCAACAATTTCAGGATATGAGGACATAAGTGGTGTGTAAGAATGGTCCACACAGAGGGAATAGCAGCTGTAAAAACCATGTCCCTGAAGCATGTTTTAATAAGCTAATTCTGGCTAAAATATTGAGAAGAGATTATAGGTCAGTAAGAGTGCAAGCCGAAAGACCTGTTAAGATTCTGTTGAAATATTCCAGGTGAGAAATGGTTACTTGGATCAGGGTGGTAACAATAAATGTGAAAGGTGTCAGATTCTGAATATGTTTTCTTTTTTTTTTAATTTTGGGGAGTTTATTTTATTTTATTTTATTTTTTTTGTAGGAAAGCTAAAAGGATTTGCTGACAAACTGATTGTGGGAAGTAAGAGAGGAGTTAATGATGGGGGCTAAGCTCTGGGCCAGAACTACTTACTGGAAGAATGAAATTGCCTTTAATTGCACTGGTGAAGACTCTGGGAAGTTTTGGTTGTTGGGAAGGTCAGAACCTCAGTTTTATGCTTCCTGAATTTGAGCTGCCGCATAGGCATCCACAGAATCAGGTTTAGTGGCAATTGGGTACATAGGTCTGGAAATCAAAGGTCTAATCTTAGACTGTCAATATGGGTGTCATCAGCATAATTAATGAGACTATCTAAATCCCTGACACGAGAGTTTGACACCCTAAAGGAGATGTGTAGATAAAAAAAAGAAGGTCAAGTAAAATGAGGACTGAGAATTGACTATTGTCTTAGCAACTGGGAGGTCACTGGTGACTTTGACAAGAGTGGTGGGGAGGGAAAAACCTTCATACAGTGGGTGCAAAAGAGAACTGGAGATGAAAAAATGAGAAATAGCAAGTAAATATCCTTTTTAGTAGCTACACTGTAGAGGACAAGCAAAGAAATAAAATAGTAGTTGAAAGGGAAAGCAGATTGAAGGGAGTTATTTATTTTTTAATATGGAAGAAATAACATCACATCTGTGAATAATTTATTAGTGAAAGAAGAAGTGATAATGCAGAAGAGGAGGAGAACCCAAGCTTCACCTGTGAGCATATGAGAAAGGCAGGAATCTAGTGTATAGTGAGAATAAAACAGTTGCCTCAGGCTGGGAGTTGGAGCAGTTTGTTTCATGGACTAGGGAAGACAATGTATTTGGGTCTTGATTCTGGCCTCTGCATGGAGGTATTGAAGCTTGTTCAAGGTGGCTAATGATTGCTTTTGTTGGGTTTAGGAAGTACAGGAGGAGTGCAGAAAGTGTGAAGCTAGCTAAATTTGCAGGCACTTTATCAATGAGCTTGGGGTCAGGGTAGATCTGATCTGAGATGCTTCAAAAGCAGTGTCCTTCTGTACCCAACACCACCTCACCCACCTCCACCCATTGATCCACCCATTGATATAGGTCAATGTGTCCTAGTATCCATTTCTACATTATTCCTGGTACATATTCCAGGGTTCTGACAGTGTAGACAGAAATAAATCCTGGGTGGGGGAGAGGGCTGCGATCTAGAAAGTTCCTGTATGAATAATTTGTGAATAATTGGCTGGTAAAGTTTTTTTTTTAAGTGGTTGCCCTACAGTTTATAATACACATTTACAACAAATATAAATGTACTTTCAAATAACACTATACTGTTTCAAAGGAGTAGGTACCCTATAAGAGGTTTCTAAATTCCTCTTTCCCATCCCTTATAAAATTGTTGTCATTCATTTCACTTATTCTTTTTTTTCTTTCTTTTTTTTTATTCTTAAGTTTTTAGTACCTAATATACTTTTGCTATTTTTATTTTGAGCAAACTGTTACCTATTAAATCAGTTAAGAATAACAAAAATAAAAGACTTTATTTTGCCTTTATTTATTCCTTTCCTAATACTCTTCCTTTCTCTGCAGACATCTGAGTTTATAACCTACATAATTTTCCTTTTTTCTGAAGAATTTTCTTTAGCACTTAACAGGTTTGCTGGTGACAAATTCCCTCAGTTTTTGTCTGAGAAATATTTCTCTTTCATATTTGAAATCTAATTTTTTCTTCAGGATACAGAATTCTAACTTTTTTCTTTTAACACTTTAAATATTTCCCTTCACTCTTTTCTTGTTTGCATGGTTTGGGAAGAGAAGGTCAATGTAATTCTTATTCTTGTTTCTTTACAGTTCAGGTGTTTTTTCCATCTGAATTTAAGAATTTTCTCTCTGGCATTCATTTTCCACAGTTTAACAGTGGTATGCCTAGGTGTAGATGTTTTAGGTGTTTATCATGCTTAGTGGTCTCTGAACAACTAGATCTGTGATTTGGTTTCTGTCACTAATTTTGGAAAAATCTCAGCTTTTATATCTTCAAGTATTTCTTCTGTTTTTTTTTTCTTTCCTTCTGGTATTTTTCCATTATGCATATGTTACACCTTTTATAATTGTTTTTGGGTATCCCCCATCTCTCTTTCTCTCTATTTTGCTGTACTTTTTTAATTTAAGTTTCTACTGACTTATCTTCAACCTCACTGATCCATTTCTCTTGGGCATGTCCACTCTACTGATGAGCCTATCAAAGGCATCCTTCATTTCTGTTACAGTGCATTGATATTTGATTTCTACTACTTCATTTTGATTCTTTCTTAGAGTTTTTATCTCTCTGCCTATTTATACATATGTTCGTACATGCATCCCACTTTTTCTATTAGAGTCCTTAGCATATTAACCATAGTTATTAAAATTACCAATCTGACAATTCCAAAATCTCTGCCATAACTGAATCTGGTTCTGGCTGTTGGTTTGTATCTTCAGACTATTTTTAACTTTAACTCTTTTTCTTTTGGCCTTTTAGCATGTCTTGTAGTTTTTTTGACAGCAGAACATGATATATTTGGTTAAAGGAACTGAGGTAAATAGGCCTCTAATATGAAGTTGTATGTTTATCTGGCTAGGAGTTAGGCTATTTGGTTACTGTTTGCTATAGTTTTATGTGTCAGAGGCTAAACTTTATTTGTGTCTTTGTTTGTGTCTCCCTGTTGTGTTAGAGTTTTTCTAGAGACCCCTTCTTCAGTGAGCCTAAACCTTGCAGTTCTTTTTAGCTGTTATCTCTTGTTACTATATAAGATTCCTGTTGATGTGGTGGTGAAGTGTGTGGCGGGGAAGCCTTCTATTTCCTTATGATCAGGTAACTCTCTTCTGGGAGCTCTAAACCTAAGAAGTTCAAGGAATTGTTATATAATATTTAGTCTTCCAGGGATCCTAGGAACCTAGTTATAATGTCAGGACTAACTATACAGTTTCACTTGATCCTAGTATAGCCCTTTTGCTCAGAGTATCAAGAAGTCTTTAAATGCAGTATAAAGCATATTTTTATTGTTGACACTATTACAGATGTCTCCTTTCTCCCTCCTCTGCCCACATCCACCAGCCCCTACCCCCTCCTTTCCTCTGGCCATCACCATGCTGTTATCTGTGTCTATCAAAGGAAACTATTTTACCAATCCCAACCAACATGGGTTTCACCATAGCCTAACCAACAAGGAGGAGGGGAAATACCCAATTTCAGCCACATCTAGACTTCCTTTGTTACCTAAGTGGGGATGGGAAGAAGCAAAAAGCAATTGTAAAGGGCATGACATTGACCTTGATGGGTCCATACTGCAAAAGAGGATTAAAAAAAAGGAAGGCCACATGTTACATCCTTGGCATAGAATGTATGAAGATAAGAAAATAAGGCTTATGAAGGGGGCAAAACAATGGCCATATTAATGAGAACTTGGATGTGAGTTAGCCTGGAGTCACCTTTAGGGGAATGTAACCCACAAAGATGAAAGGAATGTATAGTCAGGTTTTTGTTTCTGTATTGCAGGCATAATAAGCTTTAAATGGCATAAATTCAGGAGCTAGACTGCTGGAGATTGAAACCCAATTTTGTGGCTTACTAGCTGTTTAACCTTGGACAAGTTACTAACCACTCTGTCCCTAGAGATATTGTGAGAATGAAATAGTTTTGATAATTATAAACTGTTAGAACACAGCCTAGTGTGTTGTCATGTTGTGAGTACTATTGAGGATATGAATCCAAAAGTGTGGACTGCTCCCTCTGAATGATGCTGTAAATATTGCTATGCCTACTGCAAATGTGTCAATGTAGAGTTCAATTCAGCCACTGAGGAGATTTTCAAAAGTGCAATACTCATTAAAAGTACTTTATTTGGTTTAAACAAGACCTTTGATAGGGCCTTTCATGCTATTTCTGTGGGAAAGTTTGAAAAGCACTGGTTGGAGTCAGGGTTTTAAGGGACTATGTTGACTGTTCACCCTACATGGTATAAAATACCTGACTAAATTCAATTTGGAGAAGGGTTTCCAGGGACTTCACGCCTCTTTTGGTCACAGCTATCCTGCAGCACACACTCTTCAGTGACTTTGGTGAAGATATAAAAGGTATGCTCATTGGAGCTATGGGGTATGCACAGTTGTATATGTGAGATTAAAGAATTCAGATTCCAAAAGGTATTACTCAGTCCAAGCCCTTCTTCCTTGTCTCACTGTAACTGCTAACATTCCTCTTTTTATTGCTAAGTTATGCTGCTGGAGTTTTCTTGTGTACACTGTAGATTTCTACCTCCACACCCTTTACTCATGCCATTCCTTCTTCTCATTTTGTTGGGGCAGGCTTTTCTTCCTCTTTAGGGAACTTTCAAGGCCATCATGCTTTAATCCAAGCCCTGGGAACTTCCCACAACTCATGGAGGATCAAGATAGACTCGGGGATTTGTTGGCAAATCCTGGATTTGCCTCATAAAGCAGGGTGCAGAAAGGCACCTGTCCCTTTGGGCTCAGTAGACACACATCTTTATTTCATGCTGTGCAAAATGCTGTCGACCTTGTTAAGGAAACAGATCTTGCCAGCGGGGCTTGTTTGTATTCCAGTTTGGTCACACCACTGTCCTTTGCATGGTCTCCTGCATTAGCAGTGACAAAGGGTATCAGGTTTATTAAATAAATTGTACTAGGCAGGGGCATCTCTAAAATCACTTTAGTGTTCTCCAACAGTGACTTGTAATCTGTTCTGTCAGCTTTCCCTTCCCTACCACAGGGTGTAGGGAGATCCTACAGTTGTTCTGATCTGGTTTAGATTTAAGAAGAGTCTTGTCTTCAGATGTTAACATGTTTAGACCAATTTAAATCAAACTTCCTTCCATATGCAGTTTGAAGCCTCTCATCTCCCCCTGGTCAGGCCTGACTCTCTGCTCATTGATCAGCATTGCCACAGGGGCCGTGTTTCTTTCAACACTTCACTAGCATTGCTCCACCTCTTCCCACACATCTAGGCCATTTCTGGATCCTCCTGGATTCAAGCTTGGAGGAGGAACTTATTTAATCATTCAAAAATATTCACTATGTTCTTAATTTGTGACAAACACTGTTCTGTGTTCTTGGTATGGACCAGTATAGTAATGGCCCCACCTTCATGGAATTTATATTCAAGCAGACAAGGCAAAATATATTAATAAAAATGTGTTAGATTTGAGCCCTGACTGGTGTGGCTCAGTGGCTGAGTGTTGGCCTGCAAATCAAAGGGTTGCTGGTTCGATTCCCAGTTAGGGCACATGCCTGGGTTGCAGGCCAGGTCCCCAGTGGGGGGCATGTGAGAGGCAACCACACATTGATGTTTCTCTCCCTCTCTTTCTTTCTACCTTCCCCTCTCTAAAAAATAAATAAATAAAATCTTTAATAAAATAAAAATAAAAATAGATTTGAAAACAATAGAGGCTAAAGGGAGAAGTAAAACAGAAAAGGGGAACTGGAAATTTTAGGAATGGGATTTTACTATTTTATATAGAAAATCCAATGAAGGACTTCTGGTAAAGTGACATATGATATGAAACCTCAGGGAAGTAAGGGAGTGAGCTATGGAGAAATATGGGGAAAAAATCTAAGCAGTGAAGACCAAGTATCCAAGGGACCCAAAGATCCAAGTGTGGCTAGGGGAATGAGTGTGATGGAACGTAGCAGAAGCTAGGGCAGAGTGGCACTTGATGGGGGCAGTCATGTTGGGCTTCTAGGTCATGGCAGGGATTTGAGCTTTTACTTTGTTTAGGCTGAGAAATCATTGAAGAGTGTATGTAGATGAAGGGTATGATCTGACTTACTTTTTAACATGATCTCTCTGGCTGTTGGGTGAATAGACTGTAGAAAGTCAAGGTCAAAAGTGGGGAGACCAGTTAGTGGATGATTGCAGTAATCTATGGGACAGATGATGGTGGCTTACACTAGGAAGGTAAATGAGGAATAATAATATTCTGAATCTTTTGAAGGTAAATCCAACAGAGTTTGTTTCTCATAGTATTTGAGATGAAAAAGAAATAAGGGACCCCATAGCTGTGCAAAAACTTTTTAGTTTGATGTAGTCTCATTTGTTTATTGTTTCTTTTGTTTCTCTTGCCTGAGGAGGTATATCCAATAAAATATTGCTATGAGCAATGTCCGAGATTTTGCTGCCTATGTTTTCTTCTACAATTTTTATAGCTTCAGGTCTAGTATTTAAGTCTTTAATCGATTTTCAATTTATTCTTCTGTGTGGTGCAAGAAGATGATCAAGTTTCATTTTTCTGCATGTATCTGTCCAATTTTCCTACCCCATTTACTGAATAGACTATCTTTAGCCCATTGTATATGCTTGCTTCCACACCATTGTATAAAGGTGTGGGTTTATTTCTGGGCTCTCTGTTCTGTTCCATTGATTGATGTGTCTCTTTTTATGCTAGTACCATGCTGTTTGTTTACTGTGGCCTTATAGGATACTTTCACATTAGGTATTGTGATTCCTCCATCTTTGTTCTTCTTTCTCAGGATCATTGTTGCTATGTGGGGCTATTTGTAGTTCCACATAAATTTTTGAAATATTTGTTCTACTCCTGTGATATATGTCATTGGAATCTTTTTTTTCAATTTTTCAATTATTTTATTGTTGTTCAATTACAGTTGTCTGCATTTTCTCCCCTCCCTTCTATCCCACCCCAGCCAAACCCACCTCCCTCCCCTGCTTCCACCCTCCCCCTTGGTTTTGTTCATGTGTCCTTTATAGTAGTTCCTGAAAACCCTTCTTCCCACTGTCCCTTCACCACCCCCCCTCTGGCTATTGTTAGATTGTTCTTAAATTCAATGTCTCTGGTTATATTTTGCTTGCTTTTTTCTTCTGTTGATTATGTTCCAGTTAAAGGTGAGATCATATGGTATTTGTCCCTTACTACCTGGCTTATTTCACTTAGCATAATGTTCTACAGTTCCATCCATGCTGTCACAAAGGGTAGGAGCTCCTTCTTTCTCTCTGCTGCATAGAATTCCATTGTGTAAATATACCATAGTTTTTGGATCCACTCATTTGCTGATGGGCACTTAGGTTGCTTCCAGTACTTGGCTATTGTAAATTGTGCTGCTATGAACATTGGGGTTCATAGCTTCTTTTGGATTGGTGTTTCAGGGTTCTTAGGGTATAATCTCAGCAGTGGAATTGCTGGGTCAGAGGGCAGTTCCATTTTTAGTTTTCTGAGGAAATTCCATACTGTTTTCCACAGTGGCCTCACCAGTCTGCATTCCCACCAACAATGTACTAGGGTTCCCTTTTCTCCACATCCTCTCCAACATTTGTTTGTTGATTTGTTCATGTTGGCCACTCTCACAGGTGTGAGATGCTACCTCATTGTGGTTTTAATTTGCATCTCTCTGATGGCTAGTGATGCTGAGCATCTTTTCATGTCTCTGGGCCCTCTGTATGTCTTCCTTGGAGAATTGTCTGTTAAAGTCCTTTGCCCATTTTTTAATTGGGTTGTTTGCCTTCCTGGAGTGGAGTTGTGTGAGTTCTTAATATATTTTGGAGATCAGGCCCTTGTCTGAGGTATCTTTGGCAAATATGTTTTCACATACTGTTGGTTCTTTTTATTTTAATGCTGTTTTCTTTAGCCATGCAGAAGCTCTTTATTTTGATGTCATTGGCGTCATTGGAATCTTGATAGGAATTGTGTTGAACCTATAGTTTGCTCTGGGTAGTATGGACATTTTAACCATGTTAATTCTACCGATCCATGAGCACAATGTGTGCTTCCACTTATTTGCATCTTTTTCAATTTCTTTTTGCAGTGCCTTATAATATTCTGAGTACAGTTTACATCCTTGGTTAGGTTTACTCCTAGGTATTTTATTATTTTTGAAGCAATTTTGAATAGGATTGTTTCCTTAATTTCCCTTTCTGTTAGTTTGTTATTGGAATGTTAAAATGCAACTGATTTCTTGATACTAAGTTTGTATCTTGCCACTTTGGTGAATTCATTTATCAGTTCTAGTAGTTTCTTGGTGGAATCTTTGGGATTCTCTATGTACAGTATCATATCATCTGCAAATAAGGATAGTTTTACTTCTTCCTTTCCAATTTGGGTGCCTTGTTTCTTCTTGTCTGATTTTTGTGGCTAAGACTTCCAGTACTATGTTGGATAAGAGAGTTGAGAGTAGACATCCCTGTCTTGTTCCTGATCTTAAGGGAAACACTTGTAGTTTTTGTCTGTTGAGTGTTATGCTGGCAGTGGGTTTGTCATATCTCTGTTCTGACTTTGCTGAGCGTTATTATCATAAATGGGTGCTGGATTTTATCAAAGGCTTTTTCTGCATTTATTGATATGATCATGTGGTTATTATCCTTCATTTTGTTTATGTAGAGGATCACATTTATTGATTTGTGATTGTGTACCAACCTTACATTCCCAGAATAAATCCCACTTGATCATGCTGCATGATCTTTTTGATGCATTGCTGTATTTGGTTTGCTAATATTTTATTGAGGATTTGAGCATCTATATTCATCAGGGATATGGGCCTATAATTCTTTTTGTTTGTACTATCTTTATCTGGTTTTGGTATTATGATAATGCTGGCCTTGTAAAATGAGTTTGGCAGCCTTCCCTCATCTTGAATTTTATGGAATAGTTTGAGAAGGGGAGGTGTTCTTGGAATGTTTGGTAAAATTCACCTGTGAAGCCATCCAGTCCAGGGCTTTTGCTTGTTGGGAGTTTTTTGATTACTGCTTCAATTTAGCTAGTTGTAACCTGTCTATTCAGATTCTCTGATTCTTCCTGACTTAGTTTCAGAATATTGTGTCTAGGAATTATTCCATTTCATCCAGGTTGTCCAGTTTGTTGGCATATTGTTGTTCATGATATTGTCTTACAATCATTTGTGTTTCTTTGGTGTCAGTTGTTATTTCTCCTCTTTCATTTCTGATTTTATTTATTTGGATCCTCTCTTTTTTTTTCTTGATGAGTCTGGTTAAAGGTTTGTCAGTCTTGTTTATCTTTTCAAAGAACCAGTTCTTGGGTTCATTGATATTTTGTATTATTTTTAAAGACTCTATTTTGTTTATTTCTGCTCTGGTCCTTATTATTTCCTTCCTTCTACTCACTTCAGGTTTTAAAGAAAACCCATAGGATGAGAGAATATATTCATCGATGCATCTGATAAGGGATTAATATCCAAAATTTATAAAGATCTTACAAAACTCAACACCAGAAAAACAACCTAATTAATAAAGTGGGCAAAAGACCTGAGTAGACACTTCTCCAAAGAGGACATGCAGATGGCCAATAGACATGTGAAAAGATGCTTGATGTTACTAATAATCATCCGAGAAATACAAATTAAAACCACAGTGAGACATTATCTCACACCAGTAAGAATAGCTGTCATCAATAAATCAAAAAACAAGTGCTAGTGAGGATGTGGAGAAAGAGGAACACTTTTGCACTTTTGGTGGGAATGCAGACTGGGGCAGTCACTGTGGAAGGCAATATTGAGATACCTAAAAAAATTTAATATTAATCTGCTTTTGGATATACTGATCCCACTTCTGGGAATATTTTTGAAGGAACCCAAAACACTAATTCAAAAGAACATAAGCACTTCTATGTTCATCGCCAAGATGCTGGAGCTGCCCAAATGTCCATCAGCAAATGAGTGGATGAAACAACTATGGGACATTTACACAATGGAATACTACTCAGTTGTAAAAAAAGAAGAAAGTTTTACCCTTTGCAGCAGTATTGATGGACCTGGAGAATATTATGCTAAGTGAAATAAGCCTGTCAGAGAAAGACAAATCCATATGATTTCACTCACATGTGGAGGCCAATAAACAACCTGAACCAACAAGCAGAATAGAGTTAGACTCGTAGAGGTCAGGAGGACAGCTTAGTGAGATGGGGGAAGCTGTAGAGAGTGGAGGGATTGAGCAAGAAGGACAAAGGACCCATGGACATGGACAACGATGTGGTGCTTGTGGGAAGATAGGGGACTTAAAGGGGGTTAAATGGTAATGGAAAAAATACAAAAATTAAAAGAAAGAAAATCATAAGGAAGAGACAATACATTTACAGTACTGTACATATTTATTAAAATAAAGCTATGTGTAAGTGGAAAAAATGACTCACTTTTCAACAAGTCAGGAGAAAAAAAAGAAGTAAGGGAGTTCAGATGACTTCACTAGGAACTGAATTGATGGATCTGTCATTTACTGAAATGGGAAAAGTTGCGGTAGAAACAGCTCTCACTTGGGGGTTGTCAAAAAACAGAAGTTTCATTTGTTTTTGTACTCATTAAATCTGAAAAGTGAATGCCAGGGATCTATGCTAAAGATTTGAATTGATGAGTTGTCATCATAGATATTCAATATAGGGATTAAGAGGGAACTTGGACAGGGCCTGCAACTGGGCACTACAGAGACCATCTGGGAATGAAAAGGTGCTGCAGGTTTGAGGAGAGGGGTGAAGATGAGAAATAGAAGTGGGAAGAGAAAAGACAAGAAAAATGTGATTGCAGGATTTTAGCTCTTTTACTGGCACCTTGATGTTAGAAGTCATGAACTAAAACAAAAACTAGTCATCTTGGTTTTACTTCAGCCTCATTCTGTGTTCTGAGTGAAAAACATTTTTTTCAAAACACAATTTTGTGGGTTATTTGAAAATCTCTGCACAAAAACCTATGATGTACCTCCTCATTCCCTTTGTGACTCCTGTCAGGTACTCTGTGACTAAAGAGTCCTGGTATTCTTACATCTTGGCTGTTCACCCCCTGTTCGGATTCCTTTCAAAGTGACTTGAGATTTTTTTTTTTTCATTTTCCACAGCATTTGCTTGCCCTATGAAAATCCTTGCCTTCCTCTCCTGTGGGTGGTGGACATATAGCTGACCTACTGTTGTCCTCTTTTTTTTGCCCAGTCATTGTTCAGACTTGTCCAGGTGACAGCTGGTAAACTATCTTTGCAACTCACACTTTAGGGAGTACATGCCAGGTTCTTTCAAGAACTTTCTATGCAAGAACTTTTAAGCCTTCATATTTGTATATCCCAGAAAGTCTATAACTGAAGAATAGGATGATAATTTGCTCCTCTCACAAGGACAACCTGTGATGTCTCTGCATTATGTATTTGTAAAAAACTTTTTACTTGGAAATAGTTTAAAACTTACAGAAAGATTGCTATAATAAGAATATCATAAAGGATACATACACATTCTTTATCTTCATTCACCTATTGTTAACTTTTTACTCCATATGCTTCATCATTTTCATGCTCACACTCTATAGATTGTTAGATAAATGAATCCGTCTCTTTCCCTCTCTCCTTAAGTAATTCAGTATGTATTTCCCAGGGGTAAGGATATTCTCTTACATAACTACAATACAGTTCTCAACTTCAGAAATTTAAAATGTAATTATTTCATCTAGTCTATCATTCTATATTTCAAAATAACAGTTGATCTAATATCCTTTATAGCATTTTCCCCTTGAGTGCAGGATCCAGTCTATTATAGGGTATTGCATTTAGTTGTTTGCCTCTTCATCATCCTTTAATGTATAACATTCCCACATAACTTTATGACATTTTTAATACTTTCCTTTCTTAAAAAAATATTTCCTATTCTGTGTTTGTCTAATACTTCCATGTGATAAGTTGAAGTTATATATTCTTTTTATAAAAATTGAGATAAAGGTCAGTTACCATAAAATTTATCTTTCAAATGTACAATTTTAGACTTTTTAGTATATTCACAAGCTTGTGCAACCATCATCACTCCCTAATTCTAGGATATTTCCATCATCCCCAGAAGAAACATAGCATTTGTGAGCAGTCACTCCTCATCTCACGACTCTTTGTTTTGTCTATTCTAAACATTTCACATAAATATTACCATATAATTTATGGCCTTAATTTTTGTATGGCTCCTTTGATTTATCATAGTATTTTCAAGACTCACTCTTGCAGTATATATCAGTACTTTGTGGCTAAATAACATACCATTGTGAAGATATACAACATTAATTATCCATACATAAGTTGGTAGACATTTGAGTTGTTCCCATTTTTTAGTTATTGTGAATACTTATTGTTGTTAAAAACATTCATGTACAAGTTTTTTTTTTTTTTTGGTGGACATATGCTTCATTTATCTTGAGAAACTGTCAAACTATTTTCTAAAGTGTCTGCACTATTTTATATTACTACTACCAATGAATGAAGGGCCCAATTTCTCCACATTCTTGTTGATACTTGTTATTGCCTGTCCTTCTGATTATATCTGTCCTAGGGGGGTGTGAAGTGGCTTCTCATTGTGGTTTTGATTTGCATTTCCCTAATGATTTATGATGTTGAGTATTTTTTACAATTTTTACTTAAGATTTTTTCAATTATAGTTTACATTCAATCTTTTTTTGTATTAGATTCAGGTGTACAGTATAGCAGTTAGACAATCACATACCTTACAAAGCATTCCTCCTGATATTTCCAGTACCCACTGGCACCATACACAGTTATTGCAATATTAATGACTATATTTCCTATGCTGGACTTTACATCCAGAGGGGTGGTAGGTAGGGGCATGTTGAGTATCTTTTCATGTGTTTTAATTGTCCACTTTCATATCTTCTCTGAAGCAATGTCAAAATATTTTCATCATTTTAAAATTGGATTATTTATCTTTTTATTGTTGACTGGTAAGTGTTCATGATATATGATATTATGATGTCTAGACTTTTATCAGATACATTTTGCAAATAATCTCTCTCAATTGTGTAGCCTGTTTACTTTCTTGATAGTAACTTTTGATGCTCAGAAGTTATTTGAGACATATACAGTTATTATAATAATATTTACCATATTCCCTATGTTGTACTTTATATTCCAGTGACTGTGTTCATAACTGGCAATTTGTACATCTTTGTCCCTCCCATTTTTTCACCAAGCCCTCTAACTCCCTCCCCCCTGGCAACCATCAAGTTGTTCTCTGTATCTATGAGTTTGTTCCAGTCTTGTTTGTTCATTTATTTTGTTTTTTGGATTCCACATATAGGTGAAATAATACAGAATTTGTATTTCTCTGTTTGACTTATCCTTATGCTAGTACCACACAATTTTTTTTTTTACTTTGTGTCTCTGCAGTAAGTTTTGAAATTGACAAATACAAGTCCCAATTTTGGTCTTGCATTTTCTTTTTTTTTTCAATTTTTAAATTATTTTATTGATGTTCAATTACGGTTGTCTGCATTATCTCCCCACCCCTCTACCTTACCCCAGCCAAACTCACCTCCCTTCCTGTTTATACCCTCCCACTTGGTTTTGTCCATGTGTCCTTTCTAGTAGTTCTGAAAACTCTTCTCCCCACTGTCCCTTCCCCCCTCCCCTCTGGGTATTGTTAGATTGTTCTTAAATTCAATGTCTCTGGTTATATTTTGCTTGCTTTTTTCTTCTGTTGATTATGTTCCAGTTAAAGGTGAGATCACATGGTATTTGTTCCTCACCGCCTGGCTTATTTCACTTAGCATAATGCTCTCCACTTCCATCCATGCTATTATAAAGGGTACAAGTTCCTTCTTTCCCTCTGCTGTGTAGAATTCCACTGTGTAAATGTACCATACATTTTTGCTCCACTCATTTTCTGAAGGGCACTTAGGTTGCTTCCAGTACTTGGCTACTGTAAATTGTGCTGCTATGAACATTGGGGTGCATAGGTTCAGGATTCTTACAGTGAAAGGCGAAAGATTTATACGATCTGAAGAGAAACGAGAGTATGAAGGGATGGGGAGAAAAGGCAGACAACTGAAACTGAATAACAATTAAAAAAAAAAAAACAAAGTTCTTAGGGTATAATCTCAGCAGTAGAATTGGTGGGTCAAAAGGCAGTTCCATTTTTAGTTTTCTGAGAAAATTCCATACTGTTCTCCAGAGTGGCTACACCAGTCCTCATTTCCACGAACAGTGAACTAGGGTCCCCTTATCTCTGCATCCTCTCCAACATTTGTTTGTTGATTTGTTTATGCTGGCCACTCTGACAGGTGTGAGATGGTACCTCATTGTGGTTTTAATTTGCATCTCTCTGATGGCTAGTGTTGCTGAGCAACTTTTTATATGTCTCTGGGCCCTCTGTATGTCCTCCTTGGAGAAGTGTCTGTTCAAGTCCTTTGCCCATTTTTTAATTGGTTTTTTTGCCCTCCTGAGGTGGAGTCATGTGAGTTCTTTATATATTTTGGAGATGAGACCCTTGTCTGAGGTATCATTGGCAAAAATGTTTTCCCATACTATTGGTTCTCTTTTCATTTTAATGCTGTTTTCTTTAGCCTTGCAGAAGCTTTTTATTTTGATGAGGTCCCATTTGTTTATTCTTTCCTTTATGTCCCTTGCTTTAGGGGACATGTCTGTGAGGATGTTGCTACGTGGAATGTCTGAGATTTTCCTGCCAATGTTTTCCTCGTGGACTTTTATGATGTTACAACTTATATTTAAGTCTTTTATCCATCTTGAGTTTATTTTTGTGTGTATGGCGTAAGTTGGTGATCAAGTTTCATTTTTTTGCATGTAGCTGTCCAGATCTCCCAACACCATCTGTTGAAGAGGCTGTTTTTGCTCCATTTTATGCTCCTGCCTCCTTTGTCAAACATTAATTGACTGTAAAGACTTGAGTTTATTTCTGGGCTCTCTGTTCTGTTCCATTGGTCTATGTGCCTGTTTTTATGCCAGTACCAGGCTGTTTTGATTACAGTGACCTTGTAATACATTTTGATATCAGGTATTGTGATCCCTCCTGCTTTGTTCTTCTTTCTCAAAATTGCTGCAGCTATTCGGGGTCGTTTATGGTTCCATATAAATTTCTGAAATGTTCGTTCTAAATCTGTGAAATATGCCATGGGTACTCTAATAGGGATTGCATTGAATCTATAAATTGCTTTGGGTAGTATGGCCATTTTGATGATGTTAATTCTTCCAATCCATGAGCATGGTACATGCTTCCATTTGTTTGTGTCTTCCTTAATTTCTTTCTTCAATGTTGTGTAGTTTTCTGAGTTGTATGATCTTTTTAATTTATTGCTTGATGTGGTTTGCCAATATTTTTTTGAGGATTTTAGCATCTATGTTCATCAGGGGTATTGGCCTGAAGTTTTCTTTCTTCGTTGTGTCTTTTTCTGGGTTTGAGATTAGGATGATGTTGGCTTCGTAAAAAGGGTTTGGGAGTCCCATCTTCTTGAATTTTTTGAAATAATATGTGTAGGATGGGGTATAGCTCTTCCTTAAATGCTCTGTAGAATTCTCCTGTGAAACCATCTGGTACAGGGCTTTTGTGTGTTGGAAGCTTTTTGATTACTGTTTCAATTTCATCAGGCGTTACTGGTCTCTTCAGACTTTCTGCTTCTTCTTTATTGAGTTTTGGGAGGTTATATTTTTCTATAAATTTGTCCATTTCATCTAGGTTTTCACATTTCTTGGCATACAGTTCTTCATAATAATTTCTTAGAATCCTTTGCATTTTGGTGGTATCAGTTGTAGACTCTCCTCTTTCATTTCTCATTGTGTTTGTTTGGGTCCTCTCTTTTTTTTTTCTTCATGAACCTGCTTAAAGTCTTGTCGATTTTGTTTATCTTTTCAAAGAACCAGCTCCTGGATTCATTGATCCTCACAATTGTGATTTTAGACTCTATGTCATGTAACTCTGCTCTGATCTCTGTTATTTCCTTCCTTCTACTTGCTGTAGGGTGTCTTTGTTGTTGTTCCTTGAGTTGTTGAAGGTGTAGAGTTAGGTTGTGTATTTGAGATGTTTCCATTCTTTTTAGGTAGGCCTGTATTGCTATAAACTTCCCTCTCAGGACTGCCTTTGCTGTGTCCGATAGGTTTTGGATTGCTGTGAGTTCATTTTCATTTGTTTCCAGAAACTTTTTGATTTCTTCCCTAATCTCGTTCTTGACCCATTCATTGTTTACTGGCATGCTATTCAATCTCCATGTTTTTGAGTGTTTTGGGTGTTTTTCCTTGAGATTTGTTCTAGTTTTAGTCCCTTGTGGTCAGTAAAAATGCTTGATAATGATTTCAATTTTCTTGAATCTGTTGCAGCTTGTTTTGTATCCTATTATGTGGTCTGTCTTTGAAAATATTCCATGTGCATTTGAGAAGAATGTGTATTTTGCTTCTTTGGGATGAAAGGCTCTATATATATCAGTTAAATCCATTTCATCTAGGGCATTGTTCAATGCCACAATATCTTTGTTGATATTTTGTTTGGATGATCTGTCCATCTTTGACAGTGTGGTGTTAATATCCCCGCCTATAATTGTGTTGCTGTCAATATCTTTCTTGAAATCCTCCAAGATTTTCTTTATGTATTTGGGTGCACCTATGTTGGGTGCATATATATTTACAATGTTTATGTCTTCTTGGTGGATTCTTCCTTTGAGTATTATGAAGTGACCTTTTGGGTCTCTCTTTTTGGCCCTTCTTTGGAAGTCTATTTTGTCAGATATGAGTATTGCTACCCCTGCTTTTTTTTTCCTGTCCATTTGCTTGGAAAATTTGTTTCCAGCCCTTCACTTTCAGTCTGTGTAGGTCTTCTGTCCTGAAGTGGGTCTCTTGTAGGCAGCATATGTTGGGTCATCCTTTCTTATCCGTTCAGCTATTCTATGTCTTTTGATTGGAGCATTTAATCCATTTACACTTAAGGTTATTATTGATAGATATTTATTCATTACCAATTCTTTGTACCTGTGTTCTTCCCTCTTTCT
Organism: Desmodus rotundus; assembly: GCF_022682495.2. Classification (NCBI taxonomy): domain Eukaryota; kingdom Metazoa; phylum Chordata; class Mammalia; order Chiroptera; family Phyllostomidae; genus Desmodus; species Desmodus rotundus. Next base: position 62,558,109 of record NC_071390.1, read on the forward strand.
CTCTTTTCCTTCCTTTTCTTACAGCAGCCCCTTTAGCATCTCTTGCAGAGCTGGGTTGGTGGAGGTATATTATTTTAGACTTCTTTTGTCTGGGAAACTCCTTATTTGGCCTTCTATCTTGTTTGAGATCCTTGCTGGATAAAGTAGTCTTGTTTGCAGGCCTCTGGTTCTCATTTCTTGGAATATTTTTTTGTTATTCTCTTCTGGCTTGAATGTGTCCATTGAGAAGTCAGCTGTTATCCTTACTGGGGCTCCCTTGTATATTAGTGCCTGTTTCTCCCTTGCTGCCTTTAAGATTCTCTCTTTGGCTTGGAATTTTGCCATTTTAATTATGATGTGTCTTGAAGTGGGCCTCTTGGGGTTCCTCTTGATTGGGACTCTCTGTGTTTCCTGGATTTGGGTGAGTTTTTCTCTCATCAAGTTAGGGAAATTTTCCATCATTACTTTTCAAACAGGTTTTCTATCCTTCGCTCTTCCTTTCCTTTTCTGGTATCCCTATTATATGGATATTATTATGTTTCATGTTGTCCTGCATTTCCCTTAATCCCTCTTCATTCTTTCTGAGCCTCTTTTCATTTTCTTGCTCATTCTGCGTGTTTTTTCTACCTGTCCTCCAATTCACTGATCTGATCCTCTGCTTCATCAAGTCTGCTTTTGATTCCTTCTACTGTGTTGTTCAGTTCAGTAATTGTATTCTTCATTTCCTCTTGGTCCTTGTTGATAGTTTCTGTTTCCTTTTTCATGTTGATAACATTTCCAGTGAGTTCATTGTTGTTTCCCTGTAATTTTTTGGTAATTCTTTGTGAGCTCGTTAAGCTTCCATGTAACCAATTATTTGAACTCAGTATCTGATAGTTGACTTGCCTCTTTTTAATTTAGCATTGTTTCTGAAACTTTCTCCTTTCCTTTCATTTAGGGCTTGTTTCTTTGTCTTCCCATTGTTTGTGAGATTCTTCTTGTTAGCCTGTGCTTCTTAAGTTGCTCTGTTGTGTCCCCTTGGGTTTATGGTGTGAACTTCTTTAATAGAATACCTGTGAGATTTAGTGGTACAGTCTCCTTGATCTCCTGATCTTACTCATCTTGGGCTGTGGTTTATGTTGGCTCTGTGTATGTCTTTGGTTTTTGGTTGTTTTGGGGTCTTTTTTCGGTGGGTCCTTCCCATCAGCTGGTTATCTGTGGGTCATACTGTCCCCACCTCTTGTTTTCTGTTGTGCAGGTTTGGGCAGGTTGTATTCGAGCTGGTCCTTTCATGTGTACAATTTTTTGAGGCTTTTCTCTTGCTCTTGTTCAGTTGTTTGTTCTTAGTAATTTCTTTACTATTTAGTTGTATTTCCATATAGGTCCTGGGTTGAGTTAGTGTGACTTCCACTCCCTCCTTCACCTTCTCCTGTTCTTCGCTGTTGGTGTTACCTTTGTTCGTGGGTTTCCTCTTCCAGGAGGTATCCTGGTGTTCATGACTTCTACCTACTCTTTTTTATCATAGATTTTAGGGGGAGGGTGAAATGGTTTAAGAGAGTAGTAGTGTATTATATGATATTTAAAGTACCAGCCCTTAGAGAAGAGATAGGAGATCCTTTGGATGTGTATAGTGTTAACCACAATAATTCACCCACCTAACCACTTTTTAGAAAGGGTGGAAAGAATATAAGACTCATATTGGTGGGGGAAGGATTGTGAGTTGGATCTAGAAAGCTGTGAGCTTGTGGGAGGTCAGATTATGAGGTAAAGTGAGAGTAAAGGGTAGGAAATAGGTGTAATGTGTGAGAGAATAGAGTTAACCACACAGTAATAATGTTTAGGAAACAGTGAAGTGGGCTGAGATCTGGGAGAAGTTCTGTGTAGTATTTACAGATATATGAAGCATCTATTATTGACAATAGTAATGGAGCAACAATCATATGACAGAATCTATGTGATCTGGATAAGTAGAATAGGGAGTATAGGTCCTAGAGTAGTGTGCTAATGGAATACAAGTGAAGTGAAAGACCGTTAATTAACAATACACTGTGAAAGAGAGAACAAGGGGAAACCAGTCAAACAATGTAAATTAACCAGTCAAGCAAAGAAGACTAAACAGAAAGAAGAGAGATACAAAAATATTAATAAAATGAGTGATGTATGGATAATGAAAAAAATAATAATACAAATATACAATATCTTGCAAGTTCTCTGGAGTAGCAAAGTGAAATTTGTTTCACTGTCTCAGCTGTTGGGATGCCCCCTCTTTGGGTCCAACTTTGGTCTTTTCAGAGTTCCAGGTTTTATTGTCTCACTTTTGGGGATTTAAAAAAAAAAAAGATGGAAGGAAGAAGAGATATAAAGGGAGAGAAAGAAGGAGTAGAACAAGAAAGAAGGAAAGAGAGGAAGAAGGTATTAAAAGAAAGAAAAAATAATAATAAAGAATTACTTAAAAAACAAACAAACAAACAAAAACAAGCCTGCAGGCCAAGCCAATTTTGCTGGTCTTTTTTGGCTATAGCCAACTCAGGCAGCCTAGCCCAGCTCTTCTCCATCCGGACTAGCACTGGGGCAGCTTCTGGCCCAGCTCTCCAGCGGCCCTCCGGGACCCACAGGTTCAGGCACTCACCCTCCTCTGGGCTATGGGTGTGCATGCAAAGGGTCTTCCTTAACAGGGCCTTTTTTTTTTTTTTTAATTGTTATTCAATTACAGTAGTATGAGCAGGGCCTTTCTTGATTTGCACTCTCCCCCGTTCCTTTGGTCTCATGTCTCTCTGAGTTGCACTCTCCCAGGTTGGTGCCTGTGGTCTCATGTGGTGTGCACTCCCCCTGCCCTGGTGGTTATGATTTGGGCTGGATATCCCCCCACAGCCCCGTGGGAGTGCCGGGCAGCCAGGTGGAGAAGAGACTGGAGCTGCTGCTGCAGCAGAGATCCCCAAATTGCACCCAAGGGTCTTTTTCTCTTTGAGAAAATCCTCCTGCTCAGTCCTGCCACTCCATACAAGGAAGGGCCTGTCCTCTCACTCAGCCCACCTCTCCAGCTAGACCCAGGACTGTCCACATCAGGGCCTGACACAGCCCAATTCTCAATTCTCCTGAGGCGGAGCTCTAAGGTCTCCGGTGTGTTTACCACACTTGTCCTTATTCCCCTCCCTGTGACCTCAAGGTGAGGTCACCTTGGTGCTGCTCAAGCCCTGTTCAGCAGGGGAGGGAGCCGTTAACCTGGCTCTCTCCCAGGAGTCCTGCAGCAGGCCCAGTGGGCATGGGCCTGGGGCTGCAGTCACCCTAGTCCCCGCACTGGTTCAAGGGATCTTTTTGTCCTGAAGCAGTCCCCTTACCGTCTGTTTTTTCAGTGTCCTCAATACTTTTTGGTCTCCTATCTTCATAAATGCTGGGGTGCTGTTGGCTGTTCACTTTGTTCCCTTTGTTCCTCAGTAGATTGGATAGGTGTTTCACCCATGCGCAGGGGGAAGTGGACTCTGCTCCCACCTATCTCCTCTCCATCTTTCCTCTCTCCCCACTACTTCAGTCTTATATTTTTAATTTTAATTTTTTATTTATTTTTAATTTTTATTATTATTCAATTACAGTCGTATGCCTTTTCTCCCCATCCCTCCACCCCACCCCAGCCGAACCCCCCTCCCTCCCCCACCTCCACCCTCCCCCTTGATTTTGTCCGTGTGTCCTTTATAGTAGTTCCTGTAATCCCCTCTCCTCACTGTCCCCTCCCCACTCCCCCCTGGCTATTGTTAGATTGTTCTTAACTTCAGTGTCTCTGGTTATGTACCATCTCACACTGGTCAGAGTGGCCAACATAAACAAATCAACAAACAAATGTTGGAGAGGATGCAGTCTTTTTATCAGTTATATGTATATTCAAGTTTTCTGTTTCTTCTTGAATCAGTTTTAGGAATTTGTGTCTTTCTAGGAATTTTTCCATTTCATCTAGGTTATATAGTTTTTTATATTATTGCCTTTTAATCTTTATAATTTCTGTGGGGTTTATAGTACAGAACCCTCCAGAAATTAGGGTAGCCCCTGTTTCATTTCTGACTTTAGCAATTTAAATCTCTCTTTTTTTTTCTTGCTTATTCTACCTAAGCTTTGTCAATTTTGTTGATAATTTCAGGGAACTTACTTTTGGTTTCATTGTCTTTCTATAATGTTTTTTCTATTATGTTTAATTTATTTTTCTAATTTTTATTTTCTCTTCTTTCTACTTGCTTTAGGTTTAGTAAACTTTCTTTTTAGGTTTTTCTTCTAGTTTCTTAAGGTAGAAGTTTAGTTTACTGATTTGATATTTCTCTTGTTTTTAAATATATACATTTACAGCTATAAAATTTCCTCTGACCACTTCTCTTACTGCATCCCATTAGTTTTGGCATACTGTGTTTTTATTTTTATTTTTCTCTATTTTCTTTTTTTAAAAATTGTTGTTCAAGTACAGTTGTCTCCATTTTCCTACCACTACTCCCTCCGCCCCCACCCACCCCTACCTCCTACCATCAATCCTACCCGTCTTTGGCTTTGTCCATGTGTCTTTTATACATGTCCCTTGATGACCCTTCCTCTCCTTTTCCCTGTTATCCTGCTCTCCCCTCACCTCTGGTTACTGTCAGCTTGTTCTTCTTTTTAACTTTAGTTTTCATTGTTGTTCAAGCAGAGTTTTCTCCAGTTTCCCCCACCAGCCTCCCCTACCTCCCACCCATACCTCCCTCCCCTACCTTCCACCCTCAATTGGACCCACCTTTGGCTTTGTCCATGGGTTCTTTATACTTGTTTCTTGATGACCCTTTCCCTTTTTCCCCTTATTATCCCCCTTTACTCTCCACTCTGGTTACTGTCAGTTTGTTCTTTATTTCAAGGTCTCTGGCTATATTTTCTTGCTTGTTTGTTTTGTTGAACAGGTTCCACTAATAGGTGAGAGCATACAGTATTTGTCTTTCCCCACCTGGCTAATTTCACTTAGCATAATGCATTCTAGTTCCATGCATGATTTTTCTTTTGATTTCTCCTTTGGCCCATTGGTTATTTAGAAGCATTTCTATAAAATTGCTATATATTTGTGAATTTCCCAAATTCCTATCTATATTGATATCTAATTTTATTCCACTATGTTTGGAGGCTACATTTTTTATGATTTCAGTACTTGTCAATTTGAGAATTGTTTTGTCACCTAACATGTGATCTATCCTTGAAACTATGTATTATGCTGTTGTGGATGGAAAGGTCTATAGATATGTGAGATCTACTTGGTATTTAGTGTTGTTAAATCTTGTATTTCCTTGCTGGTTTTCTGTCTTATTTTTCTGTTTATTGTGAAAAATGGGGGGAAGTGGGCCACATGAGGTGGTGGGGCTGAGTCCTGGGTATGATAGTGTTGATCTAAATTTTTGTGACCAAACACAAAATGTCTGCAGAATAGTTTTAACTGAAGGCCAATAATAGAACTAGAGACTGAACTCGTTAAGGTCAGAGTGGTCAGTGTTGCACAGGTAAAGTTGAAAGTAAAAAACTGAGAATGAATGGGTGTCACTATTTCAGAGACAAAGAATGTAGGTGCCAAAGGATCAGGAGATCCAGCAAAGTCCAAGCAGAGGATTTTCTCTGGGAGTGTATCCTGAGTTGGACAGGATCTCTTTTGAAACCTTATTTCTGGCTTCCTTTATTTGTGCTTTGTCCTCAAGAGGATGTTCAAACCTCTTTAAAGGCGTCCAGGACTTCTGACAGTTGTTGAGTTCCCCAAGTGCCTACAGAAAAAGAGCATCAATGTTTGGGCAAAGAGACTGTTTAGGGGCCAAGCCAGATGGACCTTGGATAGGGTCTGGAGCTGCTGCCAGCCCATGGTAAAAACTCAAGAGAGGTAGCTGCCTGTTTGCTCTTCCCAGGTTGTGGTGTGTTTCATATGCCAGCCAAATTTCACTGAAACGTATTTATTTATTTATTTCATGCCTCTGGGCTGTCCTTGAAATTTTACTCAGGAGACAACATGGAGTTATGAAAAGAAAGCTTTGAAGCCATAAATCCTGAGCATGCCTAGCTCTGACAGCTACTGTAATTTAGGCAAGTTATTAAATCTTTATCACACAGCCACATATGCATAGTCATGCAGAGATGTGTACCTACACACAGATGCTTATGTTGGCACATACATGTGAGAGTGTAGATAATGCAAGTATTAAATAAGTTATTTTTAAGCTATAGTACCCAGTGATCAATGAAAGGGAGTTTGTGGCATCTTTTTCTTCTTCCCTTTTCCTTTTGCCTGTGTGTGTGTATGTGTAAGAGGGAGGGAGGGAGGGGGAAAGGGAGAGAGAGAGAGACAGAGAGAGACAGAGAGACAGAGAGAAACATGCAGTATCTCACTCAGTTGGAAAAGCAAGCTGAATCACACAAAGATCTGTTGCCCAGAGAGAGAGACCCTGGCTTAGGGAAGTCAACCTGTGGCTCTGTTTTGTTCCTGAAATTGACAATTTCTTTAAGCTAAACTAGCTGGATGAAGCACATGTGTTGACATTAGGTAGAAGAAGGGGTAAAATAGTATTACTGCTACTAGCAAGGGACTGTTTAACCTTGTAAAATAGATGTGAGTATGCCTAGCCTCTTCTGAGTAGGACTAACGGAGGACAGAGGTGGATCCTGGACAGAACCCAGGCTGCATGTTTCAGCACCTCTCCTTCTTTTTACCCTCTCTGTGCTCTCCATCCTCATGGAAACGATGGCTGTGCTGCTGCACCTAGATTTTGTTACCTTGGTTACAAATGCAGTCTCTGGTGCAAGAGGAGGACAGAGCTGTATTTTTATAAGGGCAAATCATACTGACATTTAAATTGGAGGCATCACAGTAGAGTACCACTGCCAAGGTACGGGGGAGTGTGCTCCCCCTTTGCCATTGGGTTATTTGGAAGACTCTTGCCTCCTCTTTCTTGGTGTTTGTGTATGTGGGGTTATGTAAATTCCTCTATTAGCCTTTAGTATGTTCAGAGGACTGAGATTCTGGCTGCGAACAGGGAGAGAGGCATTTTTCAGTGAGATTTTATAGGGTTAGGGCTAAACTAGGGGTTCTCAACAAATGCTATAAATGATATCAAAGTGAAGGGGAGGGAGAGTCAGGTGTAAGCTGGAAGTCAAATCTCTTAAGTCTAAAAGAGATGAGAAGGGGAGCCAAATAGGAAGAACTGGAGATGATATCACAGACAGGAGCCAGCAGTCAGAGACCAGGGGGACAGTAGCAGCATGTGGGGATCAGACCAGTACCTTGCCTTAGGTAGATTCTCATATTGGCAGTAAGCTTCTAGGGAATGGTGCCTTTGTGGGTTGCTGGAAGTTGCCAGGTGGATCTAGCTCAATGATGCCCATGACATCTGAAAAGTGGAAGATCTAACCAGGCTGCTGAGCCAAGAACTATTCCCCATCATTAGGGAAGGTGATGTGTTTAAGGCTAAATTAATTGCAAATGTTTTCTTCTGAGAAATAACAGGCTTGAAGTATGTAAATCACATTTACCCACAGAAGTGCATTTGCTGCTACAGCTTGTCCCCCTTGTTGATTAATCAATTGGTCAGTCAATCAACAAATACCTATTGAGTTTCCACTCTGTGCCAGGGCCAAAGGTGCCTATAAGCCAAAGTGCTACTCATTTTCTCCAGCATCCTTTCTTAACTCAGCATCCACACTCACACTCAGAAGTTCAAGTATACCTTCAATGAGGACATGGGTAAATAAAAAACCTAGAGCCCTGAAAAAGTCTCTGATTGGCCATTAGTCTAACCTTTGCCTTTTAACAGGCAAATATTCAAGGGCTCCCTGGGGTCCCTGTGCCAATTGTCAGCTCACTCAGCCAAGGGCCCAGGAAAGCACAGATGGAGGGTCTGCTTTGCCTACTGGTCAGTCCAGAGAAAATGTATATACACACAGACAGGTATGTATATACAAAGCTATATAGACTTTTGTTTGGCATTTGCCTCTGTGTAATAGACTGCATGTGTCCCTATGTGTGAATATGTATGTATGTTTATGTATATGGACAAAACACATCTTGCTGTAGGCCCTTGGAAATCAGAGAGCTATGGGTTTGAGGGTTGAATATTTCTTTTATTAGCTCAGTAATTCTGAGCAAAGAGTGTTAGATATTTCTTTTTTATTAATTTTTACTGTTATTCAATTAGAGTTGTATGCCTTTTCTCCCCATCCCTCCACCCCACCCAAGTCAAACCCCCCTCCCTCCCCCACCTCCACCCTTCCCCTTGATTTTGTCCATGTGTCCTTTATAGCAGTTCCTGTAATCCCTTCTCCTCAGTGTCCCCTCTCCACTCCCCCCTGGCTATTGTTAGATTGTTCTTAACTTCAATGTTTCTGATTAGATTGTTCTTAACTTCAATGTCTCTGGTTATATTTTGTGAAATAAGCCAGATGGTGAGGGAAAAATACCATATTATCTCAACTTTAACTGGAACATAATCAACAGAAGAAAAAAGCAAACAAAAAACAGTGTTAGATATTTCTTTTTTTAAAATATATTTATTGATTATGCTATTACAGTTGTCCCATTTCACCCCCCCCACTCCATTCCATCCTGCCCACCCCCTCCCTCCCACATTCCCCCCCTATAGTTCGTGTCCATGGGTCATACTTATAAGTTCTTTGGCTTCTACATTTCCTACACTATTCTTACCCTCCCCCTGTCTATTTTCCACCTATCATCTATGCTACTTATTCTCTGTACCTTTCCCCCCCTCTCCCCCTCCCACTCCCCTATTGACAACCCTCCATGTGATCTCCATCTCTATGGTTCTGTTCCTGTTCTAGTTGTTTGCCTAGTTTGCTCTTGTTTTTGTTTTAGGTGTGGTCGTTAATAACTGTGAGTTTGCTGTCATTTTTACTGTTCCTATTTTTTATCTTCTTTTTCTTAGGTAACTCCCTTTAACATTTCATATAATAAGGGCTTGGTGATGATGAACTCCTTTAACTTGACCTTATCTGAGAAGCACTTTATCTTCCCTTCCATTCTAAATGATAGCTTTGCTGGATACAGTAATCTTGGATGTTAGTAATCTTGTCGCTTGCCTTTCATGACTTGGAATACTTCTTGCCAGCCCCTTCTTGCCTGTAAGGTCTCTTTGGAGAAATCAGCTGACAGTCTTATGGGAACTCCTTTGTAGGTAACTGTCTCCTCTTCTCTTGCTGTTCTAAGATTCTCTCCTTCTGTTTTATCTTGGCTAATGTAATTATGATGTGCCTTGGTGTGTTCCTTCTTGGGTCCAGCTTCTTTGGGACTCTCTGAGCTTCCTGGACTTCCTGGAAGTCTATTTCCTTTGCCAGATTAGGGAAATTCTCCTTCATTATTTGTTCAAATAAGTTTCCAATTTTTTGTTCTTCCTCTTCTCCTTCTGGCACCTCTATGATTCGGATGTTGGAATGTTTCAAGATGTCCTGGAGGTTCCTAAGCCTCTCTTCATTTTTCTGAATTCTTGTTTCTTCATTCTTTTCTGGTTGGATGTTTCTTTCTTCCTTCTGGTCCACACCGTTGATTTGAGTTCCAGTTTCCTTCACATCACTATTTGTTCCCTGTACATTTTCCTTTGTTTCTCTTAGCATAGGCTTCATTTTTTCATCTGGTTTTTGAACAGATTCAACCAATTCTGTGAGCATCTTGATAACCAGTGTTTTGAAATGTGCATCTGATAGGTTGGCTATGTCTTCCTCACTTAGTTGTATTTTTTCTGGAGCTTTGAAGTGTTCTGTCATTTGGGCCTTTTTTTATTTTTTGTCTTGGCGTGTCTGCTACTTTAAGGGGTGGAGCCTTAGGTGTTCACTGGGACAGGGTAATGCTGGTCGCTGAGCTGTGAGGCTGTGATGCTGTGATGCTGTATGGGGGAGGGGCCAAGAGGGAGCAATGGCGCACGTTCCCCCGTCCACCAGACTCCAATCTTTCACTTGGCTACCCACAATCAAACTGGGCCCCTCTGGTGCTGGTTCTCAAGTGGATGGGCTTGAGCACGCCCTAGGCCCCTGTGGATCTTTCCAACAACCTCTCCTGTGAGGCTGGGAGTCTCTCCTGCTGCCGCCCCAACCCCCACAGGCATTTTCAATCAGAGGTTTGAGGCTTTATTTCCCGGGCCGGAGCCCTGTGTTGCGTGGTCTGCTTTGGTCCCCGCCATTCATCCGGTTTATCTATGCTCGAATGTGGGGCCTCCGGGTGCTACCCACCGCTCTGCCTGCCCCATTCTCCGCCACTCTGAGTCCGGCCCTCTCGGTTCATCTGTGCCCGAATGTGGGGCCGCAGGGTCTGCCAGTGGTCAGACTGCCTGCCCTGTTTGTCCCACACTCCACCAGTCTCGGTCCCGCCATGGCCAGGCGAGTCCTCTCCGCCCCGGCTGCCCGTCTCTGCCCCTCCCACCAGTCTGGATGAATATTTATTTTTTATTTCCTTGGTGTTGCACTTCCTTGCCCTTCGATTTTCTGTCAGTTCTGGTTGTGGGAGGAGGCGCAGTGTTTCCACCTACGCCGCAATCTTGGTTCTCCGTGTTAGATATTTCAACCACAGTTTTCTCATCTGAAAAATGGAAATAATTTTATTTCACAAGAATTTTTGTATTATATGTGGTAATTAATAAAAAGCATCTGGCATAGAGTCTGGCATAAAAAAGGCAATTAATAAATATTTCAGCTCCTGTTACTTTATATACCTTTTTCTCTCTACCATGAGAAGACATACTCAAATTTTGTGTCATTATTCACAACTGATGGAGGAGCAAATGGTCCTCAAAGTAGGTATATCAATAGCTTGAGTGGTAGGCAATTTTTAGAATTTGTAAAAGTGTATTCACACACCTGATGTTCCCATAATATCCATTAGCTAAAGTAAAGCAGTCAAAATCATGATGGTTGGTGATATGCAGAAGAAAGATTGAGAAGGCACAGTCAGAGAAGCTGTTATCACAAAGGTATGCCTGGTCCATGCTCTTAGAGGAGGATAGGGTTGTCCCATCCACAGCTGACAGTCAAATATAGGAGAAAGTGACCTCTTTGCCTTCTTTTCTTTGTGTCTGGCCATTACTAGCCTATTGTTTCATACCAGGCAGAGCAATCCTGCAGCAGGAGTGAGAGGCACCTTCTAGCTTTGTCTAGAAGTGAGCTCAAGGCCCCTCCTGACAGCTCCCACTCTGGTGAATAATGGCTCAGTCTGGGAAAGAACCTCTAGCTGGTTGCTTCTGGGAGGTAGTTCATACTGTTCTTGCAAGTCCTGGGTTCCAGGTTTGGGACTCACAGTCCAGCTGTGACAGGGGTTCATGTGCATGCTTGCTCACATCTTCACAACACTGAGCAGGAGCCATACTGGGATGTGTAGCTAATCTGTTTTTTTGAACCAAAGTGCACAGGATTAAGGAGAAAAGCAGTAGCTTAAACTGTAAACAGTAGGAGTTAGTTTTTTGAGGAATTTTCATAGGTATGGAAATTTGTGCTCACGCCAATTTACAGTCACACCACAGTGCACAAGGGTTCCCTTTTCCCCAGATCCTCACTAGCACGTTATCTGTTGACTTTTTTAAATTGTTCAAGTACAGTTGTCTGCATTTTCCTCCATCCATTCCCCGCCAACCCACTCACCCAAACTCCCACCCTCAACCCTACTCACCTTTGACTTTGTCCATATGAACTTTAAACATATTCCTGAATGACCTTTCACTTTTCCCCCCCATAATTCCCTGCCCCACTCCCCTCTGGTTACTGTCAATTTGTTCTTTATTTCTATGTCTCTGGTTATATTTTGCTGGCTTGTTTGTTTTATTGATTAGGTTCCACTTATAGGTGAGATCATATGGTATTTGTCCTTCACCACCTGGCTTATTTCATTTAGCATAATGCTTTCCAGTTCCATCCATGTTGTCACTAAGGGTAGGAGTTATAAGAAATAACTCCTTATTTCTTTCTGCTGTGTAGTATTCCATTGTGTAAATGTATCAGTTATTTGGTTTAACTAATTTACTGATGGGCACTTAGGTTGCTTCCAACAATTGGCTATTGTAAATTGTGCTGCTATGAACATTGGGGTGCATAGGTTCTTTGAAGTGGTGTTTCAGGATTCTTAGGGTATAATCCCAGCAGTGGAATGGCCTGGTCAAAAGGCAGTTCCATTTTTAGTTTCCTTAGGAAATTCTGTACTGTTTTCCACAGTGGCTGCACCAGTCTGCATTCTCACCAACATTGCACTAGGGTTCCCTTTTCACCACATCCTCGCCAACACTTCTTGTTTGTTTATTTGTCTATGATGGCCATTTTGACTGCTGTGAAGTGGTACCTCATTGTGGTTTTAATTTGCATCTCTCTGATGGCTAGTGATGCTGAGCATCCTTTCATATGTCTATGGGCCGGTCCTATGTATGCCATCCTTGGAGAAGTGTCTGTTCAGATCCTTTACCCATTTTTTAATTGGATTGTTGGTCAAAGAATAAAATCAAACAAACCAAACACACACACCAAAAACTAATTAAACATAAAGAAGAGAAATTAAAACATGGAAGTTCTCAAGGATAGTGAAGTGATATTTGTCTCACCTGTTGGTGTTAGCCTTCTGACTTCTTTCTGGATCTGCTTTGGTCTTCTCACAGCTCCAGGTGTTTTTGTCTTACACTTGAAAAAAAAAAAAGCCTCCCAGTGACTTAAGTCTGCCAAGTGGGGTTTTTTTAAAAATATATTTATTGATTATGCTATTACAGTTGTCCCATTTCCCCCCTTCACTCCACTCCACCTTCTACACCCCCTCCTTCCCATGTTACCCTCCCCCAATAGTTCATGTCCATGGGTCATAAATATAAGTTCTTTGGCTTCTACATTTCCTATACTATTCTTACCCTCCCCCTATCTATTTTCTACCTACCATTTATGCTACTTATTCTCTGTATGTTTCCCCCCTCTCTCCCCCTCCCACTCACCTGTTGATAACCCTCCATGTGATCTCCATTTCTGTCGTTCTGTTCCTGTTCTAGTTGTTTGCTTAGTTTGCTTTTGCCTTTGTTTTAGCCATGGTTGTTAATAACTGTGAGTTTGCTGTCATTTTTACTGTTCATATTTTTATCTTCTTTTTCTTAGATAAATCCCTTTAATATTTCATATAATAAGGGCTTGGTGATGATAAACTCCTTTAACTTGACCTTATCTGAGAAGCACTTTATCTGCCCTTCCATTCTAAATGATAGCTTTGCTGGATAGAGCAATCTTGGATGTAAGTCCCTGCCTTTCATGACTTTGAATACTTCTTGCCGGCCCCTTCTTGCCTGTAAGGTCTCTTTGGAGAAATCAGCTGACAGTCTTATGGGAACTCCTTCGTAGGTAACTGTCTCCTCTTCTCTTGCTGTTCTAAGATTCTCTCCTTCTGTTTCATCTTGGCTAATGTAATTATGATGTGCCTTGGTGGGTTCCTCCTTGGGTCCAGCTTCTTTGGGACTCTCTGGGCTTCCTGGAGTTCCTGGAAGTCTATTTCCTTTGCCAGATTTTAGGGAAGTTCTCCTTCATTATTTGTTCAAAGAAGTTTTCCATTTTTTGTTCTTCCTCTTCTCCTTCTGGCACCCCTATAATTTGGATGTTGGAATGTTGAAAGATATCCTGGAGGTTCCTCAGCCTCTCCTCATTTATCTGAATTCTTGTTTGTTCATTCTTTTATGGTTGGACGTTTCTTTCTTCCTTCTGGTCCACACTGTTGATTTGAGTCTTAGTTTCCTTCGCCTCACTATTGGTTCCCTGTACATTTTCCTTTGTTTCTCTTAGCATAGGCTTCATTTTTTTCATCTAATTTGCAACCAAATTCAACCAATTCTGTGAGCATCCTGATTACCAGTTGAACTGTGCATCTGATAGGTTGGCTATCTCTTCATTGCTTAATTGTATTTTTTCTGGAGCTTTTATCTTTTCTTTCATTTGGGCCACTTTTTTGTCTTGGCGCACCTGTTATGTAAAGGGGCGGAGCCTTAGGTGCTCACCAGGGTGGGGTAATGCTGGTTGCTGTGCTGTGATGAAGTATGTGGGGGAGGGGCTGAGAGGGAGCAATGGTGTTTGCTCCACTCTCTGCTGGATTTCAGTCACTCCCTCCAGTACCCACAATCAAATTGGGCCCCTCTGGTGCTGATTCCCGAGTGGGTGGGCCTGTGCACGCTCAAGGCCCCTGTCAGTCTCTCCAACGACCTCTCCTGTGAGGCTGGGAGTTTCTTCTGCTGCCACCTCAACCCCCATGGGTGTTTTCAATCAAAGCTGGAGTCCTGGGTTTTGTGGTCTGCTTTGCTCCCCTGCCGTTCCTCCCAGTTTATCTGTGCGTGAATGTGGGGTGCAGGGTCTGCTAGCTGCAGCCCCATTTCACAATCCGCCACCTCACTGGGTCTGCCAGCCCCCGCCTTGTTGCGAGTCCTCTCTGCCCCACCTGCCCATCTCTGCCTCTCCTACTGGTCTGGATGAATGTTTCTTCTTTATCTCCTTGGTTGTTGGACTTCCATACAGTTCAATTTTCTTTCAGTTCTGGTTGTTTTTTGTTTTTAAATTGTTGTTGTCTTTCTTTTGGTTGTGCGCGGAGGCACAGTGTGTCTACCTATGCCTCCATGTTTGCCAACTGGGTTTTGCAGGTCCTTCCATACGCTGCAGGCAGCAGGTGGGGTGTGGGCTCTGTTTTTTCTCTCCTGTAGTTCTGAGAGGATTGGAACTTGGTCTGAGCTACAATATTTACAGGTGCCCAGTTTTCAGCTGTGACCTCAGAGCACCGTGTGGCCCACACTGTCTCCTCTGTGCATATGCGCCAGGCCAGTGCTTATAATCCACCTCATTGTGCAACCCTTTGCCCTGAGTGGGAGCAAAACACACCCCTCATCCTCTCTATTTGTTGGCCTGGGCACTGCATGTGGGCAAAGTCCCTTCAGGGAAGCTTAGTTTCCCTATTGAACTAAGTCTCTCTGGGCACTGCTACCTCTCCAAGCCCCTGCTGCCCCCCTTTGACCAATCCATGAGGCACCCTGAGTGGGAGCGAATTGTGCCCCCACTCCTCTCTCTTGGCTGGCCTAGCTGCTGTGCATGAAAAGTCCTTGCACAGAGGCTGATATCCTCTTTGTAGTGAGTTCCTCTTGGGTGCAGCCTGCTGTTCCTAACAAGTTCCCGGCTTTCCACACAGACCAACTCTCTAACCAGTCCAGAGACTATCTGGGTCATGGCCAGTTGCAGCCCATCATTTCTCCCATCTCCAGGTGTCACCTGGCTCCCCAATTTCTCTGGTACTATCTCAGCTAGTGACTGCCACCCCAGCCTGGGTACACTGCCAGTTGTGTGTCTCTTATGTTTTTATCCCCCACTGACTTCAAGGATCTAGGTGTCTTGTGGCGCAGGCCTGTGACTTCCTACCTCTGGGAAAAGAGGGAGCAGCTAAGTTGCAATCATTGACCTGGCTCTCCTCCATTTCTCCTGCCTCAGCCTGGGTCTGGGAAGCAGGGCCCAAGGACCTTCGCCTCAGCCTACTGTCCATTTTTAAGTGCCCTCTGCAAAGTTTGCCTTCTAAACTTCATATCAGCTGGGATTCTGTTGGCTGTTCATTCTGTTCTTTGGAAGATTGGCCAGGTGTCCCCATTGGGTGCATGAACAAGTGGATTCAGCTCCTACCTACCTTGCTTCCATCTTCCCCAGCCTATTTGTTAACTTTTTTAAAATTAATTAATTTATTTTTATTCAGTTACTTTTTGATAATAACTATTGTGACTGGTGTGAGGTGGTATCTCATTGTGGTTTTGATTTGCATTAGTGATAATGATAATTGATGGTAAGAATCTTTTCGTATGTCTATTAGTTATCTGTATGTCTTCTTTGGAGAAATGCCTTTTCATGTTCTCTGTCCAGCTTTTGATCAAATTATTTTTTGTTATTGAGTTGTATGTGTTTCTTACATATTTTATATGTACCCCATATTCATTGCAGCATTATTTGCAATATAAGGAAGAAACCTAGATGTCTACTGATAGATGAATGGATAAAGATGTGAGATATATATAATGGAATATTATGAAGTAATAAAAAGAACTGAATCTTGCTATTTGTGACAACATAGATGGATCTATGCTGAGATGGTATTATGCATAGATGGTATTACACTGAGTGAAATAAGTCAGACAGAGAAAGACAAATACCATATAGTTTCACCTTTATATAGAATCTAAAAACAAAAAAAAGCCCCAAAATAATACAAAAACAGACTCATAGAAACAGACACCAAAGAGATAGTTGCCAGAGGGCAGGCTATGGATAAAAAAGGTGAAGGGAAATAAAGTCAATAATACTGTGATAAGTGTGCATGGTGACAGATGATTAATAGAATTAGTGGGTTGACCACATTCTAAGGCAAAAAAATGTTGAATCACTATGTTGTACACCTGAAAATAATATAACCAATATAAGATTGTATACCAACTACTTAAATAAAAAATAAATTTGTCTTTTTGATCATAACCATTCTGACAGGTGTTAGGTGATATCCTTGATTTGCATTGCCCTGATAATTAGTGATGTTGAGCATCTTTTCATGTACTTGTTGGCCATCTATATATTTTCTTTGGAAAAATGTGTATTTATATCCTCTACCCATTTTTAATCAGATTTTTTGGTTTTGGGGGATTGAATTTGTGAGTTCTTTACATATTTTGGATATTAATCCTTTCTCAGATATGTTTTGAAAATATTTTTCCCATTTTGTAGGTTGCCTTTTTAATTTTGTTGGTGGTTTTCTTTGCTGTGAAGAAACTTTTTAGTTTGATGTAGTACAACTTTTTTTTTTCTTGTCCAGAAATATTGAATCAAAATCCCTGGGGGTAGGGTTGAATAATGACATGTCTCTCACATGATTCTTCCTAAAGTTTGAGAACTGTTGCTCAGAGAATAGGAGAATGTTCTATCATAATAGTTGTCCTCAACCCTTTAGTCAATTTCTCTTAATAATACTCATCATGTATTGTAACTTTTATAGCTACAAGGCATGCTGTGAAATCAAAGGGGAACCCACTGGGGAATGAGAAGCCAAGAGCATGGCCAAGATCAGTGGAAACAATCTGACTGTAGAGTTCAAACTTGCATCTATAGGGTGTGAGAAAGTCTAGCTTCATCTAAAAAAATTCTAAATTAGCCCAGCAATTGCCATCACTGGCTCATTCCCATCTATCAGTTCAGTTGTAATTTCTTCTACTCTCTCTCTCTCATTATACTTATTGTTTTCTTCATATTCTATAATCTTTTTATCTTAAATTATTAATTTGCTGATTTGTTCAGTTTCTTTTTTAATATGAAAAATAGTGACATTTATTGAAGAAGATACAAGATACAAGAAACATTGTACATAGGACAATGGTGCCTCAGTCTCCTTCAAAGTAGGCACCTTGGGACTTCACATAGTTCTCCCAATCACCATCATCTGCCCCATCATATTTTCCTGAATCTCATCAATGACCTGAATGCTCATTTTCTACTTATTCAATTATTCCTATTTTATTACAACAGGGACTTTGACTTTCTAAAGGAAAGTCACCATGGTATTTGCAGAGCCTACCATATGCCTGACATGGAGCACATGTTCACAAATATTTGCCAAAAGAATGCATTGACCTCCTATGGTAGCCTGAAGACTGACACCAGAGAGTGTTGCAAAGTGGGATGCTTTGTATTATTTGAAGTTGAACCTCAGCAACATGGGGAAATATTAGAAGAACCAGGAATAACCCAGTATAATGTACACCTGAAGTAAATATTGACTGTCAACAGTAACTGCCAAATAAAAATAATAAAATAAAATAAAATATTATAAAGAACATAGCCCATCCAGCTTATTTCATTTTCTTCTGGATGGGCTGTGAGTAAGATCCAGGGCAGGCCTCTAATCCAAGCAAAAGTCTGAACTATATTGGAGGCTAGACTGAAGAAATATAATCAGATTATGTGAAAAATAAACCCATTCGGCCTATAGTATGGTGGATCCCAAATGTAGGTAAGATTTCCTTGTTTCTATGATTGTGGTGTAAAAATCATTTCCTTGGCCCAGATACTGAAGCATCTTTCATAAATGTGCCTACATATTCTGCTTGGCTGGGTCATGACCAATTAAGGATCCTGAAGTATGTAGTTGTCAGTGTTTGACCAGGAAAAAACTCCTCCTACCTTTAAAGTCATTCATTTTCTTGGGAGTGGAGCCCTAGGAAACAAAAAACAGATCATTTGGCCTGAAATAACTAAAAATCTACTTTGTGTCATGGGTAGTAAATGTAGCAACAGAGGGCATAAGAAGACCAATGACACAAAGAAACCTAAGATAAATTCATGGTTGCTATCTCTGATAGATGTGAAGTGGGGATATTTTGGAGAATTTCTTTTTTTATTGTCTTCTCTAAAAAATTGTTTTTCAGTTAGAGTTGTCCAAATTTCTCCCCCATTGTTCTACCCTGTCCCCACATCCCCAGCTCCCACAGTCCATGCCTTCCCTGTTGTCCATGTCCACAGGTCCTTTATACATGTTCCTTGATTAGACCCTTTCCCTTCTTTTCTGTTATCCCCCTTCCCCTTCCCCTATGGTCATGGTTAGTTTTTACTTCTAACATAACCATCCCATGATGATTGGGAGGAGACCTTTACTGTCCTCCCTGGGACTGTCCTCTGAGATGTTTCAGCATTAGTAATACTCCTTTACTTTGGTGACAGGGATTATTCTCTCTCCTGCTTTAGAGCTTCCTGTGTTCCCCACCTGCTGCTCTTGATGAGTGTTTCTGGAGCAGGTGGTGTAAAAATCATTTCCTTGGCCCAGATACTGAAACATCTTTCATAAATGCTAAAATGTCATATCAGGTGTTTAATGTCTTCACATCTCAGCAAAAGAATTTTGAACGGTTTTAATTCTGCTTCTAATTTCTAACTCCTTTCTTCCTCTAAAAATTTATTGGTAAAGATTTCAATATAAAATGAATGCACACTCATTAAAATATTTGGAAAAGATGGTAAATAGAGAGGTAAGAATAAGCATCAGTAATCCAACCCACCCCTCAACATGATGCTAATATTTTGGTTTATTACCATTCTGCATTTTTTATGAATAGCTTTTTGAATTTTTTTGTTTGCTTTACACAGTAGTAATCATGCTGTATACACAATTTTTTATCCCTAAGTATAAAATTATAATGATAACATAACAGAAGCTTTCTTTCCATGTTATTATAAGTAGTTCATAAATATCAATTGTGTATATCAGAATTAATTAAATCATGTCCTTACTTTTGGGCATTTAGGATGTTCGCAATTTTTGAATAATACTGTGATGAAAATCTCTGTAAATAAATCATTTCACATATTGAAAAATTTTAACTTCGTGTGGATTTCTTGAAAATATGGCTACTGTTTTTATGTATGTAAATGGCCCCTGCCAGTAGCAGGTAAGGCAACTTTGTGCCGCTCTTTCCTCCAGACTCTGGACTTCCATCTACGGGAATAGTGTCTTCATCATTATGCTGCAGTTCTTGCAAGGTGAATAATGATTCCTGGGGTTGCATGAACACTGGTGGCACAACTATTATTGACATACCTGATATAAATATTTCTAACATTCCAAATTCCTCTCCACGATTTTTATAGTAATTTAGTCTTCTAAAAGTCATGTATAAGTATGCCATTTTATCTAATCTTAGTCAGTATAAATAATTATTTTAATTATTCTAATTTGGAAAATAGTATTTTACTTATTTATATTTGTTTAGATATGAGTTTTAAAACATCACTTTTTTTCAATTTTTTGGAAAGAACAAAAACTCTACTAGAGATAGAATTTTTCTATTTTTTTTTTCAGCAAAGAAATATTAAGCAGAAGTTGATAACTGACCCCAGTTCTGTCTCCCCAACTAGACAGAAGTTGTTTTGCGGCACATTCCCAAACTTGTGCTTTCTGTCATTGTGGCTGGGAAAACATGTCATTGGCTCTTTCTGTTTCCAACCTTCCTTTCCAAGAAGGTTTTCTTCCACTCTTCTGTTCACTATTTGGTTTTTCCATTAGAGCACTGGAGATGTCCTCTAGGGGGTCCAGAATGAGAGTATCTCAGCATGATCTGATATGATGGAAGGAAAAACTTGCTCCCCTTGCTCAGTGGCTTACTAAAGACTTTGAGAGATTCTGGAGGCAAACCACTGTGAATTCTGTGCCAAGAATCTCTTACCCCTTAGATAGGAGCCACCTGCAGAGACCTCCTATCTAATCCCTGGATTACGGTTCTCCTTAGAAACAGAAGCAGTAGTACATACATACACATACAGATAGAAGCATAACTCATTTTATTGCACTTCACTTTACCATGTTTTGCAGATATAGAGGTTTTTTTCTTCTCAAATTGAAGGCTTGTAGAAAACCTGCTTTGAGCAAGTCTAGCAGTGCCATTTTTCCTATGTGCTCAGGTGAAGTTTAGTATTTTTTTAGAAATAAATAATTTTTGAATTGAGGTATGTACATTGATTTTTTTCAGACATAATGCCATTGCACACTTAATAGACTATAGTATAGTATAAATATAACTTTTATATGCATTGCAAAACCAAAAAATTCTTGTGACTTGCTTTATTGTGATATTCAATTTATTGTAGTGGTTTGGAACTGAACCTGAAGTATCTCTGAGGTATGCCTGTATGGTTACATAAGATAGAAATTGGCTCATGCAATTTGGTAGCCAAGAGATCCCAGGATGCTCTACCTGCAAACTAGAAAACCAGGAATGTCTCTTGTGTAATTTATTCCAAGTCCAAAGGCTCAAGAACCTGGAGCACCCACGTCCAAGGGCAGGAGAAGGCGAATGTCTCAGATCAAGAAAAGAGAGCAAATTCACTTCTCCTCACTTTTTTTCTTTCTTTTTTTTAATGGTTGTTCAAGTACAGTTGTCTCCATTTTCCCCCTACCACTCCCCACCTGCCCCACCCACCCCCACCTCCCACCCTTGATCCTTTACCTTTTTGTTCTTAATGGTCTTTAATGGATTGGATGATGCCTACCAGTATTGGTGAAGGCAATCTTCTTTACTCAGTCTACCAAGTCAAATGCTAATGTCTTCTTGGAGGACCCTCACAAATCCACCCAGAAGTAATGTTCCCTCAGCTATCTGGGAATCCTTTAGACCAGACAAAGACATCCTTTAAGTTTTTTTTCATCCTTTAAGTTGACACATAAAATTAATCATCACAAGCCCAGAAGGCCATGGTCTGCTGGTGGATATTTCCTAAAGCCCTGGTCCCACTGTCAGTGCCTCCCTCTTCACACTGTGACCCTCTCAGCTAGAGCCCATGCTTATAATTTATTTATTCAACCAATGTTTATGGTTTTTCTTGGTTTCTCCAGGAACTGCTTTAGGCACTAGATGACACACATAGTGGTCATCAAGAACAGACAAGATCCATGCCCTTGTAGAGCTTGTAGGAATTGGAAGGGCAGAAAATGAACAATTAATTAAGTAGGTGAATGAATAAATGATATATAACCTAAAAGGTGATGATGCTCATGAGAGACTGTAGGTGGAGGGTGTTTTAGAATGAATGATAAGGGAACAGGCTTTTGAGAAGGTGACACTTGAACTGAGATCTAAAAGACCTTGTTGACTAGGTGTATAATGAAGGAAGGAATTCATACCTATTACCAGGTTCTTTGGGGATATAATTTTATTTAAATCACATTAAAATATGTAAAGTGGTACATGACACAAAGATTAAGTAACTTGTCCAAAATCTTGCAGCTTGTAAGGGTCAGAGCCAAATTTGTGACCATGTATGTGCAGGTCCAAAGCTTATGCCCTTTTCACAAAACTACATCACATATGGCAGAGGACTTATAAGCCAGGGTCTGAGCAGCTGCTGTCTTTGGGTAGTTTGGGAATTGATGAGAGAGAACAAAACCAAGGACAAGAATTATACCCTTTCTTTTCCCCCTGAAGTTCTCTCTTATTGGTGGGAAAGACTGGCACAGTGGATAGAGAAACATAATTAATTGGTTCAGGAAATCTCATATGTGACCCCCTAACCTTCTAGACACAGCCTCTACTGAGGAAATCTATGATACATTTTTTTCATCTCAGTCATCAATAAATAGAAGCTTCATCCTTGATGAAGGCCCAAGTTGGAACAAGGCTGAGTCCTCAAGAAGCCCATTTCAACCTGCTTGGGCAATGTTGAGACTTTTAGGAGCTCTTTTGTCTACAGGATGATTTTAAAGTCATCTTGGGTTACAAGTATATGACTCTGGAAGGATAGAAGATGAAAAAATCACCCCAGAGACTATCAATGGAGCTCTCTAGCCTTGGTCTCTTGTTAAGGATCCAGAGTCTTTGTTGACATTTGTGGGAAGAGAAGCAGTAGGACCCTTTGATTGGACAGGTTCTTTGGCCAACATAAGAGATGGTCATCCTGAGATTTACTGTGTCCAGGCCCAGCACAGTGGAAACTTTGACAGATTAATTGTGTTCTTACTCAGTTAGCCACAATGCATGCATTTACCTGGCAGAGCCAGTATCTTTCATAAGGAGAACAATGGGCAGACTGCTATCACAAGAGCCTGCCAAAGTCTAATCTAAATTGTCCTTGAACTGGTGATAATAAACCAATCTGATACAAATAGACACCAATTTGCAGAAATGTGAGCTGCCCAAGAGATGCTTTTGACTTAGAGAGTAAAGGCAAATGTAAAAAATATCAGATTTTCAGGGAAGGAACTTAAGTGTACCCTGAGGAACATCAATAAGTTCCACTTGAAATATATTGATTTGCTCCATTCTTAAGTTACCAAAAGTTTGTCTTCAGTCTCTTCGAATCATAGTTTTATTGTTGGCTATACGTTCCAATAGACTGAACAGGTTTGAAGTCTTGGGGATCCTGGGATATTTGAGAGACTAAACATTAGAATTTCTGGGTAAGACTATGCCTGGCAGGTGGCAAGAAATTTTGATCCTGCCCTGCATCAAGGATGTGAAATGGAAATTGAAACAGAAGTCTCCTTGGAAAGAACGATTGGGATTAGGCCAGCATGGTTTGGTCTCACTCTGTTTAGTATGATGTTTATTAAGTACTCAGACCCTGCTCTGAACACTTGGCTGGGAAGCTGTATGATCCTACCCCAGCTGTCCGGGTACTAACAGTTGAGCAAGTCAGATGTGAAGGGACACTTGGCCTTGCCAGAAGGAAATCAACCAACAGTGCATATGCCCTTCCTGGGGACAAGTCTCTGGTTTGGCACCTTCTGAGTGTTGAGAAGAGGAGATAAGAGAAAGTATGTTTCCTTTTCTTTTTCTTTGTTTTCCCCTCTAGTTGTTATACTCTCATTTTATTCTTTCTTTTTTTAAACAAAGATTATTCTTTAATTTAAAAAGTCTTTATTTTATAACATTTAGAAACTAAACTTAAAGGAATAGAAGACTGTTACCTATAATCTGACTATTCAAAAATAAATAATAACACAAGCCAATTTTCTTCCAGTTTCTTACTCTACTTAGTTATATTTTCATAGTTATTATTATTTTACCTACTTTTTATATTATGAGTTATTACTAACTCTAGAAACAACTTTAATGGTCACATAGTATTCCAACAGATAGGAATTATACAAGGTCCATCCAAAAAAAGTCCACCATTGTTAATATAACAAGAACAGTTTGCACAACATCAATGTAACCTGGCAGCCAAGGAGAGTGGACTGGAATGCACATACGTGAACAATGATGACTTCACTGTACTACTCAGTGGGGGTGGTTGATGCTATTGAGTAAGTGTGTGTACTGTGTGGCTGTCGCATTCAAAATGACTGAGTGAGTAGAACAACAAATGTGTATCAAATTTTGCATCAAATTTTGTGTTAAGCTTGAACATTCCTCTGAAAAAACTATTCCAATGATTCAGAAGGCTGCAGCTATGGGCAACTGGTGATTGGCAGCTTCATCATGACAATGCTCCTGCTCATGTATCACATCTCTTGCAGAGTTTTTTCGGTAAAACATCAAATCACTCAGGTGACTCAGCCCTGCTACAGCCCAGATTTTGTACCCAGCCCTGTGACTTCTGGCTTTTCCCAAAACTAACATCACCTTTGAAATGGAAGCAATTTCATATGAGATTCAGGAAAATATGATGGGGCAGCTGATGGCAATTCCAACAAAGGATTTTGCAGAGTTATTTGAACAGTAGAAGAGATGCTAGGAGAACTGTGTGAGGTGCCGAGGTGCCAAGTTACCTACTTTGAAGGAGACTGAAGCATCATTGTCCTATGAACAATGTTTCTTGTATCTTCTTCAATAAATGTCTCTACTTTTCGTATTATATGGCTGGATACTTTACTTAGCACTTTCTCTATTGTTGAATATTTGGGTGTTTTTCAATATTCATTGTTATAAATAAAGAGTATAATAAACATATATGCCTATGAATGCTTTTTTGTATTTAAAATATTTTCTGAGGGTGCAGTGCTAGAAGTGTAATTACTAGCTCAAAGTACATAAATATACCAATTGCTCCTGATATAGCATGTGTCCATGTACATGCACATGAATGCATATGTGTTTTCCTAAATTTTGTATACTACATTAAATTACCACAATAAACTTCACTAATTATAAAATCTGATTTTATGTTGGGAAATATGAAATATTTTTCAAGTACTTTCTGAGGCTAAACTACACCTGAGAGCCAAATGTGTTTGTGAGTCGCCAGGATGCAGAGCCACCTTGTCTGGTAGAGAATGGTGCTGAAGCAGGAAACTTCTCTTGACTTCTCACGGATCCTGTCCTCTCACCCACCGAGGCGCAGCAAGCACATGGTTGCTAGAAGCAGAACATGGTGTCCTTAAGACCAGACACGGTGTTGACAGACTTCATCTATTTTAAGTCCTGCTCTGACTGAAAATTACCTGTGCTATCAGTTTAAAGAACACAGAAATCATGCCCAGTTCTATACTAAGATAATCACATGGGTATAAAGCTTATAAATAAGCCAACATAGGAACTTTAAGGGCTTTAAGTTTTGAAACCCTAAGGAGATCCAAAAAAGGATAAATAAATTATATTTATATATATTAATTATATGGTAACAAGTGTTTAATTATATTATAACTATAGGTATATATGTATATATAGTTCTTATTATGTATATTTTATTTTCCTCAGCATACTACCTAAGGCTTCCCATTTTTCTGTTAAATGATGTATATTTACTATTTACAACAGCACATACTCAGTAGCTGAGCATGTATTATAGACTATATAGAAATTCACCATCTGAGTTAAACCACCAGCACAACAATAAAATCAATAACAAAGCTAACATTTACTGCTTTACTATGTGCAAAATACTATGCTGGGTGTTTTTACATAAATTCTCCTGTTTAATCATCAGAGCAGTTCAGTGGGGATGAGATTACACCATGTTATAGATGAGGAGACTGAGATCTGGAGAGGTTCAATGACTTGCCCAAGTTCACATAGCAAAGAAATGTGGGTGTCATAGAGGTGAAGGATACTCTCAGTGTGAGAGAAAGATGGAATGGATTTGTGGCTCTCTCTCTGAGTCCTCTTGCTGTGAAAATTAAGGAGCCTTTCCCAGATGAGTTTTACTGATTTATTGGGGCCTGAGACCTGCGTGGGACACTGGGCCTTGTATAAGCAGTCTGACCTTTCATTTAATGGATTCTGCCTGTGACCGCCCAGGTTTGGTGTGGGCCATGGCTGAGGATTGGAGAAGAAGTGGATAACTTGTTTTACAATGAACCCAGGAATGCATTGTTGTCATGGAGGAAGTGGAACACCTCCTAAAATTTTTTAAAAGATAAGTAATTATAGGAAATGGAAGATGGCGGCAACATAGGTGGGAGCGCAATCCACCTCCCCACAGTGCCAGGGAAATACCTAGCTGATCTGAGGAGCAGAGCGAACAGCCAACAGTACTCCAGCATATACGAAGATTAGAGGCCAAAGATAGAGGATATTGAAAGATCTGACGGTGAGACAACAAAACCTGGAGTGCTGAAAAGACTAGAGTTAGACCGTGTTAAACACATAAACGTCAGCTCAAGACCAGTGAGCACAGGAGAGTAAGGAGACAGCACCACTGAATCCCATTGGCATTCTACCATAGAAGTTCATATCATAAATCCAGGGAGTTAAAACAAAGCAATTTAAGAAGCAGAGGCCAACAAGAAGAGCCTCACAAACAATGGGAAGACAAAGAAACAATTCCCAAATGAAAGGAAAGGAGGAAGTCTCAGAAAGAATACTAACCGAAAAAGAGGCAAGTCAACTATCAGATACTGAGTTCAAAGCAATGGTCATCAGGAAGCTCACTGAGCTCTCTGAGCTCAAAGAGAACTACCAGAAACTACAAGGAAACTACAATGAACTCACTGCAAACTATATAAACATAAAAAATGAAATAGAAAATATCAACAAGAGCCAAGAGGAAATGAAGAATACAATTTCTGAATTGAAGAACACAGTAGAAGGAATTAAAAGGAGACTTGATGAAGCAGAGGATCGGATCAGCGAGCTGGAGGATAAAGTAGAAAAAAACACCCAGAAGGAGGAAGAAAAGGAAAAGAGGCTCAGAAAGAATGAAGAGGCAATAAGGGAAATGCAGGACAGCATGAAACGTAACAATATCCGTATAATAGGAATACCAGAAGGAGAAGAAGAAGAGCAAGGGATAGAAAACCTGTTTGAAAAAGTAATGATGGAAAATTTCCCTAATCTGAGGAGAGAAAAAATCACCTAAATCCAGGAATGACAGAGAGTCCCAAGCAAGAGGAACCCAAAGAGACCCACTGTAAGACACATCATAATTAAAATGGCAAATTTCCAAGACAAAGAGAGGATCTTAAGGGCAGCAAGGGAGAAAAAGGAAGTAACATACAAGGGAGCCCCAATAAGGTTAGCAACTGACTTCTCAATGGAAACGCTCCAAGCCAGAAGAGAATGGCAAAAAATATTCCAAGTACTGAGAACCAGAGGCCTGCAACCAAGACTACTTTACCCAGCAAGGCTCTCAATCAAGATAGAAGACCAAATAAAGAGTTTCCCAGACAAAAGAAGTCTAAAAGAATACAGCTCCACCAAACCAGTTCTGCAAGAGATGCTAAAGGGGCTGCTGTAAGAAAAGGAAGGAAAAGAGAAAGACAGAGGAACACAGGTAGGAAATAATGGCAATGAATAACTACCTATCGATAATAACCTTAAACGTAAATGGATTAAATGCTCCAATCAAAAGACATAGAACAGCTGAATGGATAAGAAAACATGACCCACACATATGCTGCCTACAAGAAACCCATCTCAGGACAAAAGACTTACACAGACTGAAAGTGAAGGGCTGGAAACAAATTTCCAAGCAAACGGACAGGAAAAAAAGGCAGGGGTAGCAATACTCATATCAGACAAAATAGACTTCCAAAGAAGGGCCATAAAGAGAGACCTAGAAGGTCACTTCATAATACTCAAAGGAAGAATCCACCAGGAAGACATAAACATTATAAATATATATGCACCCAACATAGGAGCACCCAAATACATAAAGAAAATCTTGGAGGATTTCAAGAAAGATATTGACAGCAACACAATTATAGTAGGGGATTTTAACACCCCACTATCAAAAATGGACAGGTCTTCCAAACAAAAGATCAACAAAGATATTGTGTCACTTAACAATACCCTAGAGGAAATGGACTTAACTGATATATACAGAGCTTTTCATCCCAAAGTAGCAAAATACACATTCTTTTCAAGTGTCCATGGAACATTTTCAAAGATAGACCACATGATAGGACACAAAGCAAGCCTCAACAAATTCAAGAAAATTGAAATCATATCAAGCATCTTCTCTGACCACAGGGGCTGAAACTAGAAACCAACCCCAAGGGTAAAAACCCAAAACACTCAAAAACATGGAGACTCAATAGCATGCTATTAAACAATGAATGGGTCAAGAACGAGATTAGGGAAGAAATCAAAAACTTCCTGCAAACAAATGAAAACGAACTCACAACAACCCAAAACCTATGGGACACAGCAAAGGCAGTCCTGAGAGGGAAGTTCATAGCAATACAGGCCTACCTTAAGAAGTTAGAAACAGTTCAAACAAACAACCTAACCCTATGCCTAACAGAACTGGAGGAACAACAACAAAGACAGCCCAGAGCAAGCAGAAGGAAGGAAATAACCAAGATCAGAGCAGAACTAAATGACATAGAGACTAAAAGCACAATTGTAAGGATCAATGAATCCAACAGCTGGTTCTTTGAAAAGATAAACAAAATCGACAAGCCTTTAAGTAGGCTCATCAAGAAGAGAAGAGAGAGGATCCAAATAAACAGAATTAGAAATGAAAGTGGAGAGATTACAACTGATACCACAGAAATACAAAGGATCATAAGAAATTACTATGAAGACCTGTATGCTAAGAAATTTGAAAACCTAGATGAAATGGACACATTTCTAGAAAAATATAATTTTTCAAAACTGACTGAAGAAGAAGCAGAAAACCTGAACAGAACAATATCAGCAAAGGAAATTGAAGCAGTCATCAAGAAACTCCCATCACACAAAAGCCCTGGACCAGATGGCTTCACAGGAAATTTCTACAAAGCATTTAAGGAAGAACTAACCCCTATCCTTCACAGACTATTCGAAAAACTCCAAACTGATGGAAGACTCCCAAACTCTTTTTATGAAGCCAGCATCATCCTAATCCCAAAACCAGATAAAGACACAACGAAGAAAGAAAACTTCAGGCCAATATCGCTGATGAACATAGACGCTAAAATTGTCAACAAAATATTAGCAAACCGCATCCAGCAATATATTAAAAAGATCATCCACCATGACCAAGTGGGATTCATCCCAGGGATGCAAGGATGGTACAATATTCGCAAATCAATAAACATAATACATCACATCAACAACAGCAAAGACAAAAATCACATGATTATATCAATAGATGCGGAAAAAGCGTTCGATAAGATACAGCATCCATTTCTGATAAAAACACTCAGCAAAGTGAGAATAAAGGGAGCAGTCCTCAACATAATTAAGGCCATATATGAGAGACCTACAGCCAACATCACACTCAATGGACAAAAACTTAGAGCTTTCCCACTAAGATCAGGAACTAGAAAAGGATGCCCTCTCTCACCACTCCTATTCAACATAGTATTGGAAGTCCTAGCCACAGCAATCAGACAAGAAAAAGAAATAAAAGGCATCCAAATTGGAAAGGAGGAAATGAAACTGTCACTGTTTGCAGACGACATGATAGTGTACATGGAAAACCCTATAGACTCCACTCAAAAACTACTCGACCTAATAAATGAATTTGGCAAAACAGCTGGATACAGAGTCAATACCCAGAAATCAAAGGCATTCCTGTACACCAACAACGAAACTGCAGAAACAGAAATCAGGAAAAAAATCCCATTCGATATAGCAACAAGAAAAATAAAGTACCTAGGAATAAACCTAACCAAGGAGGTAAAAGACCTGTACTCAGAAAACTACACAACACTGAAGAAAGAAATTAAGGAAGACACAAACAAATGGAAGCATGTACCATGCTCATGGATTGGAAGAATTAACATCATCAAAATGGCCATACTACCCAAAGCAATTTATAGATTCAATGCAATCCCTATTAGAGTACCCATGACATATTTCACAGATATAGAACAAACATTGCAGAAATTCATATGGAACCATAAACGACCTCGAATAGCAGCAGCAATTTTGAGAAAGAAGAACAAAGCAGGAGGGATCACAATACCTGATATCAAACTGTATTACAAGGCCACTGTAATCAAAACAGCCTGGTACTAGCATAAAAACAGGCACATAGACCAATGGAACAGAATAGAGAGCCCAGAAATAAACTCAAACCTATACGATCAATTAATATTTGACAAAGGAGGCAGGAGCATAAAATGGAGCAAAAACAGCCTCTTCAGCAGATGGTGTTGGGAGATCTGGACAGCTACGTGCAAAAAAATGAAACTCGATCACCAACTTACGCCATACACGAAAATAAACTCAAGATGGATAAAAGACTTAAATATAAGTCGTAACACCATAAAAGTCCTCGAGGAAAACATTGGCAGGAAAATCTCAGACATTCCACGCAGCAACATCCTCACAGACACATCCCCTAAAGCAAGGGACATAAAGGAAAGAATAAACAAATGGGACCTCATCAAAATAAAAAGCTTCTGCAGGGCTCAAGAAAACAGCATTAAAATGAAAAGAGAACCAACAGTATGGGAAAACATATTTGCCAATGATACCTCAGACAAGGGCCTGATCTCCAAAATATATAAAGAACTCACACGACTCCACTCCAGGAAGACAAACAACCCAATTAAAAAATGGGCAAAGGACTTGAACAGACACTTCTCCAAGGAAGACATACAGAGGGCCCAGAGACATATGAAAAGATGCTCAGCATCACTAGCCATCAGAGAGATGCAAATTAAAACCACAATGAGGTATCATCTCACACCAGTCAGAATGGCCAACATAAACAAATCCACAAACAAATGTTGGAGAGGATGTGGAGAAAAGGGAACCCTCGTGCACTGTTGGTGGGAATGCAGACTGGTGAGGCCACTGTGGAAAACAGTATGGAATTTCCTCAGAAAACTAAAACTGGAACTGTCCTTTGACCCAGTAATTCCGCTGCTGGGATTATACCCTAAGAACCCTGAAACACCAATCCAAAAGAATCTGTGCACCCCCAATGTTCATAGCAGCACAATTTACAATAGCCAAGTACTGGAAGCAACCGAAGTGCCCATCAGCACACGAGTGGATCCAAAAACTATGGTATATTTACACAATGGAATTCTACGCAGCAGAGAGAAAGAAGGAGCTTATACCCTTTGCAACAGCATGGATGAAACTGGAGAGCATCATGCTAAGTGAAATAAGCCAGGAAGTGAGGGACAAATACCATATGATCTCACCTTTAACTGGAACATAAGCAATAGAAGGAAAAAGCAAACAAAATATAACCAGAGTCATTGAAGTTAAGAACAATCTAACAATAGCCAGGACGGGGGTGGGGGGTGGGGGTGGGGACAGTGGGTAGAGGGGATTACAGGAACTACTATAAAGGACACATGGACAAAACCAGGGGGAGGGTGGAGAGGGGGGAGGGAGGTGGGTTCAGCTGGGGTGGGGTGGAGGGATGGGGAGAAAAGGCATACAACTGTAATTGAATAACAATAAAAAAGATAAGTAATTATAAAGATATAATGCTTTTATTTTTATTTATTTATTTTTTGCCTTGTAAAAGTGATTTTACAGTGGCAAAGCCATAAGGCAAAGATTGTAAGGTGTTGTTGGAGTGGCTCTCAATTGTCTCTTCCACTCTCACAGCAAACTGTTCTCTGCAAATACTACCATGCACCACAGTGAATTGAGAGGTCCCTGAGCACCAGTGTGGAGTTCACACTCAAAACAGGAAGCTCTAGAAGGAGGTGCTAAGGCTGGTGTCTGTTCCTATCAAAGGAAAGACCTCAGAGGAGGGACCCATACAAATTATTCACCAATCTGGTTTCATGGGTGTTTTCTGAATATTGCATGCCCAAGTTTTTAAATAAAATTTACATTTTCTACAAGGAGTCCATCTCTACTGATACTTTCAAATGTATCATCATCAAGGAATATGAACTTTTAGTTAAAAATTAATTAACAGTCATTTATAGAACTTGAAGGGAAATAAAACTAACTAAAGGCAGTGATAGGGTCATATCATGGCAATCACGTACTTTAAGGAAGTTTTATAGCCTCAAATACAATAATTTTCAAAAAAGGAAAGCTAAAATAAACTTACCATACAACTTAAACATTCAAAGAACAAGATAAATCAAAATAAAATGGAGGAAGCATTAAGGTGTTAGTGGGAATGAATGAAATAGAAAATAAATAGGAGAAACACAATCTGTTTTGTTTTGCAATTTCCCCCCTCTGTAGTCCTGGGGTATTCTGCCCTGACCCTGACAAAACTTTCCGGTGCAGACCCTGGAAGGCATTAAAAAAGACCCACTGCAAGCAGATACATATTCCATTCCTAAAAGGTAATTCTCTCAGTGTCTAGGTCTGCTTCCTTGCTGAGCTTGATAATAATAATAACGGTACTGGCAGGAATTGCTATCTTTACTGAGCACTTACTAGGGGCCTAGGGACTTGATGCATCAACTCACTAATCCTTCCAACATCTCTGTGTGGTAGAAATATTTTCTACTATTTTTAATACTAAGGATGAGGCTTAGCTTAAATAAGTTTCATTCATTCAACAAATATTTATTGAGTGTTTACCTTGTTCTAGTCAGTCTTCATATTGCTGAAGATACAGTGATGAACAAGAGATTAAATTCTTTGCTTTCATGGACTTTTATTCTAGCAGCAGCTGCCCAAAGATATCCACAGTGGAAATTGGAGGCTGGTCTGTCCTTTTATTCACTTTACTGTATGGAGCATCTTCAGTCTGCAACCTTTAAAACTTGAGGCATCAGAGGGAAATAAAGTCTGAGCAAAACTGAGCACTGACCACTTGGCCTCATGATCCTCATCCACACCCTGGGGGAATATCAGTACCTGTTTTATCAGGGAGTTGACACTTCAGTGAGGTACTTTATTAAAGGTGTATAATAGTACCTAGCACAAAGAAAATGCTTAATAAATGCTAGCTAGTGCTATTAATATTTACTTCATTATCATCTGGCCCTGATCTCTTTCAACTCTCACACGTTTCTCCTGAGCTGAAGGCCCAGCACCTCTCTGTGGTAAAGAAGTTAACCTGGCCTTTGTTCTCTTGGAATATCTTGCCTGATGGGAGTGCCTTTATTTACTCAGAGGCCTTGGGTCTTGCCAGGTAGTCTAACACTGACTTAGGGTGGGGGCTGCCTGCACTAGATAGTCTTAGGATAGGGACCTTCAACCTAAAAAAACATTAAAAAATATGATATAGCTATACGGCTTTGTGTCATGAAGTATCATCCAACTTCCACAGAGACTAGAGACTGAAATCAACCATTTGTGCAATCAATCAATCAATCAATCAATCACTCATGTCTGCACAATGGAGCCCCAGTAAAAAAACTGAACACTGAGGCTTGGGTAACTTTCTCTGACAGGTAGTACTCTGTGCACATTGTCACATATAATTATCAGAAGAGTAACAGTGTCCTGGAGTCATGGGGAGACAACTGGAAGCTCTGTGCTTGGTTGTTCTCCTGGACTCTGTGCTATGTGCTTCATTTCTTAGCTGACTTTAATTTGTATCTTTTTCTTTAATAAACCATGATTGCAATACCTAACACTGAGTTCTGCAAGTCCTTCTAGCAAATTGTCAAATCTAAAGGTGATTTGGGGAACCTGTTAAACTTGTAACTGGTATCATATGAGAGGGTAGTCTTGTGGATCATTCCCTCAAACTTCATTGTTGTCTGATTTCAAAATGCCAAAATGAACTTCTCCAGGTTTTATCTGGGAAGATGGTAGATTGGAAAGAACTGTCTAAAGTCCCTATAAGATACACACAAAACTCACAAATAGGAGGAGAGAAAAGTGAAACAAGCTTAAGATAATAACAAAATTCCCCCTCTGCATGCCAAAATCAAAAACCATTGAGCTATAAAGCTCTGGCAGTGGCCAAGGCAGCCTGTGCCTCTTGAATAGAAATAACGGAGTCCCAGAGAGGTTGAAAAACCATCACCTGGAAGGCTTGGGGCTCTGCCTCTGGCAAGGGCAAAGGTGCCCCTTGGGGTCTGTAGCTATAAAAACTTCCTCCACAGCCTCGAACATTTTCTTCTCTATTTATTTGTTTATTTATGTTCCCCGTTATTCTAAAGAGATATGAATAGAAGTAACTTGAATACATACATACGTGTGTGTGTGTATAGTGTGCTCCAATTTCTTCACTTTCTTAAAAAAAAGTAAGTAAGAACTGGAATTAGAAAGGGAAGGGAGGAGGGAGTAAATAGAAAAAAGAAGAAGCTGGGTTAAGATTACTATTCAAAGTGTATGCCATAAAATTCTCCACACATATTCATTATATAGTTTAAAACCTCATGTCCTTATTTATTTGTTTGTTTACTTCCTTTACTTATTTTTGGCCTACTTAATC
The DNA here is from genome assembly GCF_022682495.2 of Desmodus rotundus. Classification (NCBI taxonomy): domain Eukaryota; kingdom Metazoa; phylum Chordata; class Mammalia; order Chiroptera; family Phyllostomidae; genus Desmodus; species Desmodus rotundus. The sequence goes on from NC_071390.1 coordinate 62,592,234, forward strand.
AGTCTTTGACATTTGGTAGCACTAAAAGCCTTCTACTGTAATAGTTTATGTCAATTTTCTCCTGCATTCCTAATGGTTTTTGCCCTACACTTTGATGCTGTGTAATTCATTCATTTCCAAAGGTTCATGATTCTTAAGGTCTTCATTACAGACTATACTTTCTATCTGTATAAAGTAACCTTTTCTCTACTTAATGCATTTTGCCTTGAATTGTACTTTGGTACAGAAATGGCTGTCTCTGGGTTATTTTCATTTGTAGGCAGCCACTATAACCTTGAATAATCTTTTAATATTTTAGTGTTCTGTGGCTTTGCTTGTATCTTATAAAAACAGCATCTGTTTTTTGTTTTCAACCCAATCTGAGAGATTTTGATTTTGAGAGAAGAGTTTAAAACAGTTGTATTTCTTTTTCTAGAGTTGGTGTTTGATGTTTTCTCATACCCATATTAACATGTCTAAAATAGAATTCTGGATTTTCCTCATCCATTTCCCCAAGTATCCATTACTTCCTCCAAACTAATATTTCCCCCTATCTGCCTTACCTCCATATATTGTATTACCATACACTCAAATTGTTCCATATTTATGAGTAAATATGGGTCTATTTTTCTAGCAAGCATCCTTTTTTTTTTCATGGAAGGGTCAGTTGTGGCTTTGGAGCATGTGGAAGCAACATTTGCATAGGCTGACTACTTGTTGAGTTTGTGGGAGTAGATCAGATTGGCTGGCTGGAGACACCCATCAAATGCCAAAATAATAACAGGGTCTTTGCTTGGGAACTGAACTTTCTTCCACATAGCCATACTGCTGTGTTTTCTTTTTTTACCCCTTTTGTCAGTGTGTATTGGAGAACTCTGGAGTTGGTTCCTTTCTGCCCAGCTTCTCCTTCCAAACTCATCACACTAACCTTTGGAAGTATCCCCCAGCACATCAACTACTGTCTTCTACTGTTTTTAGAGAGCACGTCTTTGGTTTTGGCCTGAGGCCTTTGCTTCCAGAAGCTCTGTTTTTGTGGGGCATAGTATGAGAAAATTTTTCTAGCTATGTAAGATCCAGGTTTTAAATCAGTTACTTTGATAGAGTCTTGGCCTACCAACTACAGGATTGTTGGAAGGTCTCTTGGTCTCAGCTAGCTCAATGCCAAGCTTTTTCCAGAAAGATCTCCAGAGGTCACTTTTGGATAACCCTACCTTTTACTCAACAGATTATGATTTCTATTTTCTCCAAATATCTTAAGTTGCTATTTAACTGAGAATCTACAAATATGTGATTTTAATACAATCTATGTCTATCATAGATTATCATACAGTTATTGCTGCTTTTTAACATTTTGGAATAATTTTAGATTTACAGAAGACTTTTAGAGACAATACAGGGGATTCCTGTATAACTATGTAGGAAGTATAATGCCTCTCCCCCTCAGTATGTCCCTGTCCTAATCCCTTGAACCTGTGAATGTCATCTTACATGGCAAAACGGACTTTGAAGCTGTCATTAAATGAAGAATATTGAGATAGTGAGATTATTCTGGAGTGTCTGGGTGGGCCCAATGTAAGTACAGGAGCCCCTGTTAGGAAAAGAGGAAATTTGGAGGGCAAAAGAGAAATTTGAAAATAGTGCTCTGCTGGCTTTGTAGAGAAGTGGGTCATGAAAGAAGGAATGTAGGGAAGCCTCTGGAAGCTGGAAAAGGCAAGTAAACATTGTTTAATGGGCACTGAGTTTTAGTTTAGGAAGATTATAAAGTTCTGGACATTGATAGTGGTGCTTGTTGCACAATAATGGGAACATCTAAAAATGGTTAAACTGGTAAATTTTATGTTAGGTATATTTCACCACAATTTTTAAAAAGGCCAAGAAACAAATTCTTTCCTAGAGCTTCCAGGTGAATGCAGCCCCACCCAAATCTTGATTTTCACTCAGACTTCTGGCCTCTGGAACTCTCAGATAGTTTTTCTTATTTAATTTGTGGTAATTTGTTATAGCAGCAATAAACAACTATAAAATACTCCTCACTCAGTTTTCCCTAATGTTAAAATCTTACATAAACAAAGTACAATTGTTAAAACTAAGACATAGACCCTGGTATAATACTGTTAACTTCAGACGTTATTTAGATTTCCTCTGTTTTTCACTAATATTCTTTTTCTGTTCCATGATCCAGTCCAGGATAACATATTGCACTTAGCTGTCATTTCTCCTTAGTCTACTGAGTGTCATTTTCTCAGTCTTTTGCTTTTATGACCCTGACACTTTTGAAAAGTAGTTGTCAGGTATTGATTGTAGAACACCCATCAGTATAGGTTTGCTTGATGTGTTCTTGTGATGAGTGTGAAGTGTGGATTTGGAGGAAGTGTAGATCTTCACATCATATCAGAAGATATTCTGTAATGGGTTATTGTTATTGGTAATGTTAGCTTTGGATAAGATAGTGTAACTTTCACCGCTGCAGTTACTTAATTTTCCATTTTTGAACTCTATTCTGTAGAATTGTTGCAATTTTGTTTTACAATTTTCATTAGTGAAGAATTTTAAGATTCAACACACTGATTTTGAATGTCAGATATACAAATTCCTACTTGTAAAAAGTTGAAAAAACAATCTCATCTCCATATGTTTCTGGCTGTCACCTATAAAATTGGGAGAATGATATGCCCTGTGGTTGTCCTGGGGATTAAACAAGATACCACATCTATTTACCCAGGAAACACTTATTGAACATCCATGATTTGGTAATAATTCTGTTAAGTGAAAAAATACCAGTGGCATTTATCAGTGATGAACACAAGATACAGACTTTACCCATAGGCAGTTCACAATAGGACAGGAGCGAGAATGCATAATATGAGGACCTATTGTAGATATCAGGAAGGTCACCTAACACAATACCTAGTTTCTGTAAAGGCCCTCAGGGATAGATGGGTGGATTCCCTTCCCTTTCCAATACCTGGCCCTCTCCCTTTTTTCTCAGGCTCTCAAATGAACTGGATAAGATAACAATGGCATGTGCGGCTGTTTTCTAAGTGTACATGACAGTAGAGCCACTTCATGCTTACAGCTTGTTAGAAGCCTGGTTTGTGCAGAAGAGCTGTGGGGAAATGTCAGTTTAGCACATTGGTCTCTTCACATATTAGTTGCCTGAGATGAAATTCACCTCAAAAAATCTGAGTTTTCATGATGTTCAGATTTTCACAAGCATTTCACTGGGGTATTTTGGCCATATGCATTGTAGATATCATTTCACTTCTAAAGAAGAGCTCACTCTCTCCAAGGACTAGTGTGTGTGTGTAATTTAAAAAGAAAATTTAAAAAATTTAAATGAACCTCTACATTCTATCACCAAGATTTAACAACTATCAAGATTTGACCACATTTGTTCTTTTTTTGCAGAAGTATTTTAAAGTACATTCGAGACCCCATATCATTTTACTCCTATTTTCTTTGATACAGATCCCTAAAAAACACAAGCCATTTCAGACATAATGACGAATCATTATCACACCTGGTAAAAACAACAATAATGTTTTGGTGTCATCTAGTAAGAATGAGGAGTTTGGGAAGTCTCAGCAATCCCTGTTTTAGAATCAGATATAATGTTGACCTCCAGTTGGGATATTTCCATGGGTTGTGTCTTCTGCCCATGGAAAACTATTCTCCAAGCCTGCAGTGCCTCAGTACCCCCTCCAACTGCCACAACTTTGGGATGAAATAGTTGTTTAGCATCTGTGGTCCAAATTCAGACAGTTTGGGGCAGTATATCCTGAGTCCACAAGATAGATAGAGGTGCCAGGAGGTGAGAGACACTTTTATAAGTTCAATAGAGAGAAAGCTTTGAAGAAGTCACAGAAGTTGTTCCTATTTCCACATGATTCTGTTGTTCTTCAGGGATAGACCAAAAGTGTAATTGATCTAAACAGGTCAGTGCGTTGCAGTAATGCAAGATTAAGCTGCTTGTGTTGTGATCAGACATAACCAGCTAATTACATTGCTTTCTAAATTGCTGTGTTTGTGTTGTGTGAGTTAAATAAAATAACAACAAAATATTTTATCTTTGTGCAAATTTGGGAAGCTTGAAATCTATTGCTCTCTTTTCACCTGAACTATTGAAAGGAATGTGGTGTTTTTAAATTGGTGGCCCTGTGGATCCATCCAGTGACACAATGGTGGAGAGCCGTAGACTGCCCAGGCACTGCAGCTCAGGCAATTTTTTTCTTTACATTTTGCTTTTCTATTCATGATTCCATGATTCTCCATGATTACACTGAAAGAGGTTAGGAAATCACTGATCTGACAGGCGGCTGACTGCTGGACATGTCTGTCAAGGGCTCAGGTAGCCCTCCCTTCACAAAATAGCTGAGGGACTAGGACATATGTCACTTTCCCCTCTGTGGGTCTATGCTGTTTAAACATGTGGCAGAGCTGTGACAATCAGACCAGTCTCCTGTTGCATGGCTTCATCCCAAGAGAAGCACGCGGCTGGATTCCCAACTTGAAATTAATGCACTGAGGATTCCCAGCTCCCCATCTCTCAGCAGAAGGGAGAGTGTGATTGATGTTGCCCAGCTGTGGGCTTTTCATTAGAGCAGGACCCGTTGATCAATCATCCCTTTATTTGACAGCCGAATAAGCCTGTTACACAATGCCCAAAGTGCTTCTTGTCTGGGGCAACAGGAAAATTATGGCTTTCATATGTATACACTGATAGTTTCTTCTGTTATTTACCTTAACAAAGCAACTCAACACAATTAGTGCAGACTACTGAAGGCTCTTGGTTATATTTAGCTAATGGATTTTGTTTAAGGAGCAAGTAGCTAATGATCTGGAGCATAGACTGCTATCACAGCAGTCCTCATAAGCTGGAAATCACAGGGAGAATAAGCATGGACCATTTGCCTGGTGGGGGAGTGATTGAACTTTGAAATGCACTGATAAGTTCTGCTCAGTGTCCTCAACTGTTTTACACAAGGAGGCCCTGAAATCAAGAGATGAAATGTGAACTTTGCCCTCTTTGTGGTTATTACTCCCATTTTTTATTGTCAGCTACCAGCTGTGGGCTTCCTAGGACTCAGGCCAAAAGTGGTCAGCAGAGCCCTGACAGAACTCAGGAAAGGATCACAGACATCCATGGCAAGGAAGGGCCTGGCTCACTGTGCCACACTCAGGAGCCAAGTTCAGAGAACAAAAGAGAACAGAGTCAGTGCCAGGGAGGACAATGACAGTAGAGTTTTGAAGTAGTGGGAGTGGGCGCTGTGAAGCCACTAGTGGAATGTGTACAGATGCCGTGGGCATAGCCAAAGCACACAGCATCATGGAGGTGGCCAGAAGGCTTTTGCTGTAAGAGAAAGAGCAAAGCTTGGGGTTGGGATAACTACAGGGTGATTCAAACTTTAATTTCTACTCAGTTGGAGTAATTCTCAAATGTTCTCAGCCTCAGCTTTTTATCTGTAAAAGATGTAACCCTCTCATAAGATTGTAGTGCTAGAAGAGTAATAGTGTTAAAAAGAAAAAGGCAATTCACAGTGCTTGGCATGTAAACGTGCTCAGAGTCTGGCAACTACTTTTGGTCTTTACCGTTGTCTTTATTATTGTTGTGTGTCCTGACCAGATATAAGCTAACAATGGCGTATCTTTCTCAGTTTACTGTATTCTTGCTCTTTAACAAAGAAAAGATGCAGCTGCTAACTCCATTCTAGTTGTTTTCTTGGGTCACTGGTTGGATATTTTGACTTTATAGCCAGATTCTCTGTGAATATTTTGGCTAAATATTTTGTCCCACACCAGGATGGGATGCGAAGTGACATTTTTGAATTCAGTGTCTTTGTGTTGGGAACACACTCAGGAAGAGCCATTAACAGTTTTAGATATACATTTTATGCAGGTGTCTTTTGTGAACTGGCACTTAAGGAGAATTACGCGTCAGCCCCTGAGGCATGCATACATTTTCTAAGTTAGTTCTCTCACCACTTAAAAGAAGTTATTAATAGTCTTTGTATAGGAAAGGAGACTAGCCACATTGATTGACACTGGCTGTTCACAGATGCTCTAACTCTTTTGTGCTCCCTTCAAAGTTTGACTCTATTTTATAAATCCTGCCACTCTGACAAAAAAATCTTACTACCACCACCATCACCATCACCACCGGATCCCTACATTTCCAAGTTTCCCTTGCTGCCAGGATGCAGACATGTGGCTTAGATTCTAGCAGTTAGGTGTGAGCCCTGGGAAGAACCAGACAGGATACAGGGCACACACTTTATGGTGGGAGGAGAGGTAGAAGCAACATGGTTGTAGGGCATGCAGCAGCAACTTCTTAATGGGAACCATAATTCCTGTTGCCCCTGCTTTTCCAAAGAATATGTAATTTTTCTAAAATTCCTGTAAAAACTTCCCACCGTCTACTCAGAACCTCAAATGCGAACCTGGTTTAGGCTTTGAACTTTATTTCTATACAATTTGTTACAACTGAGAAAGATTATTGTCTGCTGCTCATGTCTCCTGCTGCTGCTCCACTAGCCTTCTTCTGTGCAGACTGTGGGGTGCAGCAGAGTCCAGGGCTTACCTCTCCTGTCTGGCGACTCTCAAGCCTCTGCTGAAAAGCCCAGGCAGAACTGTCTCACCAGCTCCTGGTATCTCTTTCCTGGCAGTTAGGTTCCCATATTCATCAAAGCCCCAGGGAAATTTTAGGGTTTCAGAGCTGAGCCCTATAGCAGACTGTATCCCACCATGATTCCCCATCTCGCTTTTGGGAACATTGAGCCACATTAACTTCCTACCATGACCTCTCTCTACCAAGTTGGAAGAAAACAGGTGCTTTCATGACTTGCCTGCTCTGGTCTCAACCTCATCATCTGTTTTGGATCCAACCACAGCCCTAAGCTGAGAAGAAACCCTTGCAGGAATTTCCCAAATGGGCCTTTGATTATAAGCTGGTTGACTCCTTGAGTGCTTCAGCTTTCTAGTGCCACTCTTTGGTGTCTGTTTAGTTCTTATTCCATATTTAGCTTGTTAATAGTATATTTATAGGCTGGAGAAATCTGTTCTCTCATTTCTATCCATAACCTTCGCTGTGTAGCCAGCATAGTATTCCTGCCACAGAAAATATCTTCGCCTGCCACTTGGAGGGATGCCAGACATAGAACAAGAAGTCAGTGTGGGGGAGAACCAAGATGGCAGCATAGGTAGACACACTGCGCCTCCTCGCACAACCAGAACTGACAGAAAATCGAACAGCAAGGAAGTCCGACACCAAGGAAATAAAAAATAAACATTCATCCAGACCGGTAGGAGGGGCGGAGACTGGCAGCCGGGGTGGAGAGGATTCGCATTGCGGTGGCGGGACCGAGACTGGCAGAGTGTGGGACCAACAGGGCAGGGGGTCTGACCACTAGCAGACCCTGTGGGCCCCACGTTCTCGCAGATAAACCGAGAGGGCCTGACTCAGAGTGGCAGAGAATGGGGCAGGCAAAGCGGTGGGTAGCACCCTCTGGCCCCACATTCGCGCACAGATAAACCGGAAAAACGGCGGGGAGCAAAGCAGACCACGCAACCCAGGGCTCCAGTGAGGGGAAATAAAGCCTCAAACCTCTGATTGAAAACACCCATGGGGGTTGGCGCAGCAGCAGGAGAAACTCCCAGCCTCATGGGAGAGGTCGTTGGAGAGACCCACAGGGGCCTAGAGCGTGTACAAGCCCACCCACTCAGGAACCAGCACCAGAGGGGCCCAGTTCCATTGTGGGTAGTGGAGTGAAAGACTGAAATCCGGTGGAGAGAGGAGCAGAGCCGTTGCTCCCTCTCGGCCCCTCCCCGACCTACAATGTCACAGCGCAGCGACTGGCGTTACCCTGCCCCACCCCGTGAACACCTAGGGCTCCGCCCCTTAAAGTAACAGACCCGCCAAGACCAAAAAAAAAAAAAAAAAAGACCCAAATGACAGAACACTTCAAAGCTCCAGAAAAAATACAACTAAGCGAGGAAGAGATAGCCAACCTATCGGATGCACAGTTCAAAACACTGGTTATCAAGATGCTTACAGAATTGGTTGACTGTGTTCGAAAACCAGATGAAAAAATGAAGCCTATGCTAAGAGAAACAAAGGAAAATGTACAGGGAACCAATAGTGATGGGAAGGAAACTGGGACTCAAATCAACGGTGTGGACCAGAAGGAAGAAAGAAACATCCAACCAGAAAAGAATGAAGAAACAAGAATTCAGAAAAATGAGGAGAGGCTTAGGAACCTCCAGGACATCTTGAAACGTTCCAACATCTGAATTGTAGGGGTGCCAGAAGGAGAAGAGGAAGAACAAAAAATTGAAAACTTATTTGAACAAATAATGAAGGAGAACTTCCCCAATCTGGCAAAAGAAATAGACTTCCATGAAGTCCAGGAAGCTCAGAGAGTCCCAAAGAAGCTGGACCCAAGGAGGAACACACCAAGGCACATCATAATTACATTAGCCAAGATGAAACAGAAGGAGAGAATCTTAGAAGCAGCAAGAGAAAAGGAGACAGTTACCTACAAAGGACTTCCCATAAGACTGTCAGCTGATCTCTCCAAAGAGACCTTATAGGCAAGAAGGGGCTGGCAAGAAGTATTCCAAGTCATGAAAGCCGACCTACATCCAAGATTACTGTATCCAGCAAAGCTATCATTTAGAATGGAAGGGAAGATAAAGTGCTTCTCAGATAAGGTCAAGTTAAAGAAGTTCATCATCACCAAGCCCTTATTATATGAAATGTTAAAGGGAGTTACCTAAGAAAAAGAAGATAAAAAATATGAACAGTAAAAATGACAGCAAACTCACAGTTATTAATGACCACACCTAAAACAAAAACAAGAGCAAACTAGGCAAACAACTAGAACAGGAACAGAACCACAGAGATGGAGATCACATGGAGGGTTGTCAATAGGGGAGTGGGAAGGGAAGAGGGAGGGAAAGGTACAGAGAACAAGTAGCATGGATGATAGATGGAAAATAGACAGGGGGAGGGTAAGAATAGTGTAGGAAATGTAGAAGCCAAAGAACTTATAAGTATGACCCATGGACATGAACTATAGGGGGGGAATGTGGGAGGGGGGCAGGATGGATTGGAGTGAGGGGGGCGGGAAACGGGACAACTGTAATAGCATAATCAATAAATATATTAAAAAAAAGAAAAAAAGAAGTCAGTGTGCAAAACAGAGGGAAATGGGCATTTCTCTGAGAAATTCCTTAAAATTTCAAAAATTTATCTATCAATTTTAGCCTATTCAGGTTTCCACTTATTGTCAAGTTTTGTATTTTATGGTGTTATGGGAAATTATTCTTTTCATTGAGTTTTTACGATGTCATAATTTTACAAGTATACAGGGTATTCACTTATAATTTAAAACAATCTTTTGTATGTAGTTAGCTACATCTTCATCCCCCCTTCAAATTTTGTTAATTTATGCCTTTGTCTCTATTAGTTCCAGCATCAATTTGTTTCTTTTGTTAGTATTTCTTGAGAACTAGTTTTTAGATATAATTTTATTATTTTTCCATTAATTTATGTCTACTTTTGTTTTTATCAGTATTATCTTCCTCCTTTTTCCCCTAAGATTTCCAAGTGGAATGCTTAGCAACATTATTTTTGTTTTTATATTGTAGAAGAATTATCTAAATCATCTATTGTTCTAATTTTACAAATGAGGTCTCGTGTCAGGATCCTATAAGTTTTGCTATTTTAAAAATTATTTTAATTATCTTATGACTTTACAGTTATTGTGTTCTGCATTTCTTTCCTCATCTGTGTTATGCAGAACAACATGAACCTTGAAAGTGTGGCTTTATCATACCATTGGCTGGGTTTGAAACCCAACTTCTATACTAACCAGCATGTGACCTTCTACAGTGGTACGTGGTGAAGATGGAATAGATAATATAGTAAAGGTTTTGCTTAAACCATTCTATATGTGTTCATACCAAGTTCCTTGGTGCATACCCAAGGATATTTGGATCCTTGCGGTGCCAGGCATATTGCTGACCGTCACTGGCATTTTGGCGGGGATATTGCAACCGCAGCCCTTACGCATGTAATTAATCTGTGCTCCTGTACTCGCTGCTGCTGCTGCCTGGGTTCTTTCTTTGGGTTTCCTATTTGTTCATATGCTTTCCTCTATGAAGTACACCCTATCCCCCACCTGTACAACTCCCTTTCTTTACATAGTGTACATTATGCAACCCATAGGACAGCACACATATTCTTACCATTTTTCTGTTTTGCTTTTTTCTAGTCTTTTTGTTGTATGGGCCATATTTTCTTTGTTCTTAGCTAAGGTTAAATATAAACACTCTTGTTTCTAACAATTAATGTGACAACTTGAAGACAAAAAGGGGCAATGCTTATGCAATCAGCCAGGTGTGGTAAAATGCAATTATTTTAAACTCTTTATGGAATATGAGAAGTTCTGGCTTTTTAGTTTATTTCTGTAACTCCTCCTTTTTCATTCTTTATTAATGTAATCCTGGACTTAAATTACTCATTTTTATGTGGTGATTTTATTTAAAAATTATCATAGTATATTTACTAATATATTATATAGCATTTTATTATCATAACCCTTGTCTGCTATTTATGTTCATCTTGATTTTAGTTTTTATCACATAATTTATTTACCTGCTTATCAAAATAGTCTCTGAAGCAACAGTGCTTTAATTTATCCTTTAGTCTTCTGGATAATGCCTTTTTCTTTCAGTCAAATAGTTAGCTGGCATATTCCTGAAGTTTAATATGGACTCTTGTCTCTCTTGGTTGAGTTTTACTTGTCAATGATAGTTTGACTGATGCAGTATAGACATTGGGTCACATCTTTCTTCTTCAAGTTTTCTGAAAATGAAATTACACCTGTCACATATTTTCGTGTCTCCCCCATCCCTTGTGGATTTAGAAAAGTTGCATTCCTATTACTGGAAGCCCCTCAGAAAAATCCCTTTATGAGTCCCATGACGTCACCAGGTAAGAAAGTTACTTTTTCATAGGAACAGAGGGGGTTGGAGGGCTGTCACTGCTGTTTCTTGCCAGGTTCTCTGAAGTCTGTTTCTGTAACTGTAACATGGGACAAGAGTCTGTAGGGACTGCTCCAAGCCTCTCTGCTTAGAAATCATGACTGCTTGAGGTTTTTTTTCTGTCAAAGAATAAGGAGAAACTTTCACTTCATGTGCCAAAAATAGTTTCATGATTGAAGAACACCTGTGGCCACTTTAATTTAATTTTCTTGAAGAAAGTGTTAAAAGGTTTGGATCATACTCTGCCCATTCCTCTACTCCAAGTAGATTCCCTGGGCCCCTGGGTTATGTGACCGGAGATACAGCTGCAAAGCGTCAGCAACCCTGGAAGATCTATACAAATGGGCTGGAATCTCTGAAGGGCCATTGTAGTTTGAGACCTCTGAGTCTTACCTGGGTCCTCTTTCCAGACCATATCATGGCCCAACAGTTCCCCTGTTCACTCCTGCTTCCTCCTCTTCCTTTTATATATGTGGATCCTGAATGTGCTCCCTAAATATGCTTCCTCCATAATCATGATATTCTTAATCTGCTTCTTAGCGAATCCCCACTTGCAATACTTGGTTACTTCCCTCAAGTTCCTCTACTTGCTTGGCTTGAACAGTGCCAAGCCTGGTTGTACCTCAGGGACTTTTCTTCTGCCTTATTTATCACTTCACCCTTAACAATTCTGATTGCTTGCTTCCTCACTTCAAGTCTCTAGTCAAAGGTCACCACATTAAGCAGGCCTTTGTGATCTTCCTATATAAAAATAAAACCCCTTTCTCATTACTTTATTTTCTACCACTCCTTATGACCCTCTGACTCAAATATTTTTGTTTACTATATCTCCCTCTATAGTATGTATGTTCCATGGGCATATTTGGTTTATTACTTTTCTCCAGTGTCTGGCACATAGTGAGAACCAAGTAAGTATTTGTTGAAAGAATGAATAAATGAGTGAATTTGATCTGTTTTCCTGCTGTAAGCCTGCAAGTACTTTCTCTTTCCATGCCTCCTGTTTGATTACAGCTGGATGACTGGGATTTGCAAATAGGAAGAACACATTCTATAATCCACAGGTGGCAAACACAAGGCCTGCAGGCCGAGTCTGGCCCTCCACCTTGTTTTATCTGGCCCAACATCTTGTTTCTACTTGGTGGCAGCAGGGAGCTCTCACTTAACTGTTAAGAGTAGTTACATTTTATACAATCCTAACATTACATTTGGCCCTTTGAAGGCAACCTCATGGCTAATGTGGCCCCCGGTGAAGATGAGTTTGACACTTCTGCATAATTAGTACTTCACTTGCTGATTTGGTAAGGAGAGGGGACAAAATGATGGGATTCTTGAAAGAATAGCTAGACAAAGCCTGTTTTCCCAGGTGGGGATGAGGGAATAATCTGGCTTGTTTCCTTTTTTGTTGCCTTCTTCTTCCCTCTCCTCCTGCTGTATTTGAGATGTCATATTTCAAAGTGTTGGACACTGGTGTCTGTGTCTACAGCCCTTCTGCCTGTCCCCTCATCACTGCCTGTTATGTGTGAGTTACCAGGGGAGGTGCTGAGCTGTGACCACAGCTATCAGCAGCCCTTTACTTGGCTGCAGAAGTAGACATCATCATTTCTGGGTACCAGTTATTACTGGTGAGTTTTCCCAATTCACTCAGTCCCTGACTTCATAGTAACATACTTACTTCTCTTATGTATTAAAATCTTCCTTTATTATGAAGAAAAAGCCCTTGTGACACAGTATGCCTATTAAGAGAAATGAAAATTAGTGAGTCCTAAACCCACAATTGTCCTATCCTTAATAAGCACCTTTTTTCCCCACATAGGAAAATGTTTCCTGAACATTTTTTTGCCACTGCAGGCTGGTTAGTTACAGTGTGAAGAAAACCATCTACTTATCCATCTAATTTCTGGAAGATCTTGATTGTGGAGAGCTGTTTGTGCCCAGGTAAATGAGCAATGACTGATTCAATTAACTGATAAGAATCTATTAGCACGAATCCAAACCATCTTATTTCAACACAGTGCATTATGAACAAATAACCATCAGGGTGGCTGTCATTTCCTGTTGGTGTAATATGAGGGTCCTGTATTACCTGCACCAGAAGGTGGCGCCATACACATTTAAGGGACATTTGATTTTTAAGTGTCAATGGGTAACAATTGGTAACAATTTGTGAGAAGTTCCTCTAACTGAATGGTTTGAAGAGCAGAATCCACCTTTTCTCTGTTTAGCGGGTCTTGCCCTTTGAGAAGGTTGTGGTATTCATAGCCTGCATATTTCCCACCACTGTCGAGTGCAGCGGGGAGAACAGGGGCACAGGAGCTGAGGACTTCTTACGTTGAAATCCTGGCTTTTCCATTTATAGTCTCTGTGCCCTGAGCATGGTACTTAACCTTGGTTTTGCTTAATGTAATTTAAAATTAATAAGAACTCTGTCACCGGGCTCGGAGGATTAAAGGAAATAATGTATGCTAAGTGTGTTACATGTTGTCAGGTCTGCGTACCTAGATTTTGTTTGAATTAGAAAAGAGCACTGTTCTGGAGTGATAAGTCTAGACTAGCATGGTGAGTGGAGAGTGGGCTGGACCACAGCCCCCATCATCCCCTACCTGGGCCAAGTGCCTCTGTGGCACCCTCCCCTTCCCTCCTCCCATGATACCTGGGGACCTGAAAGACCTAGAGTTTGTTGATATGGCTAGGCTCATCGTCAATGACCAAGCATGGCAAGCATTACCTCCTGGAAGAGGAGAGGGTACAATGTTACTCATTTGGAGGGAGATGAAAGAAAGATAACCAGGACAACTTAAGACTCACAGCCTTAAAACGTACCATAAGTATGCTACAGAGCCAGAGTGGAAGAAAAAAAAAAAAAAGCATACAAATTAAACAAAGAATTCTTGGAGATCAGAATTGGAAGCTTAGCCCTCAAAGCAGTAAATTTTACCTGCTTTGAAAATTGATTTGTCAACTTTTGGGATGTTGAAATTTTTGGATAACTTGACAGGGTGTCTAAAATGTGGGTTCTGTGAAGGATGACTTTGAGCAGTGCAGCTCTAGCAGTGGGACAGGTTGCTATGGAAACCCTGAATCTGGAACTTCCTCCATGCTTTGGAAAAGCTGTCAATTAGATCCATGCACTTGGGGAGTCTAATGAAAACAGACATTTGTCATTTTTCCAGCAGCCCTCTACTATTATATACATTTAAAATATGTCAATGGAAGGAAAAGTCTGCGGCGAAGTTTAGCTGTTTATTTTAAAGAATTCCCTTGTGTGGCTTTGACAGGGCACATTTCTTTCTCTCCTTCTACATTAAAGGAAAAAAGTGAGGCCCTCCAGTGTTGAGAAGAAACACAATTAGGAGAGTCCCTTGTGGTGGATTCATTCTAGGCTGCAGGAGGGAGTCTCAGTCCTACAACCCTAATTTACATCACAGTGGGGGTGGGGTCCCAAATATGGGCCTGGCCTTCATACTCACCCCTTTCAAACTGGGAACTCAGAGCTTTTGGGATTGTGAACCCACACTGACTAACTGATAGTACTTTCTTTTTAATGGTGTAGATAAGAAAAGAAACCTTTAATAGACATCTCTCCAAATGTCAGATACTGAGGAATAAGGAAGCATAGTTTTTGCTTAGACTGACTTTCCATCTGAGATCAACTGCTAGGATCTGACTCTCTGAGAACACAAATCAATAGTAAACACACAGGCTACAGCTGGAAGAAGAGCTGGTTCCAAGATTGGCTGTTACTATTTGTTTTCAAATGAATGTGTGTACGTATTTGCATGTTTTTACACAAACATATTATTTTTGAGCTGCAATTATCATAGGTGTGATTAATAATAAGGTAGAAACACTTTTTTTTTTCAAATTGTTCTGGGAACTGAGGACATGAGCCATGTCAGGAATACAAAGAGCTGAAAGTACCTACTTAATCAGATCTGTCTTCATCTAACCCATTAGGCAGCCAAATGACAACTGAAAGTCTAATTTCTCACTTTGGGAATTAAAGACTTGTGCCTCCTTGACTTCTGAGTTCAGGGCATCCTACTCTTCTTACTCTTATTTTAAATGTCAAATCATAAATAAATAGGTCAATAGAAAACTGCAGTTAAGTTTGTTTCATAAGAATGTAGCAAACTTCACTACACTTTGTTTGTAGCAATATTTGAAAATTGCATTTTATGCTCTGGAGCTGATTGCTTCTGGTAATTATAGCATCTCTGTTTGTGGCAAAGAGGCTAACAACATTGATATGGAAGGAAAGACACAGATATTGCTTGCTCTCACTGATTGAATTGGGGGGAAGTGATTATATGTATCCCCAAAGGACATATATTATGTGGCTCTAGATAAAGATCATTTTAAGAAACCTTTTCTTGGTATGGTAATTAGTACAAAAAAAACAGGAAACAGCAAGCCAAAGTCAGATATCTGTCCCCGTAGCTCCCTCCTCTAATATCAAGCATTGCAGGTAGGTTGGTTGGGAAAATAATTACCCACATCAAATGTATTTAAGTAGGAAGTGTGGCACAATTGCTAGAATGTAAGACTTGGCATGGGTTATCCCACTAACTGTGTAATTTGGGGAAAGTCACCCAATATGGCTATCACTTTTACCACCTGTATTATAAGAGGGTTCCTCTAATTAATCACAACCTTTTTCAATAGTTCGTTTTTATTGTATTTTTTGTTACCATTTATCCCCCCATATCCTCTTCCACTTCTGCCAACTGCCCTCTATTCCATAATCATCATGTTTTTGTCCATGTTTATGACTTCTGTTTCTTTTTTTTAAAGATTTTGTTTATTTACTTTTAGAGAGAGAGTTAGGGAGGGAGAAAGAGAGAGAGAGAGAGAGAAACATCAATGTGTGATTGTCTCTCACACACCAGCTAGGGGGACCTGGCCTGCAACCCAGGCATATACCCTGACTGGAAATTGAACCGATGACTCTTTGTTTCACAGGCTGGCACTCAATCCACTGAGCCACACCAGCCAGGGCGGAGTTCTTTTTCTTTTTGCTTTAACCCTCTACCCTGCCCCAGCTCTGTCAGCCTGCTCTTATGAGTCTGTCTCTATTTAGCTTGTTAGTTTAGTTTGTTAATTAGATTCCACATATGAGTGAAATCATATGGTACTTGTCTTTCTCTGACCAGCTTATTTCACTTAGCCTAATGTTCTCCAGGTCCATCCACACTGTTGCAAAGGGTAAAATTTTCTTCATTTTTATGGCCGAGTAGTATTCCATTGTGAAAATGTACCTGTTTTCCACAGAGTGGATAGCTGTTTTATCCACTCACTGATGGGCACTTGGGCTGCTTCCAAATCTTGGTTATTATAAATAATGCTGCAATAAACATTGGGGTTCATATATTCTTTAAAATTAGTGTTTTGGGTTTATTCAAATAAATTTCCCTAAGTGAAATTGCTAGGTTATAAAGCAGTTCCATTTTTAATTTTTTGAGGTAACTCTATACTCCTTTTCATAGTGGCTGCACCAATCTACATTCCCACCAACAGTGCATAAGGGTTCACATTTCTTAGCATCCTCACCAGCACTTGTTGTTTGTTGATGTATTGATGCTAGCCATTCTGACAAGTGTGAGGTGGTATCTCATTGTGGTATTAATTTGCATTTCTCTGATGATTAGTGACATTGAACATCTTTTTATATTTCTATTAGTCATCTATGTTTTCTTTGGAGAAGTGTCTATTCAGGTCCTTTGCCCATTTATTAATTAGTTTGTTTAGTTTTCTGGTGTTGAGTTTTAAAAGTTATTTATAAATTTTGGATATTAACCCCTTATCAGGTGTATTGGTGAATATGTTCTTCATTCAGTGGGTTATCTTTTCATTTTGTCGATGGTTTCCTTTATCGTGCAAAAACTTTTTAGCTTGATATAATCTCATTTGTTTATTTTTTATTTTGTTTCCCTTGCCTGAAGAGATATATCAGAAAATATATTGCTATGATCAATATCCCTGATGAACATAGATGCTAAAATTGTAAACAAAATGTTAGCAAACTGAATACAGCAAAACATCAAAAGGATCATACACCATGATCAAGTGGGATTGATTCCAGGGATGCAGAGTTGGTACAATATTCACAAATCAATAAATGTGATATACCACATAAACAAAATGAAGGATAAAAACCATGTGTTCATATTAATAAATGCAGAAAATGCATTTGATAAAAGCCAGCACCCACTTATGGTAAAAACTCTCAGCCAAATGGTAATAAGGCAACATGCCTCAATGTAATAAAAGCCATATATGACAAACCCACTGCCAGCATCATAATCAATAGCAAAAAAATTACAAGTGTTCCCATTAAGATTCAGGAGAAGACAAGGATGTCTATTTTCACCTCTCTTATTCAACATAGTACTGGAAGGCCAAGACACAGCAATCAGATAAGAAGAAATAAAAGGCATCCAAATTGGAAAGGAAGAAGGAGAACTGTCATTACTTGCAGATGACATAATACTATATATAGAGAACCCTAGAGATTCCACCAAGAATCTACTAGAACTGATAAATGAATTTAGTATAGTAGCAGGATACAAAATTACTACCCCAAAATCAGTTGTATTTTATACTATCAGAAATGGAAATTAAATAAACAATTTCATTCACAATTGCTTCAAAAAGAATAAACTACTTAAGAATGAATTTAACCAAGAATGTAAAAGACCCATCCTCAGAAAATTATAAGACACTGAAGAGAGAAATTAAAGTAGCTTCACAAAAGTGGAAGCATATACCATGTTGATGGATGAGAAATATTAGCATCATTAAAATGTCCATAAAAACCCAAAACAATCTATAGATTCAACACAATTTCTGCCAAGATACCAATGATGTATTTTACAGTAGTAGAACAAATATTTCTTCTACAGAACCACAAAAGACTCCTAATGGCAACAGTGATCTTTAGAAAAAACAAATTTGGAGGAATCGTGCTACTTATATTGAACTGTACTATAAGAACATAGTAACCAAACAGCATGGTACTGGCCTAAAAACAGACACATAGATCAATGGAACAGAATAGAGATCCCCAAAGTAAACCCACACCTTATAGTCAATATTTGACAGAAGAAGCAAAATCATAGAGTGGGGTAAAGACAATTTATTCAATAAATGGTGTTGGCAAAATTGGACAGATACATGCATTAAAATGAAACTAGACTACCTCCTTACACCACACAAAAGAATAAATTCAAAATGGATTAAAGCTTTAAATGTCAGACCCCAAATCATAAAAATCCTAGAAAAAGACATAGGCAGTAAAATCATGCAGAGCCTGCCACACGACCTTTAGGATCTGAGCAGTGTCTGTCCTGGATAGGCAGGGAGACCCCATTCCCACAGAAGCATGAGTTGTGCTATGGCTTTCTAGCCTAACCATGAGGACATCTGTGGACTAGATCATTTGTCCAGCTTCTGCACAGCATGGACAAAAGTCTAAACACCTCTCTTTCAAACAACAAAGATTGTTCAGGCTGTGCACTCACCAATAAACTCCTGTAAATATTCTTGCATGAAAAGAAGCAATATGTTACTCTGAGTGAGTTTCAATTGATAACTATAGGGTTAAGATATTGTGGCAATGTTATAGTAGCTTAGATTCTCTTAAATTTAGTTATTTACTACTTGATATGGTAGCACAAAATTAGAATCTTGAAATAAACAAAGGGGTGGTCATCTTCCCTATAAGCTTATTAATGACAATAATTACATAGAGAAAATGGTTCTTCTCTGGGCAGTGCCTCCTCTGACTCAATGCTCTCTGTCAGCAGAAGGTAAAATTACAACAATTACAAAATTCATCTTGGCTCTGACCCTGGAATTGACCCTTTGAAGGGACTTGGATTATGTCTGAGTCTATTATCTCTACAAAGAGACAAGCTGTCTTCAGAATTGCTTTTGGTGCCCCATCATGTCATTGTAAAATTACAGTTAGTAATCTTGCCAACAGTTTTCAGATTTGGTGCAGATAAACTTGAACCCATTTGGTTTCCTGGTTTCCAATGTTATTTAGAGTATTGCATAATTTATAGTTATTTTGTTTAATTCAATTCTCATCATAGTCCATTAACTTCACAGTACTTTTATTCACCATTTCATTTTTATATGATCCTTTAGTTGGGAGTAACTCAAGTAATATATTTCTTTACTGTGGCCTTGTCTCTTCTTTGCCTTTGCTAGAATTTGGGGATTATACACGTTTTACTAAATCAGAATTAGGCCATCCTCTAACCAACAATTTTCATAACCCTGTTTTTATTCCTTGTGTCTCGCTAGGGATGAAATGAAATCAGTTCCTTCTGCTTCGTGCAAATGACATTTACAAAAAGTTCTTCAAATCAGAGACCTGAAATGTCTCTTAAATTATTGAGACTGATAGTTTTGCAATCAACTGCACTTCGTGGTGTCCCTGTGCTATTTTCATGAAAGTGAAAGTAAGTTTTGGATTAAGAGTAAATCAAGCTCACAGGTCCTAAAGAGCATGGCCTATTGTGGCTTTTGTGTTGTGACTCAGCAGAAGTACAAAATATGTGAAAGCCATCATTCTTAGATATGTGGCTGTCTCCAGTCAGGCTTCCAGGTGAAACTCCCATTTCCTGTTGTCAAGGATCCAGTGGCACTGAGTGAGCCCACGAGATGCAGGAATGCTGGCCTGATTCAGGGGCATTTTGCTTCTCCTGAATGAATTTTTGTCTCTATATTGGAAACCTCACTGGTCACAAGCCATAATGGAAGTGCCAGATTTACTCTTCATTCAAGTTCATATAAGGAATACAGATTTTTCCCGTACAACATTTTTACCCTCTGTCATATCAGTAGAGGGAAATAAGATAATCCAAGTAGCAGTCGTTCAGTTCAGTATGACAAAGCACTAAGTGAGTCTGCTGCTGCAGGAGTAGTGAGAATAAGAAGAGATAAGACAATACCTGCTTATGAGGCGTCATAACTTGAGTGGATTTAATGTGGAACATGTTGGACTTAGTGACATGGTCAATAGGAAAAAGAGGAAGTCAGGTTTGGAATTATGGAAATAAACCAGCTCTGGGAGTTTCCTCTCTAAACAGGTGGCCAGCATTGTAATTTACTGCATAAAAAGAGTTCAAAATACCTTATATTTAGTATCCTAAGGAATGTCACTCCAGACCACGCCAATCTATGAAGTTATGCAAATGGAGTACCAAAAGCTACATGATGTGTCCATGTAGACATGGCCCTTGCTGCTGGTTAAAGTTAGTGAGTCAGGACTCTGATTCCTGAAATAAGGGCCACTGTGAGTTAAGCATACTGTCAGAGTCCTATCCAGAAAAATAGGAGTTGGACATGGTTTCATTTGGCACATTGAACCCATAACCCCCATTCTCTTTTTTAAATGTATTTTATTGATTATGCTATTACAGTTGTCCCATTTCTTTCTCCCCTTTATTACCCTTAGCCCTGCATCCCCCCTCCCATCAGCATTCCCCACCTTAGTTCATGTCCAGGGGTCGTACCTATAAGTTCCTTGACTATTCCATTTCCCATATTATCTTAACCTCCCCCTGTCTATTTTGTACCTACTATTTATGTTTCTTATTTTTTGTACCTTTCCCCCCATTGATAACCCTCCATGTGATCTCCATTTCTGTGGTTCTGTTCCTGGTCTAGTTGTTTGCTTAGTTTGTGTTGTTTTTGTTTTGGAGTTCAATTGTTGATAGTTGTGACTTTTTGTATTTTACTGTTCATATTTTTTATCATCTTTCTCCTAGATAAATCCCTTTAACATTTCATATAATAAGGACTTGGTGATGATGAACTCCTTTAACTTGATGTTTTCTGGGAAGCACTTTATCTGTCCTTCCATTCTAAATGATAGTTTTGCTGGATAGAGTAACTTGGATGTAGGTCCTTGCCTTTCATGACTTTGAATACTTCTTTCCAGCCCCTTTTTGCCTGTAAGGTTTCTTTTGAGAAATCAGCTGATAGTCTTATGGGAACTCCTTTGTAGATAATGGTCTCCTTTTTTCTTGCTGCTTTTAAGATTCCCTCCTCTTTAATCTTGGGTAATATAATTATGATGTACCTTGGTGTGTGCTTCCTTGGGTCCAGCTTCTTTGGGACTGAGCTTCCTGGACTTCCTGGAAATCTATTTCCTTTGCCAGATTAAGGAAGTTCTCCTTCATTATTTTTTCAAATAAGTTTTCAATATTTTGCACTTTCTCTTCTCCTTCTGGCACCCCTATGCATTGTGGAGCTGTATGTGGGTGAGGGGTCAGAGAGGGAACAATGCCACTTGCTTGGCTCTTGCCCCTCTTTCTGTTACTTCCCCCACTACCCAGAAGCAAATTGGGCTCTTCGGGTGCTGATTCCTGGGTGCATGGGTTTGTGTACATTCTCAGACCCTGTGGGTCTCTCCAATGAGCTCTCCTGTGATGCTGGGAGTTTCTCCCACAGCTGTAACCCACACAGATTTTTATAGTCAGAGGTTTTGAGGCTTTATTTCCCCACACTGGAAGCCTGGGTTGCTCACTCATTCACCAGTTGATCCTACCCGTTTATCTGCATGCAAATGTGGGACTGCCTGATCCACCAGCTACCTGCCTTGCCTCAAGTCCTCTCCATCCTGGCTGCCTGTCTCCGTCCCTCCTACCAGTCTGGATGAATGTTTCTTCTTTAACTCCTTGCTTGTCAGACTTCCATACAGTTTGATTTGAAGGCAGTTCTGGTTATTTTTTTTGTTTTTAAATTTGTTGTTATCCTTCTTTTGGTTGTGCGAGGAGGCAAAGTGTATCTACCTATGCCTCCATATTGGCTAGAAGTCATCCATTCTTTTTTATACACTTAATTTACTTGGCTTCTGAGACACCAATGATTTGGGTTTTTCTACCTCATTGGTTACTCTTCCCAGTCTCATTACTGATTCCTCCTCTTTTCCTGACCTCTTATTACTGGAATGCCTCTGGGATCAGTGCTTAATTGTCTCTCTATTGACATTCACCCCTTTTCATGTCACTTTGCATTAAGTGGCATCTACTTCTTAGCATCTATCATGTCCAGTTTTAGTTGAGGTCTCTCTTCTAAAGTACACCTTCACTTATTCAACATTTTATTCAACATCTCCATTTGGGACTCTCAAATTCAATAGATCCAGCTTGGAACTCCTTTTTCCACCTGTTCCCTCATAATCTTCTACAGCTCTGATGATGACAAATCTGGTTTTCTAGTTGCTCAGGGAAAGAAAACTTGAACCATCTTGATTTCTTTCTTTCTCTCACACATGACATCCATTCTCTCAGGATATGCTATTGGCTCTGCCTTCAGAACATATCCAGGGTTCACTGCCTCCCCTGCTACCACTTTGATGTGAGCCATCAATATCTCACCAACATCTCACCAACATCTGGAATGACACCAATGATTTTATAACTACTTTTTTTCCTGACCCCATTAACGATCAATTTTCAATGTAGTAGCCCTAATGATTCATGTGATATCTAAGCCAGATCATGACACTCTTAAAAACTTTGCAAGGATTTTATTTTATTTGCAATGAAAGCTGGTGTCCTTATGAGGGAGGGTCAACAGGGTCTAGCCTCTGTGACTTCTCAGATCTCCTTCCCTGAGGCTCTTGTGTCCAGTGGCTCAATGCCAGCTTTTTCACCTGTCTAGCATCCAGACAGCCTCCTACTAGTCTCCACGTTGGCTGCTTCTTCTCTTTCCTCTAGTTATCTGCATATGTACCTTCCTCACCTTCTCCTAGTCTCTGCTTGGTTGCTTCAATATGGCCTGCTCAGATTACCAAATTTAAATTGTAACCTGCATCCACCCTTCCCACCAGCCTCCTTTGGCAGGAATTCCTGGTCCTTAATAAATTGCTGGAGTATTTTTTAAATTATAGAATTATAACCTTTCAGCATACTAATTTTTCACTTATTTACTATATTTTTTGTTTATCTTCCTTACATCCTCCCCTTCTCCTACACTAGAATATAAGGTCCATGTAGATAGGGTTTTTTAAATTTGTTTTGTTCACTGTTGTATTGCATGTACATTGAAAAGGGTCTGGTAAATGGTGGATACTCAATAAGTTTTTGAATTAATAAATCCAGCAATTCTATGCTTTCTCAATAAGTGTATTACTTTCAAATACTGGGAGATTTAGAGTTTTAATTTGAAAGGGAGTGGTCAATGGATACTTGACCCACTTGTTTGTTTTATTCAGTTCTGGAATGCATATTGTCATATTCCACCACAGAGTTAAATGTAATAAAAATGTCATCAGTTTTTCCCCTCTGGAAAATAAAGAGATACTCAAGTATTTGGGGAAAGTCAGACTTTTCATAATCAAGTGGCTTGTACTACATTTTGGTCTTCTAGATTTCTGGGTATGTTATTCTCTATGTTAAACCTAAGCTGTTACAACACTGACAGCTAGGTGTGAGATAACTGACTCTATCACTGAGATGTGCTGGTTGAGTAAGCCACCTGAAGCCATAGCAATCGTCTTTGCTGGCATTATCAGTGCCATGAAAAACTGCTTTGATCACATCTTTCATTTTGAAGATATGTGTGCATTGTTTTCCTTGCAAAAGAGAATTATGTATCTTGCCCATTTCTTCATGTAGAACAATAAAAAGGTATACACTCAGGGCTTTAAATGATCAAATCCATGTTTTCTTCAACAAAGAATCAAATTCAGGAAATAATATTAACCTCACATTTTTAAGAATTCAACAAAATGATTGATATTTAAATGCAAATTCTTTCATGATCCAGCACACCTAGGGGGCGCTCCAGTGGTGAGTTCAAACATAAACAAGCCTTTCTAGTATATTAGGTTTTGATGCTGTCAGGGGTCCCTTTAATCATTTTTTTAACTCTTTGGCAAAAGAAAGATGATTGATTCTGATAGCTACCCTCTAACCCAGAATCTTCTCTCTTTATATCCTTTCTGTTGCAAAGAAAGACAGAAAAATACATTGTTGATGGCTTTGCAATATAAATGAAACAGGAGCTAAAAAAGGAACAGGCCTCCTGAACTAAAATTCTCCTTTTCCTATGAAAATGTTTCTGTGATTCTTAGCAATTCTCTCAAGGCTGGGTAATAAAGATTGCATTGTAGATGTAAGAGTCTTAATTAGTAAAATTGACAAGAAAATACTTATCTCTTTATACCGAACGACAGGAAAACACAACGTGGGGAATTTGTCACTTATGATTGAACAGAATCACATCCTAGTCTTACATATTTGTCTCAGCCTGATTAGTTCATAGACAGGTTTTTGTTTAGCTTCCTGGATCATAAATATTCTGCATTCTTAGCTTTTCTTATCAGCACAGAAAAGCAATTTTAACGCAAGGACTGAACAAACAAAGTACTTTAAACTCTTTACAATTTCCCTACTATAGAAGCTGATTCTCTGCTTAAAAGAGAAACTCACTATTTATTTCATATATTTCTTGATGAAAGAGAGGGGGTTTTATTATTTTATTTCTTTATTTTTTAAAGGAAAAGAAGACTTATATTTTTAAATTCCACAATACTGATTTTGAGACAACTTTTCTATTGATATTGTGTCCCTGAAAATAATAACTTACACAACTATTTCTCCTAGAATAGCACAGGTATTTGTGAAGCGTTTGTCCATTATAAATACTACACATATACACCAAGGACCAATTTACACTGTGCAAGTCAGTGTTTTCATCTAACAGTAAAGAGGCAGATCAGTCATGTGTGGTGTTATTTGCTACAGGAAATTTACCAAAAGGCTGTTCTTATTCCCTGTGAGCACAACATTTTTCATTAAACCTGTGTAAATCATGAGTCTTGTCAATAAATAGCTTGTAACTTTTTCCTTATATGGAATAAGGCTTTTAAAAATGCCTCCTTTGGCTTCTGGTCAATGTGGCAGAGTAGATAACCATGGTACTTGCAACCTCCCACAACTACATCAAAATTACAACTGAACTACAGAGCAACCACCATGGAGAAGCACCCACAATCTAGCTGAACAAAAGTCCTATAACTAAAGATATAAAGAAGAAGTTACATCAAGACTTGTAAGAGACTTGAAACTGGTCCCCCACGCATGTGTGGAGGTTAATATTGGGAGGGATATCTCAGCTGCCAAGGTTCCCCTGAGGAGCAAAGGGTCCCAGCCCCACCCCAGCCCCCTGCCCTAGCCCAAGTTTCCAGTGCCAGAAAGAGAAGTCCCCATAACTTCTGGCTGTGAAAAACAGTGGGCATTGTAGCTGAGTGAGACTGGGTCACTCATGTACACCCAGGAATTCCTCTTAAAGGGCCCATACTCACTGTAAGCTCCAGTGCTGGGGCAGCAGCTTGAAAGGCACCAGAGACACATGGGGAGGAACTGAATCATCTGGCATCAAGACAAGAATAGGAGGGGTAGTGTTCTTCCAGACAGAAGTGCTGGCAAAAGCCATTGTTTGTTTAATGAGCCCTCCCAAACAGACCCAGCAGGTGGGCAGTATATCTGAGTCTCCATTAACCTGGCTCACACTGTAAGCCCTGCCCTGGTGATTCTCTGAGACCCCTCCCCCACCCAATTCTCCAGCTCACCTAGATCTTTTTCTGTGGCTTTTTCATACAAAAGGACTGCCTTGGCTCATGCTGTAGACTTTTCTAAATTTTCAAAGGTCCATAAACCCCAAACAAATAGTATTTGGCCTCAGCATGCCCTGTATATCTTGCTAAGTGGCCCCAGGGCTGGCAGTAGTGGCAGCCAGCCTTGGTTCTCAGCTTGGCCTCTCCAGGGAGCCTTCAAGCCAGCAAAGTAGCAGCCCCCTGCAGATCACTTTGTAGCTCATATAGAGTGGACCCAGGCAGGGGACAGACTGTGGCTAACCTTGGTCTGTACTTCCTGGGAGGCACCAGAGTTAGCACACCCAATTAACAGCTTAAGACCAGTTTGGAACACCACCCAAATGCCTCCATGAGTGACACACTCAAGGGATGGACTCATTAGACACCAGGCCCCCATTGAAGAGTCCAGTTCCATGGAGTCAGCTCCTGCACAGCAGATTCTCTGCTGTGGTTGTGGTCAGTCCTTGCAACTGATGGGCCTGTGGGCAAATTTCTCCAATTAATGTGCCAATAGCAGTCAAGGCTCAACTACAACAGGATAGTGTACACAGCCCACACAGGGGTTACACCTGGAGCATACAGCTCGGGTGACCTGGGAGGCTGCACCACTGGCCCCATAGGACACCTACTATCTTTATATAGTAAAGATATCTTCTTTATTAGTCTACCAATACCAGGAGACTAGAAGCTCTACCTAATACCTAGAAACAAACACAAGGAAGCAGCCAAGATGAGGAATAAAATAAACATGTCCCAAATGAAAGGACAGAACAAAACTCTAGAAAGAGAATGAAACAAAATGGAGACAAGCAACCTACCAGATGCAGAGTTCAAAATACTGCTTAAAAAGATGCTCCATGAACTTAGGGGAAGAATAAATAAACTTAGTGGGAACTTTAACCAAGAAATAGGAAACACAAAAATGGACATAGAAAACAAAGAAGAACCAGTAAGAAATGAAGAATAGATTAACTGAAATAAAGAATATATTATAAAGAATCAACAATAGAGTAGATAAAGCAGAGGCTAAGGAGGCAGAAGACACCTGATCTGAACAGCACAAAGAAAAAAGAGTCCAAAATAATGAAGCTAGTTTAAGAAACGTCTGGGACAACTTCAAGCATACGTTGTCATCACAGACTTCCAGAAAGAGAAGAGTAAGAACAAGGAATTAAAAACTATTTGAAAAAATAATGACAGAAAATTTCCCTAACCCAGTGAAGGAAATAGACAAGCAAGTACAGGAAGTGCAGAAAGTGACAAAATGAACCCAAAGGGGCTCGCACCAAAATACATCATAATTAAAATGCCAAAGTTTAAAGACAAAGAAAGAACATTATAAGCAGCAAGAGAAAAGCAGTTAGTTACCTACAAGGGAGCTCCCATAAGACTGTCAGCATATTTCTCAACAGAAACTTTGACTATTTTATGCCAATCCCTTCTGGCCTACAAAGTGATTACAAAGCAAGAATCTACAACCAAAACTAAACTACCCAGCAAGGCTATCATTTAGAATTGAAGAATAGATAAACAGCTTCCCAGAAAAGAAAAAGCTAAAGGAGTTCGTCACCACCAAACCAGTATTACAAAAAAATGTTAAAGGATCTTTTTTGAAAGAAAGATAAAAATATGAATAATAAAATGGCAATAAATACATATCCATCAGCAATTAAATTAAAATGGATTAAATGCTCCAATCACAAGACATACGGTGGCTGAAGAGACAAAAAAACAAGACTTACATCTCCTGTTTACAACAGACTCACTTCAAATCAAAAGACATACTAAGACTGAAATTAAAGGGGTGGGAAAAGGTATTTCGTAAATATGGAAACAAAAATAGCTGGCATAGCAATCATTACAGATTGCTACCAATCAAAACAGATTTTAAAACAAAGGCTACTAATAAGAGAAAAGTTAGAACCCAGCAATTCTACTTCTGCATATTTATTCCAAGAAAATCAAAACACTAAATTGAAAAGATTAACATTAATACATCCACCTACTCATTGCAGCATTATGCACAATAGTCATTCTGTGGAACCAACCTAAGTGCCCATCAATAGATGAATGGATAAAGAAGGGTGCTTATATACAATGAAATATGACTCAGACATAAAAAAAAATCTTGCCATCTGAAACAATATGGGTGAACCTAGAGTGTATTGTGCTGAGTGAAATTAGAAAGAAAGATAAATGCCATATGATTTTACTTATATGTGGAATCTAAAAAGCAAAATTAATGTGACGTGGATCCTGGCTGGTGGGATCCTGTGTTGTGGCAGTGATAGACAAACACACACGGACTATAGAAATCCTGTGGAGAAAAAGGGACAGCATGTCCACTCTCTAAGTGAGAGAGGGTGTGAGGGCCAGAGAGAGCCCCTGAGAGAGAGGGCCGACCCCTGCCTGGACAGATTTTTATTGCTTGTCTGGGCACATTACATTGAGGATTGTCCTCATTTACTATGCACAGGTTCACTGTAGGTGATTACCTTTTACAGACAACAAAGGACAGAATGCTGGTAATTACTTCAAAGAGTAGGATGTTACAGCTCAAGGGGGAAAGTGGTTGAACTGGTTACACTCCACACTTTGGCGATTTAGCACAGACTTTAGGAAGTTAAAGATACTCACTAAACATTTGCTGCCTCAATCCAGGGTGAGGAAGTTGTTAGCAAAGGCAAGTCTCATAGCAGCCTAGGCACAATGCAGGCCTGATTCCCCATGGGAGAACCTGTTCATGGGCATGGGTCCTGCCTGCCGAACCTCACACCCACTGGCTTTTCCAAGTGGGAGCTGGGCTACATTTCCCACATGTGGAACAGTTCCCTATATAAATGAACAAACAGAACAGAAACAGACTCATTGAGTTACAGGGAACATTTTGTTGGTTCTCAGATAGGAGGAGGGTTTCAGGGGGCTGGGTAAAAAAGGTGAAGGGATTAAGATATACAAATCAGTAGTTACAAAATATTCATGGGGATATAAAGTACAGCATAGAGAATATAGTCAATAATATTGCAATAATTATGTGTGGTGTCAGATGAGTACTAGATTTATCAGGGTGATCACTTCATAAGTTATATAAATGTCTAACCACTGGTTTGTACACCTGAAAAATAATATAATATTGTATATCAACTGTAATCAAAAAATAAAAACTCATTTAAAAAACTTCAAAAGAAATGAATCCAATGCCCCAATAGGTTAATTGGCAGCTTCTATAAAATAGAAATTTTAAAAAATGCTTCTTTTCTTTTGGTCTTATCCTGATGTACATGACTAAATTAATTTTGGGACACTAAGCATTATTATTATTATTATTTCAGAGAAGACATTGTGCCTTTGAAAATAAACCACACATTGGAAGGAGACTTGACTTGCGGTGGGGAGCACACAATACAATAAAGAGGTCATGTATCAGAGAATTGTAAGCCTGAAACCTATAATTTTATTAACCAATGTCACCCCAATAAATTCATTAAAAATGCAAAATTAATAAAGTCAGTCTGGAGCAAGTTTAAACAATAAATAAATAAACCACACACACTGACTTCATGCCACTACTAGCTAGTGTTTTCTCACAGCAGCAGCAACAAGGTTTTCCTGGGGCCCCTCAAGCTGGAGGTTGGAGAGTGCTGGGGATGGCTGGCACCAATTCCTTTCTTTCCATTGATGAGGATGTGGCCTTGCATTGTAAGCTTTGCTTAATTTTGCTCAGGAACTACAAAGGTGTCATATTTAGAATATTTCCCTCAAAAAGAGGATGTTTCTCAGTGTATATTTATCTACTGTGGTAATATAAGCCCAAAAGAAAAAGTGGCAAAATCAAAAATTGGCTTCCTTGTACTTCTGGCTGGGCCTAACCTCACCTGAAAGTGTCAGTGGAAACATAGGATTCAAGAGCAAGCTGTGCCTGTTTCTGTCCAGGGCCACTGCCATGCTTCTTTTAAGGTGTATCCTTTGCCAAAAAAGTTGGAAAATTATGTGGGTGTATGGGTGTACATGTGTCTATTGTCTACCCACAACTCAAAAACTATTTTCAGAGATGGAATAACACACTAAGGACTGGGAGTTAATAAAGTACTTGGTTCAATCAATCCTAATTTCAGATATTTATCATTGTATTTTCTGGTCATGTTTTATTTTTTAGGTGCTTGTGCTAAATGACTGTAGGTGCAAATTCACTTGTCCCAGAACAGAGTTATGTTCCTATTTAAGCCCCCTCTTTTATTTACATTTACAACATCAGTGAGTGGAGTTACATTTTCAAACTCTTCAATGGCTTTATTGAGGTAACTTGATTTACAATAAACAGCACATATATAGAGGGTACAACTTGTTAAGTTATATAGATGTATATTCCCAAGAAACCATTTCACAGTCAAGGTAAAGAACACGTCCATCACCCCCCAGTTACCTTGTGCCTATTTGTAATTCCACCTTCCAGTTCTCAAACCCCCTGTCCCCAGACAACCACTGATCTGATTTCTGTTATTGTAAGAGTTTGCATTTTCTGAAATTTAATATAAATGGAATCATACAGAATGCACTATTTTTTTGTCTTGCTGCTTTCACTCACCATAAGTCTTTTGAGACTCATTCATATTGTGTATATGTAGCTTCACCCCCATTTTTATCATTGAGAACTATGTCATCATATGAACATACAGCAATTTCTCTGTTATTGACAGACTTTTGTTTCCAAGTTGTTGGCTACTACAAACAAAACAATTATTAACAGTAATGTACAAGTCTTTTATGAGCATATGCTTTACTTTCTCTTGGGTAAAAGATTGGAATGGCTGCATCATATGGTACATGTATGTTAAACCTTACATGAAACTGCATTTGTTTTACAAAGTATTTGCACCATTTTATATTCCTACCTGCAGTGGATGAGAGTTCCAGTTTATTCACATCCTTGACAACAGCTGATATGGGCAGCCTTTTAAGGTTTTAGTTTCTAATAGGTGTATAGTGGACTCTCATTGTGTTTTTAATTTGTGATTCTCTAATGACTAATGATGTTGAGCTAATAACTATTGACTAATGTATATGCACTTATTTACCATCTTTTTAGGTGAAATATCCATAAATGTTTGGCCAATTTTGAATTTTTTATTATTTCATTTTACTGTTTTAGAGTTCTTCATATACTGGATATAGTTTTTACTATTTTTCTCTATACTTGTTCTGTTGTTTATTTCATTGATTTTGATCTAATTTTTACTCTTTTGCTTACTTTGTCATTTGATTGTCCTTTTATTAGTTTGCCAAGATAGAAGGTATGGTCACTAAATTGAGAACATTTTTAAATTTAATTTAATTTTTTAAATACATTTTATTGATTATGCTATTAGACTTGTCTCAATTTTCCCTTTTGACCACTTCAGCTTGGTATCTCCAATCCCTCCAGCAATGACCCCCTTAGTTCATGTCCATGGGTCATGCATATAAGTTCTTTGAGTATTCCATTTCCTGTACTGTTCTTAACATCCCCTATTTTGCACCTACCAATTTGGACTTTTTTAAAGTATTTTTTATTGATTATGCTATGCAGTTTTCCCAATTTCCCCCCCTTTACTCCCCCTCCATCCGCCCCCCCCAACCCTCTAGCATCCTCCCTGATACTTAGTTCATATCTGTGGATTGTACGTATAAGTTCTTTGAGTCCTCTGTTTCCTGTACCATTTTTATCTCTTCTTGTCTATTTTATGCCTACTAATTATGCTGCTTCTTCCCTGTACTTTTACCCCCAATTCCTCCCTTTCCCCTCCTCATTGAAATCCCTCCATGTGATGTCCATTTCTCTGATTCTGTTATTGTTCTAGCTGTTTGCTTAGTTTTTGTTTTCATTGTTTTTCTTTTCTTTTAGGTTCACTTGTTGATAGTTGTGAGTTTGTTGTCATTTTACTGTTCATAGTTTTGATCTTCTTTTTCTTAGATAAGTCCCTTTAACATTTCATAGAATAAGGGCTTGGTGATGATGAACTCCTTTAACTTGACCTTATCTGGGAAGCACTTTATCTGCTTCCTTAACAGCTCACCTGTTAAGTTGTAAGGGGATGAGGCCTTAGGTATTCACCCATGCAGGGCAACCCTCTTTGCTGCACTGCAGCACTTCCTGTGGAGGAGGGGCCAGACAGGGAACAATGCACCTTGGCTGCTCATCTCTAGTGCCCTTTCCAATGCACTCTTGTGTGAGACTGGGAGTTTCTCCCACCTTGGCAATCCATGCCATAGTCCACAGTCAGGTCTGAGTCTCAGTTTTACCTTCAGCCAGCCCCACCAGGTGGTCTGCTGTTTCACTGTGGTTTTTCTCAGCCAGCCCACCCACTCACTGCAGGGTCTTATTGGTCTGGTTGTTCTGGTTGATTTTTTCTTTAATTCCTTGGTTGTCAGAGTTCTTTGTAGTTTGATTATCTGGTGCTTCTGGTTGTTTATTGATTTTGGTTGTGTGAGGAAGCAAAGGGTTTCTATCTACATCCCCATCTTGGCTGGAACTCTCCCCAGTTTGGACTTTTTGATCCCTGCATCTTTTCCTCTTTCTCTTCATTCCTCCTCCTAGCAGATAACCCTCCAAATGCTCTACATATCTGTGATTCTGTTCCAGTTCTGCTTGTTTGTGTAGTTCTTTTAGATCCAGTTGTTGATAGTTGTGAATTTTTTGCCATTTTAATGTCCATACTTTTGGTCTTCTTCTTTTCCTGATGTAATTCCCTTTAATGTTTCATGTAATAAGGCCTTGGTGATAATGAACTCCTTAGTCTTACCTTGTCTGGGAAGCACTTTATCTACCCTTCTATTCTAAATCATAGCTTTGCTGGGTAGAGTAATCTTGGTTGTAAGTCCTTGTTTTTCATGACTTTGAATACTTCTTTCCAGTCCCTTCTAGCCTGCAAACTTTTTTTTTGAGAAATCAGCTGATGGGAACTCCTTTGTAGGTAACTCTCTGCTTTTCTCTTGCTGCTTTTAAGATTCTCTCTTTATCTTTAACTTTGGCAGTTTAATTATGATGTGTCTTGGTGTGGTCCTCTTGGGGTCCAACTGGTTTGGAACTTTCTGTGCTTCCTGGACTTGTATGTCTATTCCCTTCACCAATTTAGGGAAGTTTTATTTCATTATTTTTTCAAATAAGTTTTCAATTTCTTGCTCTTCCTCTTCTCTTTCTGGCACCCCTATGATTTGAATGTTGGTATGTTTGGAGATGTCTCAGAGACTCCTTAGTCTGTCCTTATTTTTTTGAATTTGTCTTTCTCTTCTTGTTCTCTTTGCATGTTTTTTTCCTTCCTTATGTTTCAAGTCATTTATTTGATTCTTGGCTTCATCCCCTCCACTGTTAGTTCCCTACAGATTGTTCTCTATTTCATTTAATATAACCTTCATTTCTGCCTAGGTCTTTTTTATGATGTTGAAGTGCCTAATGAGTTCTTTGATCATCCTGATAACCAGTGTTGTGAACTGTGCATCTGATAGATTGCTTATCTCAATTTCATTTAGTTCTTTTTCTGGAGTTTTGTTCTCTTCTTTAATTTGGGCTCTATTTCTTTGTCTCCTCAATTTGGCAGCCTCCTTCTGTTTGTTTCTGTGTATTAGGTAGAACTGCTTTGACTCCCTGCCTTAGCAGCATGGCCTATTAAGTAGAAAAGTTGACCTGTAAGTCATGCGGGGCAGAGCCTTAAACATTCAGTGTTTAGTGATACAAACTTTCCTTTAATGCTGCCTTAGTTGCATTTCACAACTTTTGATATGTTGTGTTTGCACTATCATTCAGTTAAAAATACAAATATTCAATTTGTATTTATTATTTGACCTGCCAATTGTTATTATTTTTGAGGGTACAAAACCCCACAGATTATTTAGAAGCACAATTAAGAGAGAATTAAATGTAAATGCAAATGAGGAAATAACACAGGCAGTAAGGTTTACTCATAGTGCAGGTCAGGGTGGACAGTAAAGGAAAGACTTAACAGAAGGAGTGGAATGCAGTGGGTCCCAGTAGTGGTGAGCCCTGATTAAACTATTTCCAGAAGGACGGTTTTACAGTAAGTGAGAAAATACAGAAACAGGTCTGATTCCTCATAGGTTGGATTACTGGTTACTTGAGAATTGAAATAAACACACTTAAAAATGTATAAAATCAGATAAAAACCCTGTGTAGGCTCCATTTCTGCAGGTGACTTGAAAGGAACAGGCAGCTCTGGGCAGGTTGGTGGTATAGAGGATTGATGAATTGGAAGACACTCTAACCATCTCCATTTATGATTCTATCACCAAAGGGACTGTATTCTCTACAATTAGAGGGAAGGATGCTCTTGAACTAGGAAAACAAGTAGACTATCCAAAAGTTTTAACCTCCCTACATAGAAGGACACCAATTGCTGATTTAGAAATATAGAAGACATTTTAAAATGGAAAAAAATGAAAAACAGCTTTTTCATACAAAACAACTCTAAATATAAAATAGAAAATAAGAATCACTATTATTAATCTTGAAAACATTTCATTAAAGTGAAAATAAAATAGGAAAACAATAACACAGTACTTTCTAACAGGAATCATATACTATTCAATAAACATTTGCACGTATCATTAAACACATTGGTTCAATATTTAAAACTGATTCAAAATTAAAACCTAGTAAGAAAAGTGAACCAAAACATTTAAAAAGAAAAACATAAAATGATAATTCAGAAAAGTATTTGAAGATAAAGGACAAATAATCTAAGAAACAAAGATTAAATGAAAAGTGCCCCAAAATAGTGGACAAAAATAATAAAATAAAAAAGAAGTAAATACAATTAAGAAATAGACTAGAAGAATCAGAAGTTTAAAAGATAAGCAAAGAAGATCCAAATTATCTATTATATATTGGTATCTCCAAAGAAAAAAACAAAATATGGAATGAAACTAATACTTAAACTATAACTGCAAGATATGTAAATATAAAATATCTGTATCGACATTTAAAATGTTAAACTGTATGTTTGGAAAATTGATCAATAATGATCAGCTCTGGGACTCAACCTTGGTGAAACTTTTAGACTTTAAAGATATGAAAAAAATCCTCTGGGCCTTCAGGCACCAAATATCACTTAGCTGACAAAGAAAAGAGAATCGGGGTGGCATCAAACTTCTTCCCAGCAATCTATAATGCAAGAGCAAAGGGAGCATCATTTTCAAGGAACACAAGGAAAGAAAGTGATAGTAAGGATTGTTCACGTCCAAACCACTAAGCGTGTATTAGAGCTATAAAAACTATTTTAAATGTTAAAAAAAAACTCTGGGAATATTATATTCCGAGATCTCCCTGAAGAATCTGTGAGAGATGCGCTTCACTTCTTCCAAGAGCTACTGGGGAGCTTTGGCAAAGGCTAGTGGTGATGGTGACCCCTGAACCACTTGCACGCTGCCCTTGCCCTGAGGAAGGTTTGAGTTCTGCTCTGCCTGCTCTCTGTGCCAGCTTGACTAGAAATGCAACCCAGGTGGTCAGACTTGAAATCCACCAGGCCAGGATGTTTCCTATGTGAGTGATGCCTGTGTTGAGCTGCTAAATCTTAAAAAATATGTTCTCTGTGGATTCCTTTCTCAGTTGTGGCAGCTTAAGATAGCAGACAACTGAATGACAGAAATAAAAGGCAGGAAAGGGAAGGAGACTGCAGTCCACCTATGAAAATTTGCAGAGAATCTATGAAGTTGAGTCATACAGACAGGAGCAGACTGTCTTTTGTATAAAGCAGGACAGTTCTAATTGCTTCCAATATTGTTCCCATGGGCATTTGAATGTCTCCGTTGTTTAACAAAAACAGTGTTCTGTGCCCTGTAATATTAGGTTAAATTTAGGGATATGGATGTGTTCTTTGAATTTTATAAAGATCCTAAGCCCACATAGCATCCTTGGTGCCAGTAGTGGGGCATGGATATGTTTGAATGGTTTTTAAGAGTTTTTCCCCTTTCTTTACATCCCCTGTGAAATAAACCCTTGCTACTCAAGTGTGCCTGGTACCAGCAGAACTAGCATCACTGCAGAGCTTGTTAGAGAAGCAGAACCTACCTGCATTTCTAAAGTGTGTCTCAAACTTGAAGACAAATATAAATTAAATTACCTGTAGATCCTTATAAAAGCAGATATTTGTTCAGAAGTTTGGGGGAAAGCCTGAAGTTCTACATTTCTAGCAAGCTCTCAAGTGATTTCACTGCTTCTCTGGTCTTTGCACCACACTAGATCACATAAGCAGTTCCTGCCTGGCAAAGGTTTGTTGAAGGAACCCTTTCTGATATCTCCTGACAAACTAGTGTCCTCTGTTTCCCAATAAGTATCTAACACTATCAATAAGGCCTTATAAGTGGGGAGAATCTCCTGAGGACCCAGAGCTAGGTTTTGTCTACTGTGGTCATTTCTAGACTAAATTTCTCTTTCTAGTCTTTGTAGGAAATCTCATAGAGTCATGAATCAGTTTCTCAACCTCCTTGAGGTTTTTAGTGCTTTCTTGCCCATTGTATAAATTGAAGAAAGAGCTGACCCTTAATGTATTTTCAAGATATCAGTAGGAATATAGCATAGTCAAATTCAACAAACAAAAAACAGTCCTTGATCTTGATTGTTTATCATAAATACATGGAGCCTTTTATTTAATTATTTAATTATTATTATAATATTTAATTCTCACTCTAGGATATGTTCAAACATTTTAGAGAGAGAAGAAGGGAGTAAGAAAGAAAAACACTGCTGGCTGCCTCCTGTACATGTCCTAAGTGGGAATTGAACTTGCAACCTAGGTATGTGTCCTGACTAAGGATTGAACTCATTACATTTTGGTGTATGGAATGATACTCCAACCAACTGAGTCACCTGGCCAGAGGTATTTTATTTATTTATAATTAAAAAAAACTTTTAACCCTTTAACTACAGTTGACATTCATTATTATATGTTTCAGATGTACGACATAGTGGTTAGATCTTTATATAACTTATGAAGTGATCTCCCTGATAAGTCCTGCACCCCCTGACATTGTATATAGTTATTACAATATTATTGATTGTATTCCCTATGCTGTACTTTATATCCCCAAGACTATTTTGTAACTACCAGTTTGTTCTCCATAATTCCTTCACCTTTTTTATTCAGAGTCCCCCAATCCCCCTTCCATCTGGCAACTGTCAGTTTGTTCTCTGCATCTATGTTTTCTTTATTTTGTTTAGATTTCACATATAAGTGCAATCATATGGTAGTTGTCTTTCTCTGTCTGACTTCTTTTACTTAGCATAATGTCCATCCATGTTGTCACAAATGGTAAGATTTCTGTTTCATGGCTGAGTAATATTATTTTTTTAAATTTATTATTGCTGAGTAACAGATGTCCTGCCTCTTTCCCTATTGCTCACCCCACTGTCTCCCCTACTCCCACAGTCAGTCCTCCCCCATTGTCCACATCCATGAGTCCTCTCTTTTTCTTCTTTGCTTGCCCTTTCCTAATCTTGCCCCAAT
This sequence comes from Desmodus rotundus, assembly GCF_022682495.2. Taxonomy (NCBI): domain Eukaryota; kingdom Metazoa; phylum Chordata; class Mammalia; order Chiroptera; family Phyllostomidae; genus Desmodus; species Desmodus rotundus. Next base: position 62,629,365 of record NC_071390.1, read on the forward strand.
TATTCCCACTTCCCCCTTCTGTGGTCACTGTCAGTTTGTTCTTTATTTCCAAGACTCTGGTTCTATTTTGCTGATTTGTTTTGTTGATAAGGTTCCACTTATAGATGAGATCATATGGTATTTGTCTTTCACTACCTAGCTTATTTCACTTAATATAATACTTTCTAGTAGTATCCATTCTGTTGTGAAGGATAGGAGTTCCTTCTTTCTTTCTGCTGTGTAGTATTCCATTATGTGAATGTACCACAGTTTTAGGACCTGCTCATTTACTGATCAGCACTTAGGCTGTTTCCAGCACTTGACTATTGTAAATAATACTGCTATAAATATTGGAGTGCATAGATTCTTTTGAATCAGTGCTTCAGGATAATCGGGTATAATCCCAGCAGTGGAATTGCTGGATCAAATGACAGTTCCATCTTTAGTTTTTTGAGGAAATTCCATACTGTTTTCCACAGTGGGTGCACCAATCTGCATTCCCACCAACAGTGTACTAGGGTTCCCTTTTCTCCACAACCTTGCCAGAAGCACTTGTTTATGGATTTATTAATGATGGCCATTCTAGCTAGTGTATAGTGATATCTCATTGTTGTTGTGATTTGCATTTCTCTCATAGCTAGTGATATTGAGCATTTTTCATGTGTCTATGGGCCCTCAGTATGTCCTCCTTGGAGAATTATGTCTGTTCAGGTCCTTTGCCCATTTTTTAATTGGATTGCTTGTCTTCCTGGTTTGGAGTGGTGTGAGTTCTTTATATATTTTGGAGATCAAACCCTTGTCTGAGGTATCATTGGCAAGATTTTTCCCATATGGTTGGTTCCCTTTCTATTTTGTTGATATTTTCTTTAGCCATGCAGAAGCTTTTTATTTTGATGAGGTCCCATTTGTTTATCCTTTCCTTTATGTCCCTTGCTTTAGGGGACATATCTGTGAGGATGTTGCTGCGTGGAATGTCTGAGATTTTCCTGCCAATGTTTTCCTCGAGGACTTTTATGGTGTTACAACTTATATTTAAGTCTTTTATCCATCTTGAGTTTATTTTTGTGTGTGGCGTAAGTTGGTGCTCAAGTTTCATTTTTTTGCACATAGCTGTCCAGATCTCCCAACACCATCTGTTGAAGAGGCTGTTTTTGCTCCATTTTATGCTCCTACCTCCTTTGTCAAATATTAATTGAATGTAAAGACTTGAGTTTATTTCTGGGCTCTCTGTTCTGTTCCATTGGTCTATGTGCCTGTTTTTATGCCATTACCAGGCTGTATTGATTACAGTGGCCTTGTAATACAGTTTGATATCAGGTATTGTGATCCCTCCTGCTTTATTCTTCTTCCTCAAAATTGCTGCAGCTATTCGGGGTCGTTTATACTTCCATAAATATTTCTGAAATGTTCGTTCTATATCTGTGAAATATGTCATGGGTACTCTAATAGGGATTGCATTGAATCTATAAATTGCTTTGGGTAGTATGGCCATTTTGATGATGTTAATTCTTCCAATCCATGAGCATGGTACATGCTTTCATTTGTTTGTGTCTTCCTTAATTTCTTTCTTCAGTGTTGTGTAGTTTTCTGAGTACAGGTCATTTACCTCCTTGGTCAGGTTGATTCCGAGGTACTTTATTCTTGTTGTTGCTATATCAAATGGGATTTTTTCCTGATTTCTCTTTCTGCAGTTTCATTGTTGGTGTACAGGAATGCCTTTGATTTCTGAGTATTGACTTTGTATCCAGCTGTTTTGCCAAATTCATTTATTAGGTCGAGTAGTTTTTGGTGGAGTCTATAGGATTTTCCATGTACACTATCATGTCATCTGCAAACAGTGACAGTTTCATTTCCTCCTTTCCAATTTGGATGCCTTTTATTTCTTTTTCTTGTCTGATTGCTTTGGCTACGATTTCCAATACTATGTTGAATAGGAGTGGTGAGAGAGGGCATCCTTGTCTTGTTCCTGATCTTAAGGGGAAAGCTCTAAGTTTTTGTCCATTGAGTATGATGTTGGCTGTAGATCTCTCATATATGGCCTTTATGATATTGAGAAATGCTCCCTCTATTCCCACTTTGCTGAGTGTTTTTATCAGAAATGGGTGTTGTACCTTATCAAATGCTTTTTATGCCTGTATTTATATGATCATGTGATTTTTGTCTTTGCTGTTATTGATGTGAGGTATTATGTTTATTGATTTGCAAATATTGTACCATCCTTGCATCCCTAGGATGAATCCCACTTGGTCATGGTGTATGATCTTTTTGATGTATTGCTGGATGCGGTTTGCCAATATTCTGTTGAGAATTTTAGCGTCTATATTCATCAGCGATATTGGCCTGAAGTTTTCTTTCTTCGTTGTGTCTTTGTCTGGTTTGGGGATTAGGATGATGCTGGCTTCATAAAAAGAGTTTGGGAATCTTCCTTCAGTTTGGATTTTTTCGAATAGTTTGTGGAGGATAGGGGTTAGCTCTTCCTTAAATGCTTTGTAGAATTCTCCTGTAAAACCATCTGGTCCAGGGCTTTTGTGTGTTGGGAGTTTTTTGATGACTACTTCAATTTCCTCTGCTGTTATTGGTCTGTTCAGGTTTTCTGCTTCTTCTTCATTCAGTTTTGGAAGATTATATTTTTCTAGAAATGTGTCCATTTCACCTAGGTTTTCCAATTTTTTGGCATACAGTTCTTGGTAGTAATTTCTTACAATCCTTTGTATTTCTGTGGTATCAGTGGTAATCTCTCCTCTTTCATTTCTGATTGTGTTTATTTGGGTCCTCTCTCTTTTTTTCTTGATGAGCCTACTTAAAGGCTTGTTGATTTTGTTTATCTTTTCAAAGAACCAGCTCCTGCATTCATTGATCCTTAGAATTGTGCTTTTAGGCTCTATGTCATTTAGTTCTGCTCTGATCTTGGTTATTTCCTTCCTTCTGCTTGCTCTGGGCTGTCTTTGTTGTTGTTCCTCCAGTTCTGTTAGGCATAGGGTTAGGTTGTTTGTTTGAACTGTTTCTATCTTCTTAAGGTAGGCCTGTATTGCTATGAACTTCCCTCTCAGGACTGCGTTTGCTGTGTCCCATAGGTTTTGGGTTGTTGTGAGTTCATTTTCATTTGTTTCCAGAAGTTTTTGATTTCTTCCCTAATCTCGTTCTTGTCCCATTCATTGTTTAATAGCATGCTATTCAGTCTCCATGATTTTGAGTGTTTTGGGTTTTTTCCTTTGAGGTTGGTTTCTAGTTTCAGCCCCTGTGGTCAGAGAAAATGCTTGATATGATTTCAATTTTCTTGAATTTGTTGAGGCTTGCTTTGTGTCCTATCATGTGGTCTATCTTTGAGAAAGTTCCATGGACACTTGAAAAGAATGTGTATTTTGCTTCTTTGGGATGAAAAGCTCTCTATATATCAGTTAAGTCCATTTCCTCTAGGGTATTGTTAAGTGACACAATATCCTTGTTGATATTTTGTCTGGAAGACCTGTCCATTTTTGATAGTGGGGTGTAAAAGTCCCCTACTATAATTGTGTTGCTGTCAATATCTTTCTTGAAGTCCTCCAAGATTTTCTTAATGTATTTCGGTGCTCCTATGTTGGGTGCATATATATTTACAATGTTTATGTCTTCTTGGTGGATTCTTCCTTTGAGTATTATGAAATGACCTTCTGGGTCTCTCTTTATGGCCCTTCTTTGGAAGTCTATTTTGTGATATGAGTATTGCTACCCCTGCTTTTTTTCCCCGTCCGTTTGCTTGGAAAATTTGTTTCCAGCAGTTCACTTTCAGTCTGTATAAGTCTTTTGTCCTGAGATGGGTCTCTTGTAGGCAGCATATGTGTGGGTCATGTTTTCCTATCCATTCAGCTATTCTATGTCTTTTGATGGGATCATTTAATCCATTTACGTTTAAGGTTATTATCTATAGGAAGTTATTCATTGCCTTTAATCCTACCTGTGTTCCTTTGTCTTTCTTGTTTCCTTCCTTTCCTTAAAGCAGTCCCTTTAGCATCTATTGCAGAGCTGGTTTGGTGGAAGTGTATTCTTTTAGACTTCTTTTGTCTGGGAAACTCTTTATTTGGTCTTCTATCTTGATTGAGAGCCTTGCTGGGTAAAGTAGTCTTGGTTGCAGGCCTCTGTTTCTCATTAGTTGGAATGTTTTTTTGCCATTCTCTTCTGGCTTGGAGTGTTTCCATTGAGAAGTGAGCGGCTAACCTTATTGGTGCTCCTTTGTATGTAACTTCCTGTTTCTCCCTTGCTGCCTTTAAGATCCTCTCTTTGTCCTGAAATTTTGTCATTTTAAGTATTGTCTTACAGTGGGCCTGTTTGGGTTCCTCTTGCTTGGGACTCTCTTTGTTTCTTGGATTTGTGTGACTTTTTCTCTCCTCAGATTAGGGAAATTTTCCATCATTACTTTTTCAAACAGGTTTTCTATCCCTTGCTCTTCTTCTCCTTCTGGTATCCCTATTAAACAGATATTATTCTGTTTCATGTTGTCCTGCATTTCCCTTAACCCCTCTTCATTCTTTTGGAGTCTCTTTTCCTTTTCTTGTTCTTTCTGGGTGTTTTTATCTACTTTGTCCTCCAGCTTGCTGATCCGATCCTCTCCTTCATTAAGTCTGCTTTTGATTCCTTCTACTGTATTCTTCAGTTCAGAAATTGTGTTCTTAATTTCTTCTTGGCTCTTGTTGGTAGTTTCTATTTCCTTTTTCATGTTGATATACTTTTCAGTGATTTCATTGTAGTTTCCCTGTAGTTTCTGGTAATTCTCTGTGAGCTTAGTGAGCTTCCTGATAACCATTGCTTTGAACTCAGTATCTGATATTTGACTTGCCTCTATTTCATTTAGCATTCTTTCTGAGGCTTCCTCCTTTCCTTTCATTTGGGTATTGTCTCTTTGTCTTCCCATTGTTTGTGAGACTCTTCTTATTAGCTTCTGCTCCTTAAATTTATCTGTTCTGACTCCCTGGGTTTATGGTATGAACTTGCATGGTAGAATGCCAATGGGATTCAGTGGTGCCGTCTCCTTGATCTCCTGAGCTTTCTGGTCTTGGGCCATTGTTTATGGGTAACAGGGTCTCACTCTGGTCTTTTCAGAGCTCCAGGTGTTATTGTCTCACCTGTGGGAAAAGGAGAAGTATATAAAAAGAGATGAAAGGAAAATGGAATAGAAAAGGAACGGAAGGAAGGAAGGAAGGAAGGAGGGAAGGAAGGAAGGAAGGAAGGAAGGAAGGAAGGAAGGAAGAAGGAATTTAGGGAAAAGGAAAAAAAAATGTCTTCTGTTGGCTTTAAACCAGTCAGGTCAGTTTTGGTGGCCTTCCTGTCTGTGAAACTGGAGGGGGTGTGTGGAGGGATTGGTTTCAGTTTTCGCCCTTCCTGAGCCACACTCTTTGCTGTTGTCCAGCCTCCAGTCCAGTTCCTCAGGATCCTTCTGCTCCCCCGTAGGCCTTTAGTCCACCAGTTTTGCTGTCCTCGAGTTGTACCAGTTAGGGGCAACTCACAGTCCACCTTCTTGCTCTTTTTTGTCCTAGATTCTAGAGGTCTCAGTGCTCCTTCAGGGTAGTTCAGCTCCCTAGTGAGTCAGGTCTTTCAGGGTACTGCAGTCTCCCCTAGCCCTGCATCTCCCCTCTGCTGGGTGTTCTGCCTTCCTCTTAGAGAGAGAGTAGGCCCTACACGGCCCTGTGTGCAGGGGTTAGGTGGGAGGTGTTCAATCCCCAGTGCATCAGGTGTGGTCACTCATGGGCAGCCAGGCCATTGATTGGGTTGTGCCCCTATCCTGGGTTTTGGGCCTGTTTGCCCTCACAGCTAGGCCACTGATTAGAGTGTACACCCACCCAGGGTTTCAGCTGTGGTCACCCAGGCCTCTTATTGGTGTGCGCACAACCCAGGCTTCAGGTGCGGGTGCCCAGGCTGCTGATCGGGGTATGCACCCATCCGGGGGCTTTGGGTCTGTGCGCCCAGGCAGCTGGTTCACTGATCTGCGTGTGCACCAACTGCACTTAAGGTGTGTGCTGGAGCTGCTTATCCAGTGTTCATGTTCCAGGGGCTGAGGTGGTGGGGGTGCAAGAGGCCACAGCTGCTGCAGAGAATTCTCTAAACAGCCACTGAATGCCTCTATTTTCTCTTTTTCTTTTCAAGGAATTCCTTGTATTCAAGCCCCCGTGGTCCAAACAAGCACCTGGTCTCTCACACAGCCCACCCTGGCTCTTTCCCAAGAATGTTGCAGGGGACCCTGGGCCCCCACCGGGGCTTCAGCTGCCCTCATCCCTGTGCTGGTTCCAGTGACCTCATTGTCCTTAAGCACTCTTTTTACCATCTGATCTTTCAATGTCCTCTACAATTTTTGGTCTCTGATCTTCATATATGCTGGAATGCCGTTGGCTGTTCTCTCTGTTCCTCAGAAGAGCTAGGCGTTTCACTGCTGCCGAGGGGAAGTGGACTCCACTCCCACCTATCTTGCCACCATCTTTTAGTGTCATCAGTTTTGAACAAAGTAGGGGCGATCACATACCAGATATCAAACTATACTACAAGGCTCATGTAATCAAAACAGTCTGGTACTTGCATAAGAATAGACAAATAGATCAATGGAACAGAATAGAGAACCGAGTAATAAACCCAAGTCTCTATGGTCAATTAATATTTGACAAAGTGGGCATGAGCATACAACGGAGTAAAGATAGCCTCTTCAATAAATGGTATTGGGAGAACTGGACTGGCGCATGTTGTTTTTCTAGCTTGCTGCTTTCTAGCCACATTGAATGGCTGACTTAGATTGTCCTTCACATCTTAGTTTAACATTACTTTTTAACAGAGTTCTATCATTATGTCTGGGTAAAGTAACCATTTTGCCTTCCAGGTACTGTCTTCATTTCTATTTATTGCCTTTATATTAATACTTGCATTTGAAATGTTTTTACAGTTTAATAACTAAACTTTAGCATCTGTGTGGATGGTGACTCTGTCTTTAAACACCTATATGTCCAGGATCTATAACAGTGTCTCACACATTGTAGGTGTTCAATAAATATACATAGAATAAATGAAATAAAGCCATGAGCACAGTCCAATTTTCAATCATTTCCATGTTCATTGCTTAGGGAGAATTTAGCAAATAGTAGACAAAGATGTGTTGGGAATCTTATGACATATAGTAACATGTTCAATTGCCTAATGATGAACTATAAGCTACTCTCTAGTAGCTTATAAGAGAGTAGCTTATAGAAGTCATTCTATAATTAGTGCATCCAAGAACATTACCCCCAGCATCCCAGGTACCCAAGGATTTGCACCTTTAAACTCCTGCTGACTACCTTCTCCATCTAGAATTGCTGATGAGAATAAGCTGATTGGAGTCTGGTTGCCTCCCTGCATCTGGACAGAGTTCAGGGTCTCCATTTGATTAAAAGAGGCCTCCCAGGTGCTACTGCTGAGGGTCACATTTGACATTGCTTATTTACATTCTTTTCCAGTGGTGACCTACCACATAGTTCAGTAGTCAAAACTTGGAATTGAGCAGATTCAGATTTAAATCCAGTTTTCCCTGTTCACTTTCTTGGCATCTCTGAGTTCCAGTTTCCTCATTTGTAACATGCCAACAGTAATATTTATATGGTGTGTATGAAGATTTAAAGAAATAAAAAGTGCAAAGTATCTAAAAGAGTACCTGGCACAAAATAGGAATGAAATTGCTAGGAATTATGTAAAACTAATTTCACAATTTTTAGAATCTAGGAGTACTCTGTCAACACTAGCCCACTTCCTTTGCTTCTGTTTGTATTCACCCAAAAGGAAAAGTTCTTCCTCTCTGTGCTATCTTATCATTGCTACCCACAGTCTTCTCTTTGCCCTTGCCCATCTTGCTCTTGTCTAGGGAAGCTGTGTGGGCCACACTTCTGGGCCCCTTGTCCTCTGCTTGGAGCTGACATGAAACCCTGGCAGGAGTGAAAGAGGGAAACATAGTCTTCAGCTCCTTCCCTGAAGGGCTGCCAGCTGGGTCTTTTCCCTCATCCACAGATCTTAGGTCTGACAGTATGACCTCTGCATGGTGTGATATCTGTCTCTTTACTGCTATAACTGCTTTTTCCCATTGTTGCTTCAGGCTTAAAGGCAGTGACTCCTCTCACTGAATATACTGTGTTTTCTTTAGTTATTTCCTTAGGTCCTGTAGACTCTTGTCAATAGTCCTTCTATTAAGTGTTCAGTGGATTTTTCTGATTTGGGCATGCTGTATGTTTCTGGAAGAATTGGGGTGATGTAATCTCTCCAAGAAGTCAATGGTGTAGTCTCATACCTACTTCTACACTCTGGTCTGAACACATGTATGCACACACATGTACATGAGTCATGTGTTCATTTTTACTACTTCCCCTTGTGGGACACGCTGAGTCCTCTACTGCCCCTCCCTAGATGTACCTATTTGACCCATTGCAGCCACCAGCTAACCTGACTGTAGTCCAGGAGGCTCTCTGCCATTTACACCCCCAGGTAAGGCTGAAATCTGCTTTCCAGTTATGTCTCCAATTTGCCATTTAACATAAGGTCCTATTTGGAGCAGGTACTTACAGCTTTCAGCCTCCTTGGTCTGGGGACATCTGTGTTGTAGGTCTCTGACATTTGAGGAATAAGATATAAGCCATTCCCTGAGCTGAAACACTCTCATGTATCTATTTCCTTTCTTAGTGCTACTCTGCCCAGATGGGGAGCAAAGGTTTTGTTCACCTGCTGGCTGCTTGCACAGTTGCCAGGTATTACAGCCATTGGTGCCGGCTGGCCCCTACAGAGAGTGAATGGCAAAGAGGCTGGAATGGGGAGACTCAGCCTGACTTTCTTGAAGAGATGGTGGTATCTAATAAGGCTAGATATTTAATGCTATCATTAATAAAACCTGCACCCATCCAAAGGCAGCTCTAATGCTTTGGCTAAAAAGCATTATTCATAGTTACTTATAGATCCAAAATTGCTGATTGTTTTAACTTCAAAAAATGTTGAATAGACTTTTAAAATATTTTTATTACTACCTAGATATAATTCAAACGTCTAAAGTAGAGTAAAAGAAGAGCATGTGCATTCCCTGGCTTTACTTTCTGTCTGGCTTTTTCCTAACTCTTGAGTCTAAACTCTGTATACTTTTTTCTAAACTGCTGAAGCTACAGCCATACACAGTTTCTTCCCATTCCCAGACTCACTCACCATAACATGGGTACAGAATGAGTGTTGTAACTTATTGCTTTTTAAAAAAATTTCTGTCTTTGATAGGAATGCTACACTGATAAATCAGAAAAATATATAGACAAATGGGACATTTGACATGGTCTTTATGGGCAATTTGGAGAAATGAACCTGGGCTCAGACTATGGTTAGTTGCATTATAACTGGTAACCTGGTGTTATCCAAAGGCCATTCATTAAATAATATATTTCGATGCTGAAAGAAGCCCTGAGAAACTGACCCAAGTATTTTCCCCTTTCTCCTTTCCTGTTCCAGACTTTATAACAAAATTGAATAAAGCTTTAACAGGACTATTTAGAAAAATTACCTATGTTATACTATGACGGATAGAAAATATTGGGGTGACAAAAATAGGATCTAGATATCCTCAGTTGAAAGCAATAATAGACTGAAACTTGCAAGAAGAAATACTTTCAAAATATCAATTGCAGGTGCACAAACTCAAAGATACATACACACACAGACAACTTCTAATAGCAAGGCAGAATCTGATGAGCTTTTCCACTAATCCCAAAGTAAAAACTATTTTAAAAACCTCCTATCCAAGTTTGGCCTCAGAATGTAACTGGCTGGTAAAAAGATAATATTCTTTATTTTTATTTTTTAATTATTTTATTGTTGTTCAATTACGGTTGTCTGCATTTTGTCCCCACCCCTTCCCCCCACCCCAGCCAAACCCACTTCCCTCCCTTGCTTCCACCCTCCCCCTTGATTTTGTCCATGTGTCCTTTATAGTAGTTCCTGAAAACCCTTCTCCCCACTGTCCCTTCCTCCCTCCCCTCTGGCTATTGTTGGATTGTTCTTAACTTCAATGTCTCTGGTTATATTTTGTTTGCTTTTTTTCTTCTGTTGATTGTGCTCCAGTTAAAGGTAAAATCATATGGTATTAGTCCCTCACGGTCTGGCTTATTTCACTTAGCATAATGCTCTCCAGTTCCATCCATGCTGTTGCAAAGGATATAAGCTCCTTCTTTTTCTCTGCTGCGTAGAATTCCATTGTGTAAATATACCATAGTTTTTTGATCCACTCATTTGTTGATGGGCACTTAGGTTGCTTCCAGTACCTGGCTATTGTAAATTGTGCTGCTATGAAAACCTAGTTGAAATGGACAAATTTCTAGAAAAATATAACCTTCCAAAACTCAATGAAGAAGAAGCAGAAAGCCTGAACAGACTGATAACACCTGATGAAATTGAAACGGTAATCAAAAAGCTTCTGACACACAGAAGCCCTGGACCAGACAGTTTCACAGGAGGATTCTGTAAAGCATTTAAGGGAGAGCTAACCCCCATCCTGCAAAGATTATTTCAAAAAATTCAAGAAGATAGAAGACTCCCAAACTCTTTTTATGAAGATAATAATATTCTTTATATCATCTCCATCGTCTGCCTCCTAACTCTTATCTTGGGGTTGACAAAACTTGAAAACATCTTAGCAGTCACTATTAATTTTCTACAAGGAGGCTGATTCCATGTGGCCTGAGAATCAAAATTTATTGCCTCCTCCTTACACTTTTTCTATATCAGAGACCTTAAGCCTACATGGCTTCAGAGTGCAAGCAGGCAATATGTTGAGTGAAGTAAGGGTGTTGGGAAGGTAGAAACAGTAAGTGAGCTAAAGATGTTCATGAATTAATAGTTCTTGCCCAAGTCTGGCAACTACTACTGACCTCCAATGATCACCAGTTTTGATTAAGAGCACATTATTATCAGATAATCTCTTCTTTAAGTTAAATCTCTTGATTATTAAATGTTAGTAATATATTTATTTTTCTTGTTTTTATTGTGGTAAAGTATACATAATATAAAATTTCCCATTTTAACTATTTTCAAATGTACATAGTCCAGTGATATTAAGTTGTTCAACAGTCACTATCATCCGTCTCTAGAATTTGTTCATTCTCCAACTGAAACTCTACCCAGAAAACAGTAATTCCTCATTTTCTCCTTTCTTCTAGGTCCAGGAAACCACTATTTTACTTTCTGTCTCTAAATTTGACTGCTCTAGGAATCCCATATAAGTGGAATCATACAATATTTGTCATTTTATGTCTGAGTTACTTCACTTAGTACAATGTCTTTAATCATCTTTACTGTAACATGTGTGTCAGAATTTTATTCTTTTTAAAAAATTTTTAAAAATTTTATTGTGGTACAATACACACAACATAAAATTTACCATCTTAACTATTTTAAGTGTATAGTTCAGTAGTGTTAAGTAAATTTACTTTGTTGTACAACCAATCTTCAGAACTTTTTCATCTTGAAAAATTGAAACTCTATATCCATTAAATAAAAATTTCCCATTTTCCCTCCCTCCTAGTCTCTGGCAATCACCATTCTACTTTGTGTTTCCATGAGTTTTACTACTCTAGATTTCTCATGTAAGAGGAATTATACAGTATTTGTCTTTGTGCAACTGGCTTATTTTACTTAGTATAATGTCTTCAAAGTTCATTAATATTGTAGCATATATCAGTATTTCCTTCCTTTTTAAGGCTGAATAATATTACATTTTATGTATATACCACATAAGTTATATCTATTTACCCATTGATGGACATTTGTGTTGCTTTCACCTTTTGGCTATTGTGAATAATGCCACTATGAACACTGGTATACAAGTATTTGTTCAAGTCCCTGATCTAATTCTTTTCAGTATATACCCACAAGTAGAATTTCTGGATCATATTCTATGTTTAATTTTTTTAGGAACTGCAATATTGTTTTCCATAGCAGCTACAACATCTTAAATTTCCACTAACAGTGCACAACGATTCTAATTTATCTGTATCCTCACTAACATGTTATTTTCTGTTTTTTTAAATAATAGCCATTCTAATGTGAGTGAAGTATATAATTGTAGTTTGAGTTGCATTTTTATAATGATTAGTGATATTGAATATGTTTTTATTCACCATTTGTATATCTTTGGAGAAATGGCTAATCGACTCCTTTGCCTATTTTAATCAGCTTCACAATAACCCACAACCTTCAGACCAACTTCCTTTGCCAATTTTAAATTGAGTTGAATTTTAGTTGAATTGTAGGAATTCTTTAATTATTCTGGATATTAATTCCTTATCAGATACAGGATTTTCAAATATTTCTCCTATCCCATGGGTTACCTTTTCAGTCGGTTGATAGTGTCCTTTGATGCACAAAAGTTTTTAATTTTTATAAAATATAGTTAATCTGCTTTTTCTCTTCTGCTTATGTTTTTGGTGTCATAGCTAAGTAATCATTGCCAAATCCAATGTCATGAAGCTTTTCTTCTATATTTTCTTCTAATAGTTTTATAGTTTTAGCTCGTAGACTTAGGTCTTTGATTTTGAATTAATTTTTATTACATGGTGTAAGATAAGCATCCATATTTATTCTTTTGCATGCAGTTATCCCGTTTTCCCACCACTATTTGCTGAAAAGACTGTCCTTCATTAAGGGGTTTTGACACTCTTATTGAAAATCATTTGATCATTATATGCAAGGGTTCATTTCTAAGCTTTCTATTCTATTTTATTAGTTTATGTATCTGTCTTTATGGCACTGCCATACTGATTTGATTATTGTGCTTTGTAGTAAGTTTTAAAGTCAGGAAGTGTGAGAATTCAAACTTCATTATTTTTCAAGATCAGCTATTTGGGGTCCCTGGTGATGCCATATGAACTTTAGGATAGATTTTTCTATTTTTGAATAAAAATCTTTGGGGTTTTGGTAAGGATTACATTGAATCTGTAGACCACTTGGGTAGTATTCATATATCAACAATATTATCAATTTATTTTAAAGCACTGGGAGGTCTAAATAAAACTCACCCATGATAGATGTGACCTCTGTTCCTTAGTGACCCAGTGAAAGCAAATTTTAGAAAATGATTATATAGAAAGTTGTGATGGAGATGTCTACAGTAACACATTGCATCCTGGAAGGTGACGATTCCTGCATTTTGTTATCTAGATTATCTGAAAGAGAGAAGAAATTTATGTAATAAAACAAAACTATAATAGATGAATGGATTTTGGCAAATGAGAATGAAAGAATTGAACTAATCTATATCCATCAACCTAGCCCTGTACTCCAGAGAGACATTTTTCATCCTTTAGGTGAGCAGAAAACAGGTCAAAGACTATTTGCACATTTTGTCTGTTTGCATGCAATAAACCTATGTAGGGAGGTCAGAAAATGAAGAGTAATCAGTCATGTAGTTAATTCCCCAAAAGCAAAATTAATAGAAGTGATAAACACATGTAAAGAAGAAAACAAAGTAAAACAAAACAAATTACATTAAAAATGAAGTTCTTAAAAGAATTCTTTATAAAAACACCCATAAATATTCTATAGAATATACACACACACATAGATATGTGTGTATATATTATTATTATTATTATTATTATTATTATTATTTAAAAACTAGCCAAAAAATAACAGTAGGTTCCACAAAGAAACAAGGCCCAGGCTACCATGATTCTCTTTCACATTAATAAAAGCCAGAAAACAATGGAACAATTTCTATGAAGACTCAAGTAAAAAGAGTTTTTATCTAGGAATTTTAAATCAAATCAAGTTCTCTGTCAAGAAGGAAAGTAGCAGAAAGACATTTTAGATTTGAAAGATTAAAAAACCTTCTACATATATATAATTTCATGAAAGTGTTCTTAAAGACTTACCCCAGCAACTTAAAGATGAAGCAAACAGAGTAACTAAAAGTGGAAAAGTCATAGAATAAAAATACTGGAGGCACATCTGAATTGGACCAAAACCAACTGGCTGCCAACAGGAATCATAACATTGTCATGGAGGATGTATAATTTGAGGGAAATGGGCTCAGTGCCCTCTGTAAAACTCTTTGGAATTCTCCAGCGAAAGAGTGATATGCTGCTTTGTACGATGCTTTTATGAGAAGTTGGGGTTTATGCTTGCATGACTGTACAATAAGCCAGAGATTGATGTGGCAGAAAGATGACTAGAATTGATTTTCTTATTTGTGTCACAAGTATATTAATTATCTCAAGTATTTCAAGGTAAAAAATGTATGGAGAAAAATGGTACCTAGTTTAGTGTCTCTCACAGAATATTCTAAAGAGGTTGAATATTAATCAAGCTGAAAAAATTAATCAGGCATTTTTATATTGTTAAACACCAACAACAAGCAATTGTTCAAGTAAAAAAATGTGACAGAACTTGCTTGTCAGCTCTTCATAGGACATAACTTGAAATTGATCACAGCTCATTACAGACTAAAAATTTGAAGGGATTCCTCGATAACTGATTTGATCCCAAGCAGCAAGATAAAATAAAAAATATAGAAATAGAGGGAGAATTATTGAATTTTACTCTGAGCTAAGATCAATCATATCTGAACCCAGAATTTTGGAGCCAGCAGTACCGTGGTTAGAGTGGGGCTGGCAACAACATGTTGATGTTTGAACACACACTTTCCCTAAACCAGGGGTCCTAGGACCAGGTGGGTAAAGGGATCTGCTGTGTAGCAAAGACTCCTGGGGAAGAGGGATGAACAAGCAATTTCTAATTTTAAGAATAGAGAGGTGCAAAGATTGGGTAATAGATGGACTGTTATAAGAAGTAGCGGTTTTTATTTCACACTGAACTATATAATGGAGGAAGGGATAGTAAAGAGAAAGTTTATCTTTAAAGTTCCATATTATTGTACTTTTCTGATGACATTTTCCTTCACAAGTGCAAAAGTACCATCTGCCCAAGGATTGAACATGCTCTGCATCCTGGATATGCCTGCCAAACCCTCTGCATAGATCTGAATTCAGGTCTGACTCAGGCTCAAGAAAATGCTGGCAGGAATCTGATCTGGAAAATCTACTTGTACCTATAGTGCTGTCAAAACTTCTGTGATACTTCTGGTGTGGCGATTGAGAGAACAAAATCTGATTTTGACACACAGACCTTGGAATGTTACAGAAGAAGGTGGAGAAATTTCTAATTCACTGGTGTGCTGGTTGAACACACCCTTAGTCATCTGTGGCTATGCCACAGAAGTTTGGCCAAATGCAGATGATTATTTGTGATCTGATTTTGATATTATCCATGCTCCTGACTCCTCCATGCATGGTAAAAATTGGGTGAAGTTAGTAAGGTAAGAATTTGGTAATAGTTGGTTCTACTACTTGAATGAGTTGGCATGTTATGTGTGTGCTAAAGAAGGTTCAGCAATTATTGTTTGGGAAGAGGTGTTCAATCCAAGAACAGTGAGATAATACCAATTGTGCTCCTATGAGGTACCAAGTGCCTTACATAAACTAAGTCACTTATCAACATATTCTTTTTTAAAAATTTTTATTGTTATTCAATTATAGTTGTATGCCTTTTCTCCCCATCCCTCCACCCCACTCTAGCTGAACCCACCTCCTTCCCCCACCTCCGCCCTCCCCCTTGAGTCCTTTATAGTAGTTCCTATAATCCCCTCTCCTCACTGTCCCCTCCCCACTCCCCCCTGGCTATTGTTAGATTGTTCTTAACTTCAACGTCTCTGGAACTGCCCTTTGACCCAGCAATCCCGCTGCTGGGATTATACCCTAAGAACCCTGAAGCACCAATCCAAAAGAACCTATGCACCCCAATGTTCATAGCAGCACAATTTACAATAGCCAAGTACTGGAAGCAACCTAAGTGCCCATCAGCAAATGAGTGGATCAAAAAACTACGGTATATTTACATAATGGAATTCTATGCAGCAGACAGAAAGAAGGAGCTTATACCCTTTGCAACAGCATGGATGGAGCTGGAGAGCATTATGCTAAATGAAATAAGCCAGGCGGTGAGGGACAAATACCATATGACCTCACCTTTAGCTGGAACATAATCAACAGAAGAAAAATGCAAACAAAATATCAACATATTCTTAAAACAATCCAGTGTGGGGAAAACCGGTGCAGTTAAAAGCTTATGTGCAGATTGTGGCTACAGTCTGAATTTGAGCCCAGCTCTGGGACACGGCTTTGCTCCAGAAGCAGTATACAATAGAGGAAAACCAATCATTTTATTAGCTATGCCATATAGCTCAGGCTAAATCTTAGTCTAGAAGCTGCTGCCTTCATTTAGCTTTCCACTTCTACCTCATGCCTGCTACCACAATCCCTCTACCCGTTATCAGGGAACTACCTGTAGGAAGGATCTGAATAAGGCTATGCCAGGGGGATGCAATCATTTTGATTTTATTCCTTCTCCTCAGGCCTGTGGCTTAGAGCTGTTTTCCATTCATCAAGGTAATGATAGCCCTTCTGAATTAAACATGATTTTCCTTCTTAGGAAAAAAAAAACTCAAAGGAAACATCAGAGTTAATTAGAGAAAGTGATATTGTAGCTGCTGACAGAAAGGAGCCCATCAAAGGCAATGTTAAGGGGATCCCAAATCATCAAAGCAGGGCCATTCAGTTGCAAATTGCTTTCTATTTCAGCTTTGTAGGGCAGAGGGTGCTCTGGGATCTCACTGGTCTGTAAGCACAAGGCTCTCTACCAGTGGTGTCTAAAAAGAATATCAGATACCTCAAGGGGAAAGGAGCTTGATGTTGAAATGAATCCTCTGAGTGATTTTGAAGTCTACAAGGTTTAACTGAAGGTTCTCTCATGGTATGAGGTTTTTGTTTAAGTGGTGACAAACAGAACATTTATTCTCTGCAGTGAGAAAAAGTCATTAGTTTCTTGGACTTTTAATTCAAGGTCACCAACATGCTGTGCCAAGATTCTGTGCTGGGTCCTGGCTGCTTTTGTCCATCTCATATATTTTTTGCAAGGCCTGTTTTTGATACCCAGAGTGATTAAGAAAGATAAAAACTCTAAAGTTTTTTAATTGTTGGAGTTTTTGGCACCACATGAAATAAACAGCATTCTACCCCTGCTTCACAGTCTGTGATACTGACTTTCAGTTTGCTTCAACTCTCTCTTCACATTCTCAGTTTTGGCTTCTTTCCCCAGTTGCCAGAGGTTCCCTCTCCTTTTCTCATCTGCTGAAACTTGCACCAGATAGTCTAGATTTCTTCTCTTCCAGAGCAGTACTTGTGCAGGGAGTACCATACAATTTGGGGTTCTACCTTCCCTCCTTAGCTTTATTGAGATATACTTGACATATAACATTATATTAGTTTAAGATGTAAAACATAATTATTTGTATGTGTTTATATTGTGAAATGATTACCATAATAAGTTTAGTTAACATCTATCACCTCACATACTTACATTTTTTCCTGTTATGAGAACTTTTAAAATCCACTCTCTTAGCAACTTTCAAATATACCATACAGTATTGTCACCAGGCTGTAAATTACATCCCAGGGCTTACTTATTTTATTACTGGATATTTATACCTTTTGACCACCTTCAGGCATTCCTCCTATACACCACCCATGCTTCTTGCAACCACCATTCTGTTTTCTGTATCTATGAGTTCAAACTTTGTACAGACCACATAGTATTTGTAGAGTTCAATCATAGAGTATTCATCTTTTTTTTTTTGTCTGACTTATTTCACTTAGCATAATGCCTTTAAAGTTCATCCATGTTGTTGCGAGAGGCAGGATTTCCTTCTTTTAATACACATTTTTTAAAATTACCTCATCAATGGACACTTAGGTTGCTCCATATCTTGGCTATTGTAAATTATGCTGAAATAAATATGGAGGTGCAAGTATTGCTCTGAGACAGTGATTTCACTTCCTTTGGGTATTGGGTTTAATTCTATTGATTTTCTGACACTGTTCCCATTTAGGTAACTCATTGTGTCTACTCATCAAATCTAAAGGGACTTTTTTTTTTTTTAGGTCTGTCTCATTTGGGTCTGTTCTCAGCAGCAGTCAGGCTGTGACCATCTATTCCATGGTCTCTTAATTCCAGTGCCCAGTGCTCAGTGCTCAGTCCCCCTTTACTGTTTTTAGTCAAACTCTCTCAAATATGCTTTATTTTCTGCTCCTTTTTATTTGAGTGCTTTTATTTTTATTTTTAAAAATGTTTCTTTGAATCAGAGGGGGAAGATGGCGGAGGAGTGAATGGAAGTCGCACTAACCTCCTCCTAGGCCCAATCTGGAATTACAACTCAATTATTGAGAAACCACCCAGAACAAACAACTGAGCAATAGTGAGAGACAAGCCGTATAACTTCAGACAGACAGAAGAACAAGCTTCAGCACAACCTGACTGGTAAGGAGTGTGGTAGAAACTCAAGAGGGCTAGCTGGGCGCACACAGGTGACAGTGCTGGAGGGATAATTAAGTGGCTGATTGGATCCCCTGAGAAGAATGGGGTCTAAACCCTAAGCTGGGATTCCCAGCCTAGAACACCAGAGACCAAAAAGTACACAGATAACAACCAGCAGCCAAAAGCAGCAGGGTTGCTCTCTGCCAGACATGAATAGCTAGAGACGCAAGAGCCATTTAAAGGGCCAACACACAAATTTTCATTTACAGTCACTTACCCTGGGCTCTGGCAAAGGTGGGGGCAGAATGGGCTGGTGATGCCTGAGGAGAGACTAAGGACTAAAACTTTGGGGAGAGCTGAGAGAGTAGATGCTGGGATCCTGGTGATGAATCATCCCTCAGATGGCAGCAGCCATGGTGCTCAGGCAGACCATTCCCCTCCTAGCAGCAGCAGTCTGAGGGGAAACAATAGCCCCCACCCCAGGAATGATTCTACCCTGCCCTACAATGCTTAAACCTGACTGCTGAGTGCAGAGTGACCAGATTAACAATTGAAGGAGACAGCCAGGGACAGCAGATCCCTGGAAGTATTCAACAGTCTTTCTAAGGTCAGACTGGGTCATCATCACCAGACATCACCAGAGGCAGATCCAGAAAGAAAATAACAGTGGTAAATAGAAGAAGCTACCAAGACAAAAGCCACTGTGGTCTTCTCTATGATTTGCAATATTTTCTTTCCTGTATAACTTTTTAACATTCATTTCTTGTCCAGCAAGTTTGTACATATTAAGTCACTAGATTTTATACTATAGTATATTTCAAGTCACATATTTTTCCCCTCCTGCCTCTTAGCCCATTTTACTTTCCTTTTTCCTCACATTATATTCATTTCAAATTTTGTTTTCTCTCTTGCTACAACTTGTTTCCATTCCATGCTCTTACTATTTCTTCCCAATCCAGACACACAAAACCAATTTTATTGTCAAGAGTCATCTCACATCCTTTTTCCTTGTTCTTAAAAAAACCCATATTCTCTTTTCACCTTTAACAATCTTTGCTAGTTAGTTGTGAGTAGGGTAGTTGTTGCATTGTTTTTTTTCAATTTTATCTCTAGAGCTTTACTAATTCTGTATTTCAAACATCACATTTTAATGGTCCCCTCTTCTACTCTTTTTTCATCTCAAATTTTAATTTTGCCATCTTAAACTGTTTTTTTTCTTTTTTGACTTCCTTCTATTTCTCTTTCATCCTGCCCTTTTATTTTTCTTTATTTTCCATTTTTCCTTTTTTTCTTTTTCCTTACATCTCAAATTTTAATTTTTCCTTCTCTTAGACTAGTTTTTGTTCATCACTCTTAGTATTCCCTCCCCATCATTTCAAAATCACTTCCCATTCCTCTAAACATCTCTTAGTCTTTGTTTCTTTTCCCCCTCTTATTCAGATACCACCTATATCAATTTTAATTCATTTATTGTTGATAGTACTATGGTGGATCTTTCTCTCCAACTAGGCTCCTATATTTTTATTAATTATTTACTATTTTTCCTTCCTTTTTCTTTCTCTCTCTCACTTCATTTTATTTTATATTATTTCAATTCCTGTTTAAACTTAATACAATATGCTTCCCTTCTCATATCCGATTCCACATTCTTCATTCTCTTTTTAATCCATGATGTAAATTTTAACTTCTCTCTTTTCATTGCTCCAACTCCCAACTCTTATTACTGGTTCACCCTCTACCTTCTTAAATTCATTTTTCTTTCAGTAGGTCATCTCATATCTGCTCTCCTTTCTTATAATATTCTTAATCTCTTTACAGCCTCTTTTTTTTTTTTTAACTTTCCCACTGTGCGGCCTGCTTCAGTGCTTGCAGCCAACCAACAGAGGCCCAGCAATGGTTCCAGGCCAGGGTGTTTTGGCATGGGGCACTATGAGAGACCCAGGGGACAGACCTGCCATAAATCCAAGCCCATGTATGTACACCCTTATTAATACTGGTTCATTTGCTGTTGATAGTAGGATTGTGGGGTGGAGCTATTTTTGTGGGTGTGGGTTTGATTCCTGTGGTTTTTTCTGGCAGCACCTGCACGATAGCACATAAGATGTGGTAGGTGGAGTGACCTGCAGTCAACCAACTAGAGGGAAGGACTCACCAAAGAAAGACCCAACAACAATCAAACCCCAATTACATCCAGAGAACCAGCATAAAAGACATAAAGGACATCCCAAGAGCATCAAGTTCAGGTGATCAAGGAGACTGCACCACTGAATCTCACAGGCCCCCTACCATACAAGTTCACACCACAAAGTCAGGATGCCAAAACAGATCAATTTAAGAAGCAGAAGTAAACAAGAAGAGTCTCACAAATAATGGGAAGACAAAGAAACAACCCCCAGCCCTAGTTTGTGTGGCTCAGTGGATTGAGTGCTGGTTGGCAAACTAGGGGGCTGCTGGTTCAATTCCCAGATAGGGGACATACATGGGTTACAGGCTGGGACCCCAGCTGGGCATGCATGAAGGGCAGTCATACATTGGTGTTTATCTCTCTTTCTCCCTCATTTCTCCAAAAATAAATAAATACAAATTTTAATAAAATTTAAAAAATGAAAACTAAAAATGGAACTGCCCTTTGACCCAGCAATTCCGCTGCTGGGATTACACCCTACGAACCCTGAAACACCAATCCAAAAGAGCCTGTGCACCCCAATGTTCATAGCAGCACAATTTACAATACCCAAGTACTGGAAGCAACCTAAGTGCCCATTAGTAAACGAGTGGATCCAAACACTATGGTATATTTACAAAATGGAATTCTACACAGCAGAGAGAAAGAAGGAGCTTATATCCTTTGCAACAGCATGGATGGAACTAGAGAGCATTATGCTAAGTGAAATAAGCCAGGTGGTGAGGGAAAAATACCATATGATCTCACCTTTACCTGGAACATAATCAATAGAAGAAAAAAGCAAACAAAATATAACCAGAGACATTGAAGTTAAGAACAATCTAACAATAGCCAGGGGGGGCGGGGGGACAGTGGGAAGAGGGGATTACAGGAACTACTATAAAAGACACATGGACAAAACCAGGGGGGAGGGTGGAGGTGGGGGAGGGAGGTGGGTTCAGCTGGGGTGGGGTGGAGGGATGGGGAGAAAAGGCATACAACTGTAACTGAATAACAATAAAAATTTTTTTAAAAATGAAACCATAAAATAATTTTTTTTAAAAAGAAACAACCCCCAATCAAAAGGAAAGGAGGAATCCTCAGAAAGAATGCTAAATGAAATAGAGGCAAGTCAACTATCATATATTGATTTCACAACTATGGTTAGAAGGGATCTCAATGAGCTCAGTGCAAATTACTAAAAACTATAAGGAAACTATGAGGAACTTACTACAAACTATAACAGCATAAAAAAGGACATAAAAACAATCAACAAGGGCCAAGAGGAAATGAAAAATACAATTTCTGAATTAAAGAACACAGTAGAAGAAATCAAAAGTAGGCTCAGTGAAGCAGAATATAGAATCAGTGAGCTGGAGCACAAGTTAGAAAAAAACTCCCAAAAAGACCAAGAAAAGGAAAAGAGGCTCAGAAAGAATGAAGAGGGGTTAAGGGAAATGCAGGACAACATGAAATGCAATAATATCCATATAATAGGGATACCAGAAGGAGAAAAGGAAGAGCAAGGGATAGAAAACCTGCTTGAAAAAGTCATGATGGAAAATTTCCCTAATCTGAGGATAGAAAAAGTCACCCAAATCCAGGAAACACAGAGAGTCCCAAGCAAGAGGAACCCAAAGAGGCCCACTGCAAGACACATCATAATTAAAATGGCAAAATTCCAAGACAAAGAGAGAATCTTAAAGGCAGGAAGGGAGAAAAAGGAAGTAACATACAAGGGAGCCCCAATAAGACTAGAAGCTGACTTCTCAATGGAAACACTAGAAGCCAGAAGGGAATGGCAAGAAATATTCCAAGTAATGAAAACCAGAGGCCTGCAACCAAGACTACTTTATCCAGCAAGTGTCTCAATTAAAATGGAAGGCCAAATAAGGAGCTTCCCGGACAAAGAAGCCTCAAAGAATATACCTCCTCCAAACGAGCGCTGCAAGAGATGCTAAAGGGTCTGCTTTAAAAAAAGGAAAAAAAAAAAAAAAAACTGAGAGAAGAACACAAGTACAAAGGGACAAAAATGGCAATGAATAAGTGCCTATAATAATTGCTCCTATCAAAAGACATAAGGTAACTTAATGGATAAGGAAACATGAACTGCACATTTGTTGCCTACAAGAGAACCATCTCAGAACAAAAGGCCTATACAGACTGAAAGTGAAGGGTTGGAAAAAAATATTCCAAGCAAGTGGATGGGGAAAAAAAAAGACCAGGGTAGCAATACATATATCAGACCAAATAGACTTCAAAACAAAGACCATAAAAAGAGACATAGAAGGACACTTCATAATACTGAAGTGAAGATTCCATCAAGAAGACATAAATATTATAAACATATATGCACCCAACATAGGATCACCAAAATATATAAGGAAAATCTTGGAGGACTTCCAGGAAGATATAGACAGCAACACACTTAAAGTAGGGTATTTTAACATCCCACTGTCAACAATGGATAGATCTTCCAAGCAAAATAACAACAAGGACACTGTGGGACTGAATGATGCATTAGATTAAATAGACTTAGCTGATATGTATAGAACCTTTCATCCTAAAGAAGCAAAATACACATTCTTTTCAAACACACATAGAACATTTCAAAGAGACACCACACGATAGGACCCAAAAGAAGCCTCACCAAATTCAAGGCAATTGAAAACATATCAAGCATTATCTTAGACCATGAGGGCTTGCAATCAGAAACCAATCTCAAGGAAAAAATAAGGAAAATATTCAAACTCATGAAGACTGAATAGCATGCTATTAAACAATGAATGAGTTAATAATGAGATCAAGGAAGAAATCAAAATGTTTATGGAAACAAATGAAAATGAACACACGATGGGTATTGAGATGGCAGTGAGATAGGTGGGAGCGGAGTCCACTTTCCCTCAATGCCAGTGAAATACCTAGCTGATCTGAGGAGCAGAGTGAACAGCCAACAGTTTTCCAGCATATATGAAGATCGGAGACCAAAGATAGAGGACATTGAAAGATCAGATGGTAAGAAGAGTGCTTAAGGACAATAAGGTCCCTGAGACCAGCGCGGGGACCAGGGCCGCTGAAGCCCCAGCCCGGGCACAGGGTCTTCTGCAGGATTCTCAGGAGAGAGCCAGGCTGGGCTGTGTGAGCAGCCAGGTGCTTGTTTGGACCAGGGGGGCTTAAATAGGAAGAATTTCTCAAAAAAGAAAAGAAAATAGAGGCACCCAGCAGTTAGTTAGAGAACTCTCCACAGCAGCTGCAGGCTCTGGTGCCCCTCCCCCCTCCGCCCCTGGACTGTGAATGCAGAAAAGCAGCCCCAGCACTCACCGGAAGCCCAGCTGGTGCGCAGATAGATTATCGGACTAGGGGCCCACAACTGAAACTCAGGGTGACCGCGCGCCCTGATAAGTGGCCTGGCTGCCTGGGCGCACAGACAAAATCGCCTGGGTGGCTGCGCACACCTAAAACCCCTACTGGGTGCCCACACCTGAAACCTCCTCCAGTGGGCGCGCAACCAGATCAGTGGCTGGCTGCCCCCGTACACAGACCCAAAGCAGGGGATGGGCAGCCAACCCAGGCCCACAAAGCCTGAACAATGGCCTGGCTGCATGCAGGTGACCACACCCAAAGGGACCAGTTCTGAAAAACTCCTACCTAGCCCCTACACACACAACCCTGCAGGGCCTACTGGCTCTCTAGGAGGAAGGCGGAATGCCCAGCAGAGGGGAGCTGCAGGGCTAGAGGAGACTGCATTCCCTGGAAAGACTCGACCCAGTAGGGGGCTGAATTACCTTAGCAGCACCCAGAGCCCCTAGCATCTAAGACAGCAAAGAGCAAGAAGGGGGAGTGTGAGTTGCCTCTAATTGGTGCAACTCAAGGACAGCACAGTTGGTGAACTAAAGGCCCAGTGGGAAGCAGAAGGACCCTGAAGAACTGGATTGAAGGCTGAACGACACCCAAGAGTGGGTTCAGGAAGGGAGAAAAGTGAAACCAATCTTTCCAACCACCCCCTCCTGTTCCACGGACAGGAAGATGAGCAGAACTAACCTGACCGGTTTAAAGCCAGCAGAAGAAGACTTTTGTTTTTCTTCTTCTTTCCTCCTTTCCCCCTGAATTTCTTCTTCCTTTCTGTCCTTTATTTTTCCTTTATTCCTTATTCCTTCCTTCTTTTCATTTTCTATTCCCTTTTTCCCTCCTTCCCTTCTTTTTTTTTTTCTTTCTTCCCCCCTTTCTCTTTTTCCCACAGGTGAGACAACAAAACCTGGAGTGCTGAAAAGACTAGAGTTAGACCCTGTTAAACCCATAAATGTCAGCTCAAGACCAGTGAGCACAGGAGATTAAGGAGACAGCACCACTGAATCCCATTGGCATTCTACCATAGAAGTTCATACCATAAACCCAGGGAGTCAGAATAGAGCAATTTAAGAAGCAGAGGCCAACAAGAAGAGTCTCACAAACAATGGGAAGACAAAGAAACAATGCCCAAATGAAAGGAAAGGTGGAAGTCTCAGGAAGAGCACTAACTGAAAAAGAGGCAAGTCAACTATCAGATACTGAGTTCAAAGCAATGGTTATCAGGAAGCTCAATGAGCTCTCTGAGCTCACAGAGAACTACCAGAAACTACAGAGAAACAACAATGAACTCACTGCAAACTATATCAACATGAAAAAGGAAATAGAAACTATCAACAAGGGCCAAGAGGAAATGAAGAATACAATTTCTGAATTGAAGAACACAGTAGAAGGAATGAAAAGCAGACTTGATGAAGCAGAGGATCGGATCAGCGAGCTGAAGGATAAAGTAGAAAAAAACAAGAAAAGAGCAACAAAAGGAAAAGAGGAACACAAAGAATGAAGAGGCAATAAGGGAAATGCAGGACAACAAGAAATGTAACAATATCCGTATAATAGGAATACCAGAAGGAGAAGAAGAGCAAGGGATAGAAAACCAGTTTGAAAAAGTAATGATGGAAAATTTCCCTAATCTAAGGAGAGAAAAAGTCACCCAAATCCAGGAATCACAGAGAGTCCCAAGCAAGAGGAACCCAAATAGACCTACTACAAGACACATCATAATTAACATGGCAAAATTCCAAGACAAAGAGAGGATCTTAAAAGCAGCAAGGGAGAAAAAGGAAGTAACATACAAAGGAGCCCCAATAAGGTTAGCAACTGACTTCTCAATGGAAACGCTCCAAGTCAGAAGAGAATGGCAAAAAATATTCCAAGTAATGAGAACCAGAGGCCGGCAACCAAGGCTACTTTACCCAGCAAGGCTCTCAATCAAGATAGAAGGCCAAGTAAAGAGTTTCCCAGACAAAAGAAGTCTAAAAGAATACAATTCCTCCAAACCAGCTCTGCAAGAGATGCTAAAGGGACTGCTTTAAGAAAAGGAAGGAAAAGAGAAAGAGAGAGCAACACAGGTAGGAAAAAATGGCAATGAATAACTACCTACGGATAATAACCTTAAACGTAAATGGATTAAATGCTCCAATCAAAAGACATAGAATAGCTGAATGTAAAAGAAAACATGACCCAGACATATGCTGCCTAAAAGAGGCCCACCTTAGGACAAAAGACCTACACAGACTGAAAGTGAAAGGCTTAAAACAAATTTTCTAAGCAAACGGACAGAAAAAAAAAAGCAGGGGTAGCAATGCTCATATCAGACAAAATAGACCTCCAAAGAAGGGACATAAAGAGAGACCCAGAAGGTACTTCATAATACTCAAAGGAAGAGTCCACCAAGAAGACATAAACATTGTAAATATATATGCACCCAACATAGGAGCATCCAAATACATAAAGAAAATCTTGGAGGACTTCAAGAAAGATACTGTCAGCAACACAATTATAGTAGGGGACTTTAACACCCCACTATCAAAAATGGACAGGTCTTCCAAACAAAATATCAACAAGGATATTGTGTCACTTAACAATACCCTAGAGGAAATGGATTTAGCTGATATATATAGAACTTTCTATCCCAAAGAAGCAAACTACACATTATTTTCAAGTGTACATGGAACTTTCTCAAAGATAGACCACATGATAGAACAAATTCAAGAAAATTGAAATCATATCAAGCATTTTCTCTGACCACAGGGGACTGAAACTATAAACCAACTCCAAAGGAAAAAAACCAAAACACTCAAAATTATGAAGACTGAATAGCATGATATTAAACAATGAATGGGTCAAGAATGAGATTAGGGAAGAAATCGAAAACTTTGTGGAAACAAATGAAAATGAACTAAAAACAACCCAAAACCTATGGGATACAGCACAGGCAGTCCTGAGAGGGAAGTTCATAGCAATACAGGCCTACCTTAAGAAGTTAGAAACATTTCAAACAAACAACTTAACCCTATGCCTACAAGAACTGGAGGAACAACAAGAAAGACAGCCCAGAGCAAGTAGAAGGAAGGAAATAACTAAGATCAGAGCAGAGTTATATGACATAGAGACTAAAAGCACAATTCTAAGGATCAATGAATGCAGGAGCTGGTTCTCTGAAAAGATAAACAAAATCGACAAGCCTTTAAGTAGGCTCATCAAGAAAAAAAGAGAGAGGATCCAAATAAACACAATTAGAAATGAAAGAGAAGAGATTACAACTGATACTACAGAAATACAAAGGATTGTAAGAAATTACTACCAAGAACTGTATGCCAAGAAATGTGAAAACCTAGGTGAAATGGACACATTTCTAGAAAAATATAATCTTCCAAAACTGAATGAAGAAGAAGAAGAAAACCTGAACAGACCAATAATAGCGGTCGAAATTGAAGCAGTCATCAAAAAACTCCCAACACACAAAAGTCCTGGACCAGATGGTTTCAGAGGAAAATTCTACAAAGCATTTAAGGAAGAGCTAACCACTATCCTTCACAGAGTATTCAAAAAAATCCAAACTGATGGAAGACTGCCAAACTCTTTTTATGAAGCCAGCTTCATCCTAATCCCAAAACCAGATAAAGACACAACGAACAAAGAAAACTTCAGGCTATTATCGCTCATGAACATAGATGCTAAAATTCTAAACAAAATATTGGCAAACCGCATCCAGCAATACATCAAAAAGATCATACACCATGATCAACTGGGATTCATCCCAGGGATGCAAGGATGGTACAATATTCGCAAATCAATAAACATAATACATCACATCTACAACAGCAAAGACAAAAATCACATAATCATATCAATACATGCGGAAAAAGCATTTGATAAGGTACAGCACCCATTTCTGATAAAAACACTCAGCAAAGTGGGAATAAAGGGAGCAGTCCTCAACATAATAAAGGCCATATATGAGAGACCTACAGCCAGCATCATACTCAACGTACAAAAACTTAGAGCTTTCCCACTAAGATCAGGATCAAGACAAGGATAGCCTCTCTCACCACTCCTATTCAATATAGTATTGGAAGTCTTAGCCACAGCAATCAGACAAGAAAAAGCAATAGAGGGCATCCAAACTGGAAAGGAGGAAATGAAACTGTCACTGTTTGCAGATGACATGATAGTGTAGATGGAAAATCCTATAGACTCCACCAAAAAACTACTCGACCAAATAAATGAATTTGGCAAAACAGCTGGATACAAAGACAATACTCAGAAATCAAAGTCATTCCTGTACACCACCAACAAAACTGCAGAAACAGAAATCACGAAAAAAAATCCCATTTGATATAGCAACAAGTAAAATAAAGTACCTAGGAATCAACCTAACCAAGGAGGTAAAAGACCTGTACTCAGAAAACTACACAACATTGAAGAAAGAAATTAAGGAAGACACAAACAAATGGAAGCATGTACCATGCTCATGGATTGGAAGAATTAACATCATCAACATGGCCATACTACCCAAAGCAATTTATAGATTCAATGCAATCCCTATTAGAGTACCCGTGACATATTTCACAGAGATAGAACAAACACTTCAAAAATTTATATTGAACCATAAATGACCCCGAATAGCTGTAGCAATTTTGAGAAAGAGGAACAAAGCTGGAGGGATCACAATACCTGATATCAAACTGTATTACAAGGCCAGAGTAATCAAAACAGCCTGGTACTGGCATAAAAACAGGCACTTAGACCAATGGAACAGAACAGAGAGCCCAGAAATAAACTAAAGTCTCTTTGGTCAATTAATATTTGATGAAGGAGGCAGGAGCATAAAATGGAGCCAAAATGGCCTCTTGAAGAAATGGTGTTGGTAGATCTGGACAGCTACGTACAAAAAAATGAAACTCGATCACCAACTTACGCCATACACAAAAGTGAACTCAAGATGGATAAAAGACTTAAATATAAGTTGTAACACCATAAAAGTCCTAGAGGAAAACATTGGCAGAAAAATCTCAGACATTCCACCCAGCAACATCCTCACAGACATGTCCCCTAAAGCAAGGGACATAAAGGAAAGAATAAACAAATGGGACCTCATCAAAATAAAAAGCTTTTGCAAGGCTAAAGAAAACAGCACCAAATTACAAAGAGAACCAACAGTATGGGAAAACATATTTGCTAATGATACCTCAGACAAGTGCCTGATCTCCAAAATATATAAAGAACTCACACGACTGCACTCCAGGAAGACAAACAACCCAATTACAAAATGGGCAAAGGACTTCAACAGACAATTCTCCAAGGAAGACCTACAGAGGGCCCAGAGACATATGAAAAGATGCTGAGCATCACTGGCCATCAGAGAGATGCAAATTAAAACCACAATGAGGTAGCATCTCACACCAGTCAGAGTGGCCAACATGAACAAATCCACAAACAAATGTTGGAGAGGATGTGGGGAAAAGGGAACCCTAGTGCACTGTTGGTGGGAATGCAGACTGGTGAGGCCACTGTGGAAAACAGTATGGAATTTCCTCAGAAAACTAAAAGTGGAACTGCCCTTTCACCCAGCAATTCTGCTGCTGCGAGTATACCCTAAGAACCCTGGAACACCAATCCAAAAGAGCCTGTGCACCCCAATGTTCATAGTAGCACAATTTACAATAGCCAAGTACTGGAAGCAACCTAAGTGCCCATCAGCAAACAAGTGGATCCAAGAACTATGGTATATTTACACAATGGAATTCTACACAGCAGAGAGAAAGAAGGAACTTATACCCTTTGCAACAGCATAGATGTAACCGGAGAGCATTATGCTAAATGAAATAAGCCAGATGTGAGGGACAAATACCATATGATCAACCTTTAACTGGAACATAATCAACAGAAGAAAAAAGTAAACAAAATATAACCAGAGACATTGAAGTCAAGAACAATCTAACAGTAACCAGGGGGAAGTGGCGTGGGGACAGTGGGAAGAGGGGATTACAGGAACTACTTTAACGGATACATGGACAAAATCAAGGGGGAGTGTGGAGGTGGGGGAGCGTGGTGGGTTCAGCTGTGGTGGGGTGGAGGGATGGGGAGAAAAGGCATACAACTGTAATTGAATAACAATAAAAATCTTAAGAAATTAAAAAAAAAAATGAACACACAATAGTCCAAAACTTATGGGACACAGCAAAGGCAGTCTTGAGAGGGAAATTCATAGCAATACAGGCCTATTTAAAAAAGATAATAATATTTCAAATTAACAACGTAAACCTATAAGAACTGGAGGAAGAGCTATAAAGAAAGCTTAGAGCAAATGGAAGGAAAGAAATAAGCGAGATAAGAGGACAATTAAATAACATGGAAACCAAGAGAATAATTCAAAGGATCAGTAAGACCAGGAGTTGGTTCTTTAAAAAGGTAAACAATATTGGCAAGCTTTTAACCAGATTCATCAAGAAAAAATAGAGAGGACACAAATAAATAAAATCAGAAATGAAAGAGGAGAAATTAAAATTGATACCACAGAAATAGAAAGGATTGTAAGAAGTTACTATGAAAAGCTATATGCCAAGGAATTTGAAAACTTAGGTGAAATGGTTAAATTTCTAGAAACATATAATCTTCCAAACTGAACCAAGAAGAAGCAGAAAGCTTAAGAGACTGACAATAGCTGGTGCAATTGAAGCAGTAATCAAAAACTCCCATCCCACAAAAGCCCTGAACTGGATGGTTTCACAGGAGAATTTCATAAAACATTTAACAGACAGCTAACCCCTGTACTTCTCAGACTACACCAAAAAATCCAAGAAGAGGGAAGACTCCCAAACTCTTTTTATGAGGACAGCATCATCCTAATCCCCCAACCAGGCAAAGACACAGTAGAGAAAGAAGAGTGTAGACCAATATCACTGATGAACACAGATGCTAAAATCCTCAACAAAGTACTGACAAAAGGCATCTAGCAATACATCAAAAGATCATATACCACGATTAAGTGGGATTCATCCAGAGATACAAGGACAATACAATATTCTCAAATCAATAATGTAATACATCACATAAACAAAGGAAAAGACAAAAATCACCTGATTATATCAATATACGGGGATAAAGCATTTTATAAAGTACAGCACCCATTTATGATAAAAACACTCAGCAAAGTGGAAATAGAGGGAGCATTCCTCAACATAATAAAGGCCAAGTATGAAAAAACTACACCAATATCATACTCAATAAACAAAAACTAAGAGCTTTTTCATTAAGATCGGGAACAAGGCAAGAATGTCCGCTTTCACCAGTTGTATTCAACATCGAATTGGAAGTCCTAGCCACAGCAATCAGACAAGAAGAAGAAATAAAAGGCATCCAAATTGGAAAGGAGGATATGAAACTCATTGTTTGCAGATGACATGACAGTGTACATAGAAAAACCTACAGACTCCATGAAAAAAGTACTTGACCTAATAAGTGAATTTGGCAAAACAGCTGGATACAAAGTCAATATTCAGAAAAGAGAGGTATTTTTGTACACCACCAACAAAATATCAGAAACAGAAATCAGGAAAAAATCCCATTTTCTATAGCAACAAGAAAAATAAGGTACTTATGAATAAAAAATCCTGTACTCAGAAAACTACACAGCCCTGAAGAAAGAAACTGAGGAAGACACAAATAAATAGAAGCATATACCATGTTCATGGATTGGAAGAATTAGCATCATCAAAATGTCCATACTACTCAAGGCAATTTATAGATTCAATGCAATCCCTATTAAAGTACCCATGACATATTTCACAGATACAGAACAAACATTTCAAAACTTTATGTGGAACCATAAATGACCCCAAATAGTCATAGCAATTTTGAGAAAGAAGAACAAAGTAGGAGGGATCACCATACATGACATCAAACTCTATTACAAGGCCATGGTAATCTAAAATGTCTGGTACTGACATAAGAACAGACACATAGATCAATGGAACAGAATAGAGTTTCCAGAAATAAACCTAAGTCTCTATGGTCAATTAATATTTGACAAAGAGGGCGGGAGCATAAAATGGACATGGCAATACTTTCACCAATATGTTCCCTACATTGAGGGACATAAAGGAAAGAATAAACAAATGGCACTTCATCAAAATAAAAAGATTCTGCATGGCTAAAGGAAACATTAACAAAATTAAAAGGGAAGCAACTGTATGGAAAAATATATTTGCCAATGATATCTTGGTCAAGGGATTGATCTCCAAAATATGTAAGGAACTCACACAACTCCACTCCAGGAAGACAACAATCCAATTAAAAAATGGTCAAAGGACCTGAACAAACACTTCTCCAAAGAGGAGATACACAGGGCCCAGAGACATATGAAAGGATGCTCAACATCACTAGCCATCAGAGAGATGCAAATTAAAACTACAATGAGATATCACTTCACACCAGTCAGAATGGCTATCATAACCAAATTGACAAACGACAAGTGCTGGTCAGGTTGTGGAGAAAAGGGAACCCTAATGCACTGTTGGTGGGAATGCAGACTGGTCAGCCACTGTGGAAAACAGTATGGAATTTCCTCAATAAACTAAATATGAAACTCTTTTTTGACCCAGCAATTCCACTGCTGGAATATACCTTAAGTATCCTGAAACACTAATTCAAATGAACCTATGCACCACAATGTTCATAGCAGCACAATTTACAGTAGCCAAATGCTGGGTGCAGCCTAAGTTCCCATCAGTAAACGAGTAGATTAAAAAACTGTGGTATATTACAAAATGGAATACTGCACAGCAGAAAGAAAGAAGGGGCTCCTACGCTTTTCAACAACATGGATGGAACTGGAGAGCATTATGCTAAGTGAAGTAAGCCAGGCAGTGAAAGACAAATACCATATGATCTCACCTATAAGTGGAACCTAATCGACAAAACAAACCACCAAGCAAAATATAGCCAGAGACATTGAAATTAAGAACAAACTGACACGACTCCCAGCCAAGATGGAGGTGTAGGTAGACACACTGTGCCTCCTCACACAACCAAAAGAAGGACAACAACAATTTAAAAACAAAAAACAACCAGAATTGACAGAAAATCAAACTGTATGGAAGTCCAACAACCAAGGAGATAAAGAAGAAACATTCATCCAGACTGGTAGGTGGGGCAGAGACAGGCAGCCAGGGTGGAGAGGACTCATGGCAAGATGGCGGCTGGTGGACCCAGCAAGGTGGCAGATTGTTGAATGGGGCAGGCCAGGCTGCAAGTAGCATACCCCACAAAGTGGTGGCTGGCAGACCCTGCAGCCCCACATTCACGCATAGATAAACCAGGAGGAACGGCGGGGGAACAAGACAGACCTCGCAACCCAGTGCTCCAGCTTGGGGAAATAAAGCCTCAAACTTTGGATTGAAAACAACTTGTGGGGGTTGAGGAGAAACGCATAGCCTCACAGGAGAGGTTATTGGAGAGACCCACTGGGGCTTAGAGCATGCACAAGCCCACCCACTCAGGAATCAGCACCAGAGGGGCCCAATTTGATTGTGGGTACTGGAAGGAGTGACTGAAATCTGGCAGAGAGTGGAGCAAGAGCCATTGCTCCTTCTCGGCCCCTCCCCCACATACAGTGTCACAGGGCAGCAACCAGCATTACCCCACCCTGGTGAGGACCGAAGGCTCCACCCCTTTATGTAACAGGCGTGCCAAGACGAAAAAAAATGCCCCAAATGAAAGAACAGATTAAAGCTCCAGAAAAAATACAAGTAAGCAACAAAGAGATAGCCAACCTACCAGATGCACAGTTTAAAACACTGGTAATCAGGAAGTTCACAGAATTTGTTGAATTTGGTCGCAAATTAGATGAAAAAATGAAGGCTATGCTAAGAGAAACAAAGGGAAATCTACAGGGAACCAATAGTGATGGGAAGGAAACCGCAACTCAAATCAACAGTGTGGACCAGAAGAAAGAAACATCCAACCAGAAAAGAGTGAAGAAACAAGAATTCAAAAAAATGAGGAGAGGCTTAGGAACCTCCAGGACATCTTGAAACGTTCCAACATCCGAATTATAGGGGTACCAGAAGGAGAAGAGGAAGAACAAAAAATTGAAAGGTTAGTGGAACAAATAATGAAGGAGAACTTCCTTAATCTGGCAAAGGAAATAGACTTCCAGGAAGTCCAGGAAGCTCAGAGAGTCCCAAAGAAGCTGAACCCAAGGAGGAACACACCAAGGCACATCATCATTACATTAGCCAAGATGAAACAGAAGGAGAGAATCTTAGAAACAGCAAGAGAAAAGGACACAGTTACCTACGAAGGAGTTCCCATAAGACTGTCAGCTGATTTTCCAAAGAGACCTTACAGACAAGAAGGGGCTGGCAAGAAGTATTCCAAGTCATGAAAGGCAGGGACTTACATCCAAGATTGCTCTATCCAGCAAAGCTATCATTTATAATAAAAGGGCAGATAAAGTGCTTCTCAGATAAGGTCAAGTTAAAGGAGTTCATCATCAGCAAGCCATTATTATATGAAATGTTAAAGGGAGTTACCTAAGAAAAACAAGATAAAAAATATGAACAGTAAAAATGACAGCAAACTCACAGTTATTAACGACCACACCTAAAACAAAAACAAGAGCAAACTAGGCAAACAACTAGAACAGGAACAGAACCATAGAGATGGAGATCACATGGAGGGTTGTCAATAGGGGAGTGGGCGGGGGAGGGGGGGAAAGGTACAGAGAATAAGTAGCATAAATGGTAGGTAGAAAATAGACAGGGGGAGGGTAAGAATAGTGTAGAAAATGTAGAAGCCAAAGAACTTATAAGTATGACCCATGGACATGAACTATAGGGGGGGAGTGTGGGAGGGAAGGGGTGGGTAGGATGGAGTGGAGTGAAGGAGGGGAAATGGGACAACTGTAATAGCATAATGAATAAATATATTAAGAAAAAAAAACAAACTGAGAGTAACCAGAGCGAAGTCAGGAGGGAAATAACCAGGGCAAGAAGGGAAAGGATCATCAAAGAACATGCATAAAGGACCCATGGACAAAGCCAAAGGTGGGTCGAATAGAGGGTAAGTGGTGGGGGTGGGTGGGTTGAGGGAAAGTGAGGGTGGGAAAATGGAGACAACTATATTAGAACATTAATAAAAAATTATTAAAAAGAAACAAACCCACTTTCCAATTCTACTATACAAAGTCACAATTTTTTCTGAAGTTACCATTAGATATTTATTTTTAAAAATTAGTTATCGAGCCACAAAACTTAATATTTATCAAGAACAGAAACAGTATAGATTATACTTTAACTATGGCATACTACTTGTAAATAGTAATAGCTGATGTATTTAAAAATGTATTTTCAGACCAAAAAAAACAATTTTAAAAGTTGTTTCAGCAACATATGGATTAAGTTTAGAACAAATTCAAAAATAGCAGAACATCTGGAAAAAAGTCAACAATGAAATTGGATATACCTAATGTTTACACACAAAAAAGTAACCACAAATTTCAAATTCAACTACAATTTTTTAAAAATATATTTTATTGATTATCCTATTACAGTACACAAAACAGAACAAAGTATCCTTAAGGGAAAAGAGATTGATGAAATATTAAGTTTATATTACTCAGTTAATTTTATTCATTTAAGTAAGGGTTGTTTTATTTAATAATTTTTCATCTGGTGATTTTTTGATATTGTGTTATTAACTTCCACTTTTATTACTCTATTTTTAAGAGAATAGAATTTAAACTATTTACATTTTTTAGAATTTATCTTATAACCTAAACTATGCTGTGTTACTAAATTATCAGGCTTGCTGAAACATCTGTTGATCACTTAGTATATGCTTGAATTATATTAATGAACACAAAAATATATGAGTAAAGAAATGTTTGTTTGAATTGTAATCAAAATAAGGTCCACATAGCATAATTTTCTGTTATGTTTTTAAAAGTGTTTAAATACAGGTATTGGCAAAAAATTTTTTGTAAAAGACCAAATAGTAAATATTTTAGTCTTGGGAACTGCATGATCTTTGTCACAACTCTGACATTACCGTGCAAAATCAGCCATATGCAATTCATACATAAATGGAAATGGCCGTGTTCTACTGAAATTTTATTTACTAAAAAAAGCATGGTGGCCAGATTTGGT
The DNA here is from genome assembly GCF_022682495.2 of Desmodus rotundus. Classification (NCBI taxonomy): domain Eukaryota; kingdom Metazoa; phylum Chordata; class Mammalia; order Chiroptera; family Phyllostomidae; genus Desmodus; species Desmodus rotundus. The sequence goes on from NC_071390.1 coordinate 62,665,383, forward strand.
TTATAGTTTGCTGACCCTTGTTTTGTTCTATAGGTGCTCACTTTCTCCTGTTTCCTCTATTAAGTTTAGTTGTTGAAGAACCTGTATCATTTGTTCTATAAAAAAATCTAGAGTTTGCTGATCACATGTTCTTCTGTCTCTCATATTTCCCGTACATTTGCAGTTAGATCTAGAGGCTTGCTTGTTCATACTCAGTTTTGATTTTTTAACAAGACTAATTCAAAGGTGATAATGTGTATGTCTGTTAAATGGCCCATAATACGAAGTTGATTCTCTTTTTATGATATTAACAGCTATTGATGACCTTGCCTAGATTGAGCATTTCATTAGGTCTTTGCAAAGTGGTGCTTTTATAATTATATCATTCCTTCTTCATTTACTTGCTGGAACATTTCTATAAAGAGGAAATTTTCCATGGTCAACTATTTGCTTCCTCAGAGATACAGTTTATATAGAAAAGGCACAATAAGTGTTTGATATTTCCTTTTATTTACCAGTTATCACAATAATGAGTTGACAATTGACCTAAAAATTAACCAATGAGGGAATATTTTCCTTAAATATAACTTTGAAATATGAACTTAAGAATATTTGAAGTGTTTCAAATCCATTGTGTTAATATCCTTTTGGTACTCAAATTGTGCTATTTTTGACCAGTGGGAATTCTTCAAAGTGACTCCTTAATCCTTTTTGCAAGCCCTCAATGGGTTTTAAGATATTCTTTGGTTTCAGGTATAAAGAGATGTTCAAGATATCACATACATTTATTGCTCTTGACCTGGAATCAAGAAGTCCTGGTTTCTTTTTGTGGGAAGTAGTATGTATGTATTTATTTATTTATTTTTCAAACGTAAATTAAAAGCTTTATTGAATAAAAATGTTTCAGACTACACAAGATTGTAAGAAAGCAGACTATTTTACAACTCTAAAAAATACTAGAGCTAAATCTGTAAAAATGCAGTACAAAGAAAAGCCTATAGCTTAAAACACCTCTCTTCCCCACATACAATTTGGCATATCAATTATGTACAACAAATATTCCAAAGCCTTAATACTAGAATTCTGTGCCCCTCCCCCCAATAAAGGCCTATAATTGGTTTAATTGCACCCTAGGAATACTGTCTGCCATAAAAATCAATACATTTCAGGGTTGATAGGAATTTTAAAACTAGTGTCGCAGAAACAGGATCAGAAGTGACATATAGGGTTTGGGGGGTTGTGTCCAAACAAAGCAGCTCTACCAACTATACAAATGAACTGAGAGCCAATGGCAGTGAAATCAAAATTCACAAGTTGGAGCAAAAGGAGAATGAACCCCCGGGTCCTGAGGTCTGTGTCTCCCATCAAGATGGAGAAAAGGTTTCTGCAACTGAGAATAGCCTGGCAGCCCGTTCCCCCACTACTAAAGCTGACTTCTATAACTCCCAGGTTAAGAGTGAGATCCAGCAACCTGTCCATCCCAAGCCACTAAGTCCAGATGCCAGAGCCTCCAGCCTTCCTGAAAGTTCTCCTCCTAAAGCAGTGAAGAAGTTTCAGGCACCTGCAAGAGAGACCTGTGTGGAATGTCAGCAAACAGTCTACCCGATGGAGCGTCTCTTGGCCAACCAGCAAGTGTTTCACATCAGCTGCTTTGGTTGCTCCTATTGCAACAACAAACTTAGTCTAGGAATGTATGCATCATTACATGGGAGAATCTATTGCAAGCCTCACTTCAATCAACTCTTTAAATCTAAAGGGAACTATGATGAAGGCTTTAGGTACAGACCACACAAGGATCTGTGGGCAACCAAAAATGAAAATGAAGAGACACTGGAGAAACCAGCCCAGCTTCCAAATGCAGGGGAGACGCCTCAGAGCCCAGGAGTAGAATATGCCCCTATTGCTAAGGTAGGTGTGCTGACCGCAAGTATGGAAGCAATGGCGTCCTCTCGGCCAGAGAAAGAAAACAAGCCAGCTGAAACTAAGAAGTTAAGGATCGCCTGGGAAGTAGTATTTAGAGACCACAATCTGGGCATTAAGGGTGTTCATTATTACAATGTTGATCTTTATTTCTCGGATTTTTTTTTTCTTTTGTGAACAATGCTAAGAAATATTTTAAAGTTAAACTCATTCTGGGATCATAATGATACTTCCATTCAAACTCATAACCACAAGATTTTATACAACTTTGCTTATTTTGCATCCATTCAAATTTCTTTGCTTTAAAATTACCAAAAGTACTTCCTCTTTGTGTTATTCCACTATAGTGGTATGCTACCACAGAGTTGTGCTCCTTTGTTTAATTATTTTTAGAAATTTTAAAATTTAATTTTGTTTCATAATTGTGTAAAAATTTTGCATAATTCCAAAGTAAAATCTACAGATCTGAGAAGTATAGTTTCTGTCACACCTGCCCTTTACCCACTATACAGGTAATCATTAACTTTTTTGTTTACTTATTCTTCCTTTGGTATGTCAGGAACATGTATAAAGGTCCCATGGACAAAGCCAAAGCGGGTAGGATCTAGGGTGGGAGGTGGGGATGGCTGGGGTTGGGAGGAGTGGTGGGGGAAAATTGGGGACAACTGTACATGACCAACAATAAAAATTACTATGGAAATTAAAGTTAATAAATAATCCATAAAAAGCAAATAGTTATATATCAGTATCACACATTGTTATTAGATGAATAGTAGCATGTTTTCTCCATATTGCCTTTTTCAGATGGAAATATGCCCAATTTCATTATCTAGCTGCATGGTACTCCACTGTGTGGATGCATCATCTTTTATTCAATCACTCTCTTGTTAATGAACATTTGAATGGTTTCCAGTCTGTTGTTGATCAGGTATCTCTGCAGCTAACTTATGCAGTTTTCTTTTTTCTCTTTTTCTTTTTCAGTGTGTTATCTGGATAGAATCCTAGAAGTTGAATTGACAATTGACAGGGTAAAAGTGCATGAAATTTTTCTAGATATTGCCAAATTACCCTTCACATTGGTTTTTATTATTTGGTATTCCCACTGATAATTTATAAGAATGCCCATTTCCCCAGACTTTTCAAAAGTATGTATCAAACTTTTTAGAAATTTGTCAATTTGATTGAAAAATATTATATGTGTAGTTTTAATTTTTATGACTCTGATATAGGTGAGGCTGAACATCTTTTCATGTTTAAGGAACATTTCTCTGACGTGGGTCTTTGAGTTCCTTGCCATTTTTTTAAATGAAATTTTTCTTGATCTTCTCTATTTTATAAAAGCTTTAGATAGTAAGAATATTAAACTTTTGGGTTTACATGCAAATCTTTTTCTCTATTTGCCATTCAGCTTTTGAAATTTCTTATGGTTATTTTTGCCCTGGAGATTGTTTTCATTTTAAAGTATATAAATAAGTTTCCTTACTACATTTGGATTTTAAGTCATAGTTAGGAAAGTTTTCTCTGCTGTCAGATTATGGAGGAATTCATCTTTTTTTTAGTACCTTTTTTTTCTGTTAAGTACCTGATCCATTTAAAATAAATATCTAGCATGGTATGAGGAATAGATCCAATCTTAATTATGTGGTTATCCACTTCTTACTCTTTTTTTAATATTTTATTATTTATTTTTAGAGAGAGAAAAAGGAAGGAGAGAGGGAGAAAAACATCAATGCGTGGTTGCCTCTTGCATGTCCCCTACTGGGTAACTGGCCTGCAACCCATGAGGCTCCTATTCTCTCTTCTTCAGGATTATTGCTGGAAATTTGGGGCTGCTTTAGCATCTTCTGTTTAATCATCTATGTGAAGGAGGCATAAACCTATTAATCATGGGAAATATTTGGAGAGCTGGATGATTCCTAGAATGTATTAGTTCATAGAACTCCACTTTGAACTGCCAATTATGTTTAAGAAACTAAAATCAGAAACGCTGAGCTTGCAAAAACTGTCTCAAAGTGACAGACATCAGTCATTCCTCCCCAGTTGTATTTAATCCTCTAAAACTGGTAGTGGCACAGAAAAAGAAATACAGCGGACAGAGAAATTGCTTTGATGTGAGTGAGAACACTTAAAGCTTCTTGCCTCTCCCTCATTCCCTGCAGTGAAACTGGAACTGTAAATGGAGCCTTAATAATGGAAAAATCTCCACGTTTATTGATTTTCTTCAATAAGTTCCTTAACCTACTCAGACATGTTTTTGTTTTCCAGCATAAAGCAGAGTCTAATTCCAGATGTTTGATGTTAAGTTACTTGAAGTTTTGAAATGTATACAGAAGTTAGTTGGAAAGTAATTCAATCTGCTGTAGTTACAAGGAGACAATAATATAAATATCTGATAGACCATATTCATCTATTTAATTCCATAAAGCATAGGAATTTGATTTTTAAAAGATGTAAAATACCATTGATGTTCTGTAATGAAATAAATCCAAGGATGAGGAAAAATTTAAATGAAGACACAGGGCCAAGATTGCTGGAGTGGGGGGATGGAAGGATCCAGAAATAGTTACTAGAGAATCTTAGATATTTACTGCTGATGAGATGCCTGTTCATTTCCAGGATTCCTACTGCCCAAGTTAAAAAGAGAAACATAGTAATCAACTTCATTTTCTATGTTGGAATTATTGAATGGTGGTAGACTTTCAGTGTCTTTTATCAGAACCTTTAATGAATGTACTCACAGGCCTATCACTTTTTCTGTGGTAGTGCTTAACATCAGGCAGAATCAGGATTCAAAAGTATAGTGTAACTCAGAAGGAGATTCTGAGACACTATGACGTATAAGTCTGGTCTAGCTAAGCTCACAGCCTTGATAATCACTGTCTGATGCCCTAGAGGAAGAGATTTTAGTTCACCTAAGAATGATTGTTGTTAAATTATTCTGAATTACAAAATCAGATTATACAGTTGTATTTAAAGGGAGCTATTTTCTGAAGTGCCAATGGAACTTCATGCTTCATTGTTTCTAGAAAATCAACATTCTTAAAGCTTATTTTCACTTTTTAGACACATCAGTGGTCACACCAGAGCCCTACAGAATGCCTTTCTATAAAGGTACCATTGTTGGTGTCACGTAGTTGGGGCCCAAAGCCCACAGCTGAAACCTATAAGAATTGTGAAAAGAGCTGGTCCTAGAACACCAAGAAAATATCTCATGATGGCTTCCCCATTTATATAGCTCAAAGCTGGGAGGATGAGTGTGCAGAGTGGCCAGCTCTTATTGGGCATTTCTGGTTACATCAAACTCTTCTTGGAAGTTGTGATTTGGAAAATATTTTCTTGGAAAGAGTCACTGTGCAAAGCATTCTGATCTCAAATTTATTGGCCCCATTAGTAATTAATGAAGGTTTTATGGACAGAGCAATGGCACATAAACATTCAGCTTATGCTGTATGCTACTTCCACGTTATAGTACCTGCTATAATTTATGAGATGAAATGAGAATGGAAAAATGTGGGCTACAGCATATGTCTCCAGTGAAAGAAAGCAATTGCAATCCTTTCACAGTGTCATGCCAAGCATTTCAGTAGTGAACAGAAAGGGGTACAGAGGAAACATCATTAATTCATTTCACTGACTTTTGCTTACTGGAAAACTAGTGTATGGGCTACATTCAGATAGTATGAGTGTACTTCCCCCTCTGATATTTGGGTTCCCATAACATCTCATAGGTCAAGGGGGACCTGGATCTAACTTCTTGAAAACTACTTCAAAGAAGACAGGGCTAGGGCCCTGTCTCCCATCCTTTCTGCTGTTTGGACTATTCTATCTGCTCTTCATCTAAGAAGTAGAAACAAGGGAGGATTGAAAATATATAAGTCATAAAAATAAGTCTCTTTCTCTTCCTTTATTCCCTTCCCTTCCCTTCCTCTTCTTTCCCCTCCCCTCTTTTCTCTCTCTCTCCTTCCTTTCTTCTTATTTATTTTGCTTTTCTATTATTTCCATAGCATTCTCTATCACTTGACTGAAACATAACTGGTTATTTGTATTACTATTCTTTTTTTTTTCCAAGCAGGGGAAAGTATGTTGCTTTTGGAATCAGATGAACCTGTTTTTGAATTTTATATCTGCTAGTTACTTATTTGAGCAAGTTACATAATTTCCCTCATTTACAAAGAACCTCACTTTCTTTGTAAAATGGGGACAGTGCTTCTTGCCATGAAGGCTTGTTGTAAGATTTAAATAAAACAAACACATTGCCCAGTGCTTAGAACAGTAGACTCAGTTAAAAGAAGAGTTTATGATCTGACCTTTTATGTGGTTAGATTCCAGGTACAGAATGCTTTAAAGACAGGGCTGGTCTGTGGAAGGGTAGGAAAGCAGATGGAAGCTTTGGAAGCCATGGATAATTCTCAAAATAGCTCAGGCTCTTGATTTCTGACTCTTCTTCCCAAGGCTCCAGGCTGAGTTAGCTCAATACCTGCAAACCTGTCACTGACAAGACTAAGAGTCCCAGAGCCATGGGGCTGCTGGGAGCTTCCTGGACAGTGGGGTTCATTTTTGTTTTCAGAGAAAGCTGTCTTCTCCTAGAAATATACATCTAGAAATATGACTGTTGGCAGAGATGTCAGGGCATATAGGATGGGAAGCTTGGGCCAGGCCTTGGGGAACATGGGCCTCATGGGGCACTTACATTTTAGTCTGAGCCCTCAGAATACTGTCAGGGTCCCCAGAAGCAATCACCCACACTAACCAAACTCAACAAAGACCAATATGTGAACTAGGTGCCAAATTACTTTGTGTTCCGATGGATATTCTTTCCACCTAAGTCACTCCCTTACAAATATCAAGGATTTATACAAGCAATTAGGGATCATCATTATAATCCTCAGAACCACCATTTACCGTGTCCACTGTGTGCTGAGTACAAACATTGTAATTTTAGGTTGGCTTTCCTCCAAAGCAGGGCCTGAGATCACAGCTTGAAAGAAGTTAGATTATTTTGAGATGTGATGTCAGGCAATAAAAATAGGGGGTGGCAGGGAAGAATAAAATGGGAAAGAAAGGAAGGTGATGTAAGATCGTGTCATTGGGCTGGTTACTGTTGTGTGCAACTGGGGCTCAATCCCATCAGAGACCCACAGGGCACATGAGATGTCTAACATAACCTTTAATCTTTATAGCAACTCCACAAGGTAGAAAATACTAGTGTAATTTCAATGATGGAGTAATTGAAACTTAGAGAAGGAAAGGAACTGGCTTATGGTCATGCAGCTCCAAATGGCAGGGCCAGAATTTAAATATGGGCTTGCATTAACTTTAAAAGATATTCTAGGCTTCTCTATTATGATGCTGGGCTAGACACCTTCCATTTGACTCTATAAATTCTCTTCCAGCCTCCTCTTCCCTAGGAAGATGATCTATAAAAATTCATGGAAGTGCTCTCTTTCCCACTGGCTTATGGTTAGGGTGGTAAAATGAGGAGTACCAGCCAGTGATCAGACAGAGGGAGGAGGATGTGATCCTGGCAGTTATTTCTTTGGCTTTCTCCCTTCAAGTGTACCTGAGACATACCATGTCTCCAGGTGAAAGATCCAGGATGTGTGTCCATACTTTTCCTCCTGATTCTCTTGAGTGTCCCCCTTCTTTCAGATCTGGTGAGGCAATATTATTAACCACAGAATATTTCCTTATACTCTACCCACACCTCTCTGAATTGTCCTAATTTGAGTGTGCTGTACCCTGTTGGTATAACCCTGATTGATACAGTGGCCTCCCAGAAGTGGATGGAAGAGTGCAAAGTCATAGCACAGGTGGTGACTCATTCTGCCTGCTTCCATGTCACTTACCCACAGCCCAGAACACTCTCTCTAGTGACCAATGATACTCCCTCGACCAAGTCTACTGTCTGTTCACCAGGCAGTTCTGAGAAACATCAATACACTGTTGCTCACAGTTTCTTCTTATCTAAGTTCCATGTGGATAAACTATTCCATACACACAATTTCTCTCAGGTAGATAATAATTTAACAATAATAAATTAACCCTCAGCTATGCTTTGCTTGAATGTTCAGGCCCATTTTCTGCCTTCTTTAGTGAGGATGGCTCTATTCTTTGAGGTGTTATTGCAAGTGGCTAATCTCTTTAGTTCTGGATAGATTATGCTCATTTTCCTCATGGGAGACCAGAGTGTTTCTGAGTATTTTGGAGACAGAGAAAAGCTATCAATTTAATGCATCAGGTGGTATGCCTGTTGAACTGATATATCAACTACCTCCTTGAAGCCTGGACTCTCTTCCCTTCAGTAGCTGAGACCTGGCTGAGAGAAAGAGAAGAGGTGTGGCTCTGCCTCCTCTGCAAACTCTAGCTCCACTTTTATGCCTCTGAGCACCTCTAGGTATTCGACAATTCCTACATTCATTTTGAATAATAATAAAAAAGGTCAGCTCTGGGTTTGAACAAACATGTTCTTATTCAAGGTTTAAAACATTTCTTTTATGGCTCCCTTGCTGGGTCTGTGATTGTATTCCTTTCCTTAGAACATGAATGATTGTTTATTAAACATAATAATAATAATAAAGTGGGAGTAGGGTCTCTTAGCTGGCATTAGTTCAGATTCCAATTTAATCTTTCCCTAGCGTCACTTCATTGTAACTCTATCTGCTTGCGTAATTCATAACCAGCATGTGTCACTGTGAACAAAGTCAAGCTTCAGAATAACATCAGTAAGATGATTGTTCATGGAACACACAGTACTTCTGGTCTATAATTTAAAAAAAATACTGGCTCAAAAAATAAAATAATGGTAACAAACTTGCTTTACTGCATAGAACCCAGAAGATTTAAAGTAGCAAATGCTGCTTTCCTAAGCAAAGGGAACTTTCTGTGAATTTTAGGACAGGGAGTAATGTTTCCTGACCTTTAAATGAGTGATTAGGGCTCTTCTGGACTACTGAAAGGCTAGCAAGAAGCATGAACCTTCAATTCTTTTCCTTCCAGAAACAGTGTGCTTAGGATGATGGGCTCTGCCTTTTAGTGATATGACCTCAGCTCTTTTAACAAAGTGGGAGTAATAATAGCACATCCTGCAGCTATTGCACAGGTTATAAAATACTGCAAGTGATTAGCAGTTTTTAGCACAGAGTCATGCTGAATGAAAGTTAGCTACTTTCATTATTGTGAAAGATTATATTCCAAATAACCTTAAAAATTGTCAGAGATCATGATTGTCTCAAAGGGCCTTGGATCATGATTAGAGAAGATTAAAATGATGCTGTTTAGCCTGTGAGTCTAGGCAAACACAAAGACTCAGAAGTGGAAGAAAATTTCATAGAAATGGTCTTTAGTTATAATAAGAGAAGAGAACATCTTCTAGCTTGGGGTTGGAGACAGCTCCACAAGAACATGCTTAAGTTACATTAAAAAAGGTGGATGCCAATCCAGATCCATGATGGTGGTGGAGTAGGTGGAAGATACACTCACCTCCTCCCAAGACCAAACTGGAATTGCAACTAAAATGTAGACCAATCAACCTAAATAATCAACTGAAGACTAAATGAACAGAAATCTTATAACCAAGGATTTACAGAAGAAGTCCCATTGAGACTGGGAGGAAGGGTGGAGATGTAAACAGGGCTGTGCTGGGTCACACAGGAGGCTGAGATTCCAGAAGGAATCTCAGCTGCAAAGGTTTACCCTGAGAAGTATGGTATGTCAACTCCATACCAGGCTCCCAGCCCAGAACATCAGAGTTGGGAAGAGGCATTCATATCATATCCGGCTGTGAAAATCAGTGCTGATTCTGTCCATCAGGGAGAGATGAGAGTCTACTAGAGACACAGGCACCGCTTTAAGGGTTCATGAACAAAATTGCCCTCACAGCCACACACCCTGGTCTCCAGTGGAGAGAGGGCAGAGCAGACTAGAGTCATTTTAAGAAAGACTGGAATTTGTGGCTCTGGGTGGAGATCTTAAGGGACAGATATCAGGATCTCTGTGCTGAGTTCCTCTCCCACACCAAAGACACCACCTTTCTTGGGTGGAGCACTCTCCTCCTTAACGCATCAACCTAAGAGAATGCAAAGGCTCCACCTTCTGGACTCCCTGTAGCCCCACCCTGTAGAGCTTGCACTCTGCTGAGGAGTCAGCTGCCTTGGCCAGGGTGTAGAGGTAAGCAGACTCATTGTAAGGATTAATGACTGAGTTGTGTGGCTCTAGAGTGGAGGCCATTTCCCCCCACTTTTCCATGAAACTGACTGGTGTTTCCCCCTCACATCAGATTTGATTATGCCACCCTCCAGTCTCCCAGCAGCCCCACCATCCAGAATCTTGGTGGCCCTGTCCTGCTGAGGAAGTCTGCCTTGGTGACTCTGGGGTTGGGCCATTCCCCCAACCTTTCCTCAAGCCTGATAGACACCTTCTTCTAACAGGATATCCACTAGATCCACCCTCCTAACTCATGGTAACCCCACTCTGCTTAGCTGATGCTGTCCCAATACTCTGAGCAGAATCCAGGACAGACTGTGTAGTGTGGCCCTAGGATGAGGGCCATTCTCCCTTACATGCATGACCAGTGCAAAGCTTTGCCTTCACACAGCCAAATATTGGTCTGTTTGGGCCAGATAAACTTTGCCGGCCTCACCCTGATGGCTCCTTGGGACAATACCCCACCACAAAATGTGTAAGCACCCCAAAAGTGACAACTATACTTGGTATAACCTGGGACATTTGCTGAGCAGCCTCAGACCCAGCATCAAGCTTGAACTTGTATAAATCTGGTGAACACCACTTGCCCCTACCTGGTGACTCACTGAGAAGTTATCTTATGCACCTTGAGTACCACCAGAGGCTCTTTCAGTGACTGAACCTAACAGGAAGTTGGCAGGTGGAGGCAGGCAAAGACAGAACTCAGGATGCCTTGGGCCTTTTGCTGACCTGTTCCTGGGCTCAGTGCTGGTGGAAGCCAGTGTTGGTGCAAATCTTGGTCCTTCCCATGCACAGCAAAGTCCAGCAGAGGCAGACACACACTGTGGGTCATTTTGTAGCTCTAAACAGTTGTCAGGTCTAGCCATAAGCAGCATCTGACATTGATCTGCATCAGAATCCCTCCCAAAAGGCCCAAGAAGAGACAAATCCAGTGGAGAGCTTCAGACAACATCAGAGCAGGATCAAATTAGCTTCATAAATGGCATATCCAAGGAAAGATCTCAGCAGACCCAAGACACTGCTGAGGTAAATTCTACTCCCTGTGGCAGCACCTGTACAGCAGCTTGTGCACTGTGGTTGGTGTCTGCCTTTAGTCAGTGAGCCAGAGGGTTGATCCCACACGTGAACAGGCTAATAGCAATCAAGACTCAATTACAATAGGAGGGCTCAAAAAAACCCCACAAGACACATTCTTAAAGCATCTAGTTCAGGTGATCAAAAAGACTACCACTGGGTCCAACAGGACACCTACTATATTAAACCAACTTACCAAGACTGGGAGACATAACAAATCTACCTAATACAGAGAAACAAACAGAAGGAGGCAGCCAAAATGGGGAGACAAAGCAATATTCCCCTAAGAGAACTAAAGAAATCTCCAGAAAAAGAACTAAATGCAACAGAGGCAAGAATTTACTAGATATTGAGTTAAAAGAAATAGTTATAAGGATGCGCAAGAAACTTAGTGAGGACTTCAAGGAACTTAGAGAGAACTTCAAGAACATGTATAAGGACATAGAAACCATGAAAAAGAACCAGTTAGAAATGAAGAATACAATATCTGAAATAAATAATACACTAGAAGGAATAAATACAAAATTAAATGAAGCAGAGCACTGAATCAATGATTTGGAAAACAAGGTAGCAGAAAACACCCAGTCAGAACATGAAAATGAAGAAAAATAATTTAAAAATGAGGATAGTTTAGGGGCCCTTTAGGACAACATGAAGTAATATAACAACATGTACATTATAGGGGTACCAGAAGGAGAAGAGACAGAGCAAGGGATTGAGAGCCTATTTGAAGAAATAATGACCAAGAACTTTCCTAACCAAGTGAAGGAAAAAGACACACATGTCCAGGAAGCCCAGGGAGTCCCAATCAAGATGGATCCAAAGAGGACTATCACATCATAATTAAAATGGTGGAGCTTAAAGACAAGGGGAGAATGTTAAAAGCAGCAAGAGAAAACAGTTACCTACAAGGGAGCTCCCATAAGACAGTCAGCTGATTTCTCAACAGAAACAGTTCAAGCTTGAAGGGAATGACATGAACTATTCAAAGTGATGAAAAGCAAAGATCTACAACCAAGATTACATTACTCAGCAAGGCTATCATTGAAAATTGAATGAGAAATAAAAAGCTTCCCAGACAATAAAAAGCTAGAGTTGTTAGTACCAAACAAGTACTACAAGATGTATTAAGTAGTCTTCTTTAAAAAGAAGAAGAATCAAAACAAAAAAGCAGAGGAACGTAGTTATAAACATAAAATGGAAGTAAATACATACCTATAAATAATCACTTTTTGATGTAAATGGTTTCAATACTTCAATCAAAAGGCATAGGGTAGCTGAATGCATTAGGAAAACAAGATCCCAATACATGCTGTCTAAAAGAGATCCTCTTCAAAGTAAAAGATACAGACAAAGTAAAACGTTGGAAAAATATATTTCATGCAAATATATTGCTTTGGGGTAGCAATAATTATATCAGACAAAATAGGCTTTAAAACAAAGACTATAATAAGAGACAAAGAAGGACACTATATAATGATAAAGGGATGAATAAAACAAGAGGATAAAACCCTTGTAAACATTTACACATGCAACAATATAGGAGTACCTAAATATATAAAGCAAATGTTGATGAAAATAAAGGGAGAGATCAACAGTAATACAGTAATGTTAGGTAATTTTAACACCACACTAATGTCAATGAATAGATTTTCAAGACAAAAATCAAGGAAATGGGCTTAAATGACAAATTATATTAGATGGATTTAACTGAGATCTTCAGAGCATTTCACCCCAAAGTGGTAAAATGTACATTTTTATCAAGTGAACATGGAACATTTTCTAGGATGGGCCACATATTAGTAGTACACATAATAAAAAAAGGGACCGATCTAAAGGGGCTATATCTCCTGTAAACATATATGCACCCAACACAGAAGCACATAAATATTTAAAGCAAATATTGATGGACATAAAGAAAGAGATTGGCACTAATACAGTCATAATATGAAATTTTAACAACCCCCAATGACATCAATTAATTGATCTACCAGACAGAATAGTAACAAGGAAATAATGGCCTTAAATAATACATTAGAGCAGATGGATTTAATTGATATCTTCAGAATGTACATTTCTTTCAATTTCACCTGGAACATTTTCTAGGATAGACCAGACCTTAAGACACAAAACAAGTGTCAATAAATTTAAGAATATTGAAAACATATCAAACATCTTCTCTGACCATAATCGTATGAAACTACAAATAAATCACAAGAAAAAAACTGAAAAACACACAAATGCATGGAGGCTAAATAATGTTACCAAACAATGAATGGGCTCCAAATAAGACCAAGGAAGATACCAAAAACTGCCCTGAGAAAAACAAAAATGAGAACACAAAAAACCAAAACCTATGGGACACAGTGAAAGAAGTCCTAAGAAGGAAATTCATAGAATACAGGCCTGCCTCAAGAAGTTAGAAAAATGTCAAATAAACTCTCTAACTTTACACCTAGAAAACTAGAAGAACAACAAAACCCAAAGTGAGTAGAAGAAAAAAAATAATACAGATCACAGGAGAAGTAAACAAAATCGAGTCTAAAAATACAAAAGGTCAATGAGATCAAAGGCTTGTTCTTTGAAAAGATAAAGAAAATCGATAAACTATTGTAGGAAGATGGTGGTGAGATAGGTGGGAGTGGAGTCCACTTCCACTCAGCACCAGCGAAAGGCCTAGCTGATCTGAGGAACAGAGCGAACAGCCAACGGTATTCCAGCATATATGATGACTGGAGAACAAAAATTGTAGAGGACATTGAAAAATCAGATGGTAAGAAGAGTGCTTAAGGACAATAAGGTCCCTGGGACAAGCACGGGAACCAGGGCGGCTGAAGCCCCTGGCCGGGGCACAGGGTCTGTTACAAAATTCTTGGGAGAGAGCCAAGCTGGACTGTGTGAGAGGTCAGGTGCTTGTTTGGAGCAGGGGGGCTTGAACAAAAGGAATTTCTCAAAAAGAAAAATAGAAAATAGAGTACTCAGCGGCTGTTTAGAGAATTCTCCGCAGCAGTTGTGGCCTCTTGCGCCTCTACCCCCTCAGCCCCTGGACCGTGAACACTGGATAAGCAACCCCAGCATACACATGAAGCCCAGGTTGGTGCGCAACGTTATCAAAGGCCTGGCTGCCCACAGGCAACCACATCTGAAGCACTGGGGACTGAACACCTCCCACCTAGCCCCTGTGCACAGAGCCCTGCAGAGCCTACTCTCTCTCTAGGAGGAAGGCAGAACACCCAGCAGAGGGGAGCTGCAGGGTTAGGGGAGACTGCAGTCCCCAGAAAGACTTGACACACTAGGGGGCTGAACTACCCTGAAGGAGCACTGAGAGGCCCTAGCATCTAGGACAAAAAAGAGCAAGAAGGTGGAGTGTGAGTTGCCCCTAATTGGTGCACTTCAAGGACAGCTGAACTGGTGGACTAAAGGCCTAGGAGGGAGCAAAAGGACCCTGAGGAACTGGACTGGAAGCTGGACAACAGTGAAAAGTGTGGCTCAGGAAGGGCGAAAATTGTCCACACACCCCCTCCAGTTTCACAGACAGGAGGACAAGCAGAACAGACATGACTGGTTTAAAGCCAGCAGAAGAGGTTTTTTTCCTTTTCCCTAAATTCCTTCTTCCTTTCTGTCCTTTCTTTTATTTCCTCTTCCTTCCTTCCTTTACTTTTTTATTCCTTCTTACTGCCATCTTTTATTTATTTATTTATTTTAATTTTTGTTAAAATTCCTTCTTCTTTTCTTTCCTCCAATCTTTTTTTATTCCTTCTTCCTTCCTTCCTTCCTTTCCTTTTTCTTCCTTTTTCTTCCTTCACTTTTTTCCCCTCCTTTTCCCACAGGTGAGACAATAAAACCTGGAGCTGTGAAAAGACCAGAGATAATAACCGAGACAGTGAGACAAATTTCACTGTGCTACTCCACAGAACTAGCAAGGTGGGAGTGGTGAACACTAGTACACCTGCTGGAAGAGGAAACCCACCAACAAAGGAATCACCAACAGATAACAACAGAAGAAGGAGAAGGAGGGAGTTGAAGCCACAAAAAACTTAATTCAGGACTAATCTGGAAATACAACTAAATAGTGGAGAAATTACTAAGAACAAACAACTGAACAAGAGCAAGAGAGAAGCCTCAAAACATTGTACACACAGAAGATTCACTTCAACAAAACCTGTCCACATCTGCACAACAGAATATAAGACATGATGGATGGAGTGACACTCAGTTAACCAGCTGGAGGGAAGGACCCATTAAAGAAAGACCCAGCAACAATCAAAACCCAAAGACATACAGAGAGCCAACATAAATGACAGCCCAAGACCAGCAAGCTCAGGAGATTAAGGAGACGGCACCACTGAATCCCACTGGCATTCTAACATAGAAGTTCATACCATAAACCCAGGGAGTCAGAACAGGTCAATGTAAGAAGGAGAGGCTAGCAAGAAGAGTCTCACAAACCATGGGAAGACAAAGAAACAATCCCCAAGTGAAAGGAATGGAGGAAGTCTCAGAGAGAATGCTAAATGAAAAAGAGGCAAGTCAATTATCAGATACTGAGTTCAAAGCAATGGTTATCAGGAAGCTCACTGAGATCACAGAGAATTACCAGAAACTACAGGGAAACTACAATGAACTCACTGCAAACTATATCAACATGAAAAAGGAAATACAAACTACCAGCAAGAGCTAAGAGGAAATGAAGAATACAATTTCGGAACTGAAGAACACAGTAGAAGGAATCAAAAGCAGACTTGATGAAGCAGAGGATCAGAACAGCAATCTGGGGAAGAAAGTAGAAAAAAACACCCAGAAAGAGCAAGAAAAGGAAAAGAAGCTCCGAAAGAATGAAGAGGGGTTAAGTGAAATGCAGGACAACATGAAACATAATAATATCTGTATAACAGGGATACCAGAAGGAGAAGAAGAAGAGCAAGGTATAGAAAACCTGTTGGAAAAGAATGATGGAAAATTTCCCTAATCTGAGGAGAGAAAAAGTCACACAAATCCAGGAATGACAGAGAGTCCCAAGCAAGAGGAACCCAAAGAGGCCCACTGCAAGACACATCATATTTAAAATGGCAAAATTCCAAGAAAAAGAGAGGATCTTAAAGGCACGAAGGGAGAAAAATGAAGTAACATACAAGGGAGCCACAATTAGGCTAGCAGCTGAATTCTCAATGAAAAAGCTTCAAGCCAGAAGAGAATGACAAAAAATATTCCAAGTACTGAAAACCAGAGGCCTGCAACCAAGGCTACTTTACCCAGCAAGGCTCTCAATCAAGATACAAGGACAAATAAAGAGCTTCCCAGACAAAAGAAGTCTAAAAGAATATACCTCCACCAAACCAGCTCTGCAAGAGATGCTAAAGGGACTGCTTTAAGGAAAGAAAGGAAAAGAGAGAAAGAGAGAGGAACACAGGTGTGAAGAAATGGCAGTGAATTACTACCTATCAATAATAACCCTAAATGTAAATGGATTAAATGCTCTAATCAAAAGACATAGAATAGCTGAATGGATAAGAAAGCATGACCCACACATAT
This sequence comes from Desmodus rotundus, assembly GCF_022682495.2. Taxonomy (NCBI): domain Eukaryota; kingdom Metazoa; phylum Chordata; class Mammalia; order Chiroptera; family Phyllostomidae; genus Desmodus; species Desmodus rotundus. Next base: position 62,682,090 of record NC_071390.1, read on the forward strand.
GCTGCCTACAAGAGGCCCACCTCAGGAAAAAGACCTACACAGACTGAAAGTCTGAAGGGCTGGAAACAAATTTTCCATCAAACGGACAGGAAAAAAAAAAAAGCCAGAGTAAAAATACTCATATCACATAAAATAGACTTCAAAGAAGGGCCATAAAGAGAGACCCAGAAGGTCATTTCATAATACTCAAAGGAAGAATCCACCAAGAAGACAGAAACATTGTAAATATATATGCACCCAAAATAGGAGCACCGAAATACATTAAGAAAATCTTGGAGGTCTTCAAGAAAGATATTGACAGCAACACAATTATAGTAGGGGACTTTAACACCCACTGTCAAAAATAGACAGGTCTTCCAAACAAAATATCAAGAAGGATATTGTGTCACTTAACAATACCCTAGAGGAAATGGACTTAACTGATATAAAGAGAGCTTTTCATCCCAAAAAAGCAAAATACACATTCTTTTCAAGTGTCCATGGAACTTTCTCAAAGATAGACCACATGATAGGACACAAAGTAAGCCTCAACAAATTCAAGAAAATTGAAATCATATCAAGCATTTTCTCTGACCACAAGGGACTGAAACTAGAAACCAACCCCAAAAGAAAAAACCCAAAACACTCCAAATCATGGAGACTGAATAGCATGCCATTAAACAATGAATGGGTCAAGAACGAGATTGGGGAAGAAATCAAAAACTTTCTGCAAACAAATGAAAATGAACTCACAACGACCCAAAACCTATGGGACACAGCAAAGGCAGTCCTGAGAGGGAAGTTCATAGCAATACAGGCCTACCTTAAAAAGATAGAATCATTTCAAACAAACAACCTAACCCTACACCTACAAGAACTGGAGGAACAACAACAAAGACAGCCCAGAGCAAGTAGAAGGAAGGAAATAACCAAGATCGGAGCAGAGTTAAATGACATAGACACTAAAAGCACAATTCTAAGGATCAATGAATCCAGGAGCTGGTTCTTTGAAAAGATAAACAAAATCCACAAACCTTTAGGCTCAAGTAGGCTCATCAAGAAAAAAAGAGAGAGGACCCAAATCAACATAATCAGAAATGAAAGAGGAGAGATTACAACTGATACCACAGAAATACAAAGGATTGTAAGAAATTGCTATGAAGAACTGTATGCCAAAAAATTGGAAAACCTAGGTGAAATGGACACATTTCTAGAAAAATATAATCATCCAAAACTGAATGAAGAAGAACCAGAAAGTCTGAACAGACCAATACCAGCAGATGAAATTGAAGCAGTCATCAAAAAGCTCCCAACACACAAAAGCCTTGGACCACATGGTTTCACAGGAGAATTCTACAAAGCATTTAAGGAAGAGCTAACCCCTATCCTTCACAGACTATTCGAAAAAATCCAAACTGATGGAACACTCCCAAACTCTTTTTATAAAGCCAATATCAACCTAATCCCAAAAGCAGAAAAAGACACCAGTAAGAAGAATATTTTAGGCCAATATTGCTGATGAACACAGACCCTAAAATTCTCAGCAAAATATTGGCAAACCGCATCCAGCAATACATTAAAAAGATCATTCATCATGTTGAAGTGGGATTCATCCCAGGGATGTAAAGATGGTACAATATTTGCAAATCAATAAATGTAATACCTCACATAAAAAAACATCATAGAGAAAAATCATATGATGATATCAATAGATGCGGAGAAAGCATTTGATAAAATACAGCACCCATTTATGATAAAAACACTCAGCAAAGTGGGAATAGAGGGAGCATTCCTCAACATAACAAAGGCCATATATGACAGACGTACAGCCAACATCGTAGTCAATGGGCAAAAACTGAAATCTTTCCTACTAATATCAGGAACAAGACAAGGTTGTGCACTTTCACCACTACTATTCAACATAGTACTGGAAGTTTTAGCCAAAGCATTCAGACAAGAAAAGAAAATGAAAGGCATCCAGATTCGAAAGAGGAAACAATCCTGTCATTATTTGCAGATGACATGATAGTATACATAGAAAATCCTAGAGACTCTGCCAAAAAACTGTTTGACCTAATAAAAGAATTTGGCAAAACAGCTGTATACAAAGTCAATATCTAGAAATCAAAGGCATTCTTGTACACCAACAATGAAACATCAGAAGCAGAAATCAGAAAAAAAATCCCATTTGATATAGCAACAACAAAAATAAAATACCTGGGAATAAAAGTAACCAAGGATGTAAAAGATGTTTTTCAGAAAAGTACACAACACTGAAGAAAGAAATCAAGGAAGGTACAAACAAATGATTACTTGTATTGTGTTCATGGATTAGAAGAATTAACATCATCAAAATGGCCATACTACCCAAAGCAATTTATAGATTCAAAGCAATTCCTATTAAAGTACCCATGACATATTTCACAGATATAGAACGAACACTTCAAAAATTTATATGGATCCATAAACGACCCTGAAGAGCTGCTGCAATTTTGAGAAAGAAGAACAAAGCAGGAGGGATCACAATACCTGATATCAAACTGCATTACAAAGCCACTGTAATCAAAACGGGCTAGTAATGGCATAAAAGCAGGCAGATAGACCAACAGAACAGAACAGAGAGCCCAGAAATAAGCCAAAATCTCTATGGTCAATTAATATTTGACCAAGGAGGCAGGAGCATAAAGTGGAGCAAAAACAGCCTATTCAACAGATGGTGTTGGGAGATCTGGACAGCTACATGCAAAAAAATGAAACTCAATCACCAACTTACACCATACACAAAAATAAATTCAAGGTGGATAAGAGACTTAAATATAAGTTGTGACACCATAAAAGTCCTAGAGCAGAACACAGGCAGGAAAATCTCAAATATCTCACACAGCAGTATTTTCACTGATATGTCCCCTACACCCAGGGACATAAAGGATAGAATAAACAAATGGGATCTCTTCAAAATAAAAGGGTTCTGCATGGCCAAAGAAAACAGTATTAAAATTAAAAGAGAACCAACCACATGGGAAAACATATTTGCCAATGATACCTCAGAAAATGGTTTGATCTCCTAAATATATAAAGAACTCACACAACTCCATGCTAAGAAGAAAAAGAACCCAATTAAAAAATGGGCAAAGGACTTAAACAGACACTTCTCCAAGGAGGACATACAGAGGTTCCAGAGACATATGAAAAGATGCTCAGTACCGTTAGCAATCAGAGACATGAAAATTAAAACTACAATGAGATACCACCTCACACCAGTCATAATGGCTATCATAACCCAAGAAAGAAACAACTAGTGTTGGAGAGGTTGTGGAGAAAAGGGAACCCTAGTGCACTGTAGGTGGGATTGCAGACTTGCGCAACCACTATGTAAAACAGCATGGAATTTCCTCAGAAAACTAAAAATGGAACTGCCATTTGACCCAGCAATTTCACTGCTAGGATTATATCCTATGGCACTGAAACACCAATCCAAAAGAACCTATGCACCCCAATATTCATAGCAGCACAATTTACAATAGCCAAGTGCTGGAAGCAACCTAAGTGCTCATCAGTAAGTGAATGGATCAAAAAACTATGGTACATTGGAGCTTCTGGCCAAGATGGAGGCATAGGTAGACACACTGTGCCTCTGCGCACAACCAAAAGGGAAATAACAATTTAAAAACAAAAACCAACCAAAACTGACAGAAAATCAAACTGTATGGAAGTCCTACAACCAAGGAGATAAAGTAGAAACATTCATCCAGACCGGTAGGAGGGGCGGAGATGGGCTGCTGGGCTGGGGAGGACTTGCGGCAAGGTAGAGGCTGGAGGACCCAGCAAAGTGGCAGATTGTGGAATGGGGCAGGCTAGGCTGAAGCTAGCAGACCCCACAAGGTGGTGGCTGGCAGACACCCTGGCCCCACATTTGTGCATAGATAAACTGGAAGGAATGATGGGGAGCAAAGCAGACCACACAACCCAGGGCTCTACTGGGGGGAAATAAAGCCTCAAATGTTGGATTGAAAATATCCGTGGGGGTTGAGGCAGCAGCAGGAGAAACTCACAGCCTCACCGGAGAGGTCATTGGAGAGACCCACTGGGGCCTAGAGCATGCACAAGCCCACCCACTCAGTAATCAGCATCAGAGGGGCCCAATTTGATTGTGGGTACTGGAGGGAGTGACTGAAATCTGGCAGAGAGTGGAGCAAGCGCCATTGCTCCTTCTCGGCCCCTCCCCCACATACAGTGTCACAGGGCAGCAACCAGCATTACCCCACCCTGGTGAGGACCGAAGGCTCCACCCCTTTATGTAACAGGCATGCCAAGACGAAAAAAAAAATGGCCCAAATGAAAGAACAGATCAAAGCTCCAGAAAAAATACAAGTAAGCAACAAAGAGATAGCCAACCTACCAGATGCACAGTTTAAAACACTGGTAATCAGGAAGTTCACAGAATTTGTTGAATTTGGTCGCAAATTAGATGAAAAAATGAAGGCTATGCTAAGAGAAACAAAGGGAAATCTACAGGGAACCAATAGTGATGGGAAGGAAACCGCAACTCAAATCAACAGTGTGAACCAGAAGGAAGAAAGAAACATCCAACCAGAAAAGAATGAACAAACAAGAATTCAGATAAATGAGGAGAGGCTGAGGAACCTCCAGGACATCTTGAAATGTTCCAACATCTGAATTATAGGGGTGCCAGAAAGAGAAGAAGAAGAACAAAAAATTGAAAACTTATTTGAACAAATAATGAAGGAGAACTTCCTTAATCTGGCAAAGGAAATAGACTTCCAGGAAGTCCAGGAAGCTCAGAGAGTCCCAAAGAAGCTGGACCCAAGGAGGAACACACCAAGGCACATCATCATTACATTAGCCAAGATGAAACAGAAGGAGAGAATCTTAGAAGCAGCAAGAGAAAAGGACACAGTTACCTACAAAGGAGTTCCCATAAGACTGTCAGTTGATTTCTCAAAAGAGTCCTTAAAGGCAAGAAGGGGCTGGCAAGAAGTATTCCAAGTCATGAAAGGCAGGGACCTAAATCCAAGATTGCTCTATCCAGCAAAGCTATCATTTAGAATGGAAGGGCAGATAAAGTCCCTCTCAGATAAGGTCAAGTTAAAGAAGTTCATCATCACCAAGCCCTTATTATATGAAATGTTAAAGGGATTTATCTAAGAAAAAGAAGATAAAAAATATGAACAGTAAAATGACAGCAAACTCACAGTTATTAACAACCATGGCTAAAACAAAAGCAAAAGCAAAAGAAACTAAGCAAACAACTAGAACAGGAACAGAACGACAGAAATGGAGATCACATGGAGGGTTATCAACAGGTGAATGGGAGGGGGAAAGGAGGGAAAGGTACAGAGAATAAGTAGCATAAATGATAGGTGGAAAATAGACAGGGGGAGCTTAAGAATAGTGTAAGAAATGTAGAAGCCAAATAACTTATAAGTATGACCCATGGACATGAACTATTGGGGGGTGTAATGTGGGAAGGAGGGAGTGTGCAGGATGGAGTGGAGTGGGGGGGGGAAATGGGACAACTGTAATAGCATAATCAATAAATATATTAAAAAAACAACTATGGTACATTTACACAATGGAATTCTTTACAGCAGAAAGAAAGAAGGAGCTCCTAGCCTTTGCGTCAACATGGATGGAACTGGAAAGTATTATGCTAAGCGAAGTAAACCAGGCTATGAAAGATAAATACCATATGATCTCACCTTTAACAGGAACCTAATCAACAAAACAAACAAGCAAGCAAAGTATAAACAAAGACAATGAATTTGAGAAAAGGCCGAGAGTGACGAGAGGGGAGAGAGGAGGAAATTTCAGGGAAAAGGTTGAAGGATTTGTAGGAACACATGGACAATAATGGGGGGTAGGGGACTGGGGGGAAATGGGTGGGAGGTGGAGAGGGGTGGGGATTAGGCTGGGGTGGGGGAAAAAGGCAGAGAACTGTACTTGAATAACAATAAAATTAGAGGGGGTGGAACAAAATTGACAAACCTTTTATGAGACTCATCAAGAAAAAAAGGGAAAAGACTCAAATCAATAAAATCAGAAATAAAAGAAGTAACAACTAACACCACATAAATACAAAAAATGTAAGAAAATATAAACAACTATATTCCAACAAATTGGACAATCTGGATGAAATGGATTAATTCCTAGAAACATACAATCTTCCAAAACTGAATGAGGAAGAATCATAAAGTCTGAGAAAGTTGGTTGCAACTAATAAAATTAAAGCAGCAAGCAACATACTCTTAACAAAGCAAAGTCTTGGACCAGACAGATTCAGAGTACAACTTAACAAACATCTAAAGGAGAACTACCATCTATCCTTGTCAAACTATTCCAAAAAATTCAATAGGAGGGAAGACTCCCAAACTCATTTTAGGATGCCAATATCATCCTAAATCCAAAACAAGGTAAACACACTACAAAGGAAGAAAATTATAGGTCAATATCCATGATGAACATAGATGCTAAAATCCTCAGCAAAATATTAGCAAACTATATATATCAGTACACTGAATAGATCATACACCATGATCAATTTATTCCGGGGATGCAAGGTGAAAGACAGATATCATATGATCTTATAAGAGGGTTGTAATGAACAAAATAAACTAATGATCAAAATAGAACCAGAAGCATGGAATCAGGGAATAGACTGACAGCTGTAAGAGAGGAGGGAAGGGGAGAGGTAGGGACTGATTGAAAGAAGGTGGAGGGAGTAGTCAAAGAACATACATGAAGGACTTATGGACATGGACAATGGTGTGGAGACTGACAGTGGAGGTGGGAAGTGATGTTTGTAGAGGGTGGTGATGGGGGAAAATGGAACATCTTCCATTTTTCATCTTCCATTGTAATAGCATAAACAATAAAACATCAAGAATGAAAAAATTATAAAAATCTGCAAATCAGTAAATGTGATATAGTACATTAAATAGATGCAGAAAAAGAATTTAATAAAATCTAGCACCCATTATGATAACTCAGAAAAGAGAGAATAGAGGGGAAATACCTCAATGGAATAAAGAACATATATGACTAACATACAGCAAACATCACACTTAATGGGCAGAAACTAAAAGTGTTTTCCTTAAGATCAGGGACAAGACAGGGATATCCACTTTCACCACTCTTATTCAATACAGTACTGAAAGTCTTAGCCACAGCAATCAGACAAGAAGAAGAAATGAAAGGCATCCAAATAGGAAAGGAAGAAGTAAAACTTATTATTTGTAAATGATATGTTATTATATAGAGAACCCTCAAGATTCCACCAAAAACCTATTAGAACTGGTAAATGAATTCAGAAAAGGAACAGAACAGAAAATAAATTTCCAGAAATCAGTTAAATTTTTATATTCAAATAACTAATATCAGAAATGGAAACTAAGAGAGCAGATCCATTTACAATTGAATCAAAGGAATAATACATAGGGACAAAATTAACCAAGGATGTAGAAGACCTGTACTAAGGAAATTATAAGACTGAAGAAAGAAACTGATGATACAAATAAGTGGAAGCATGTACAATATTCAAGAAGAATTAACATTGTTAAAATGTCCATACTATGCAAAGATATTTGTAGGTTCAACTCAATTCTTATCAAGATACTAATGGTGTATTTCACAGAATTAGAATAAATAATCAAACATTTATATGGAGCCATAAAAGATCCAGAATGGCTATGATAATCTTGAGAAAGTAGAACAAAGTTGGAGGAATCATGCTACCTAATATCAAACTATACTACAAGGCAATAGTAATCAAGACAGCATGGTAATGGCATGTAAGATATATAGGCCAATGATTCAGAATAGAGCTTAGAAATAAACCCATCCCCATATGGCCAGTTAATATTTGACAAAGGCAAAAACATACTATGGGATAAAGACAGTCTCTTCAATAAATGGGAATGGAAAAGTTGGACAGATATATGCAAAAATGAAATTAGACTACATTGTTACACTGTACACAAAAATAAACTCGAATGGATTAAAGATGTAAGTGTAAGACTCTAAACCATAAAAATCCTAGAAGAAAACACAGGTAGTAAAATCTCGGGTATTTCTCCTACCAATAGTTTTTTTCTGATATATCTCCTTAGGCAGGAGAAACAAAAGAAAAAATAAACAAACTGGACTACATCAAATGAAAATTTTTTGCTCAACAAAGGAAGCCATCACAAAAAATGACAACTCAGTGGATAAGAGAACATATTCACCAATGACATATTGGATAATGGATAAATATCCAAAATTCATAAGGAATTAATACAACTCAACACCAAAACAACAAACTACCCAATTAAAAATGAGTAAGGGACCTGAGTAGACACTTTTTCAAAGAGGACATATGACATATAGACATATGAAAAAATGCTCAATGTCACTAATCATCAGAGAAATGCAAATTAAATCTATTATAAGATATCACCTCAAATCCTGAAACACTAATCCAAAAGAACCTATGCACCCCAATGTTCATAGCAGCACAATTTACAATAGCCAAGTACTGGAAGCAACCTAAGTGCCCATCAGCAAATGAGTGGATCCAAAAACTATGGTACATTTACACAATGGAATTCTAAGCAGCAGAGAGAAAGGAGCTTATACCCCTTGCAACAGCATGGATGGAACTGGAGATCATTATGCTAAGTGAAATAAACCAGGTGGTGAGGGACAAATACAATATGATCTCACCTTTAACTGGAACATAATCAACAAGAGAAAAAAGCAAACAAAATATAACCAGAGATGTTGTAGTTAAGAACAATCTAACAATAGCCAGAGGGGAGTGGGGAGGGGACAGCGGGGAGAGGAGTTTACAGGAGCTACTATAAAGGACACATGGACAAAATCAAGGGGGAGGGTGGAGGCGGGGGAAGGAGGTGGGTTTGGCTGGGGTGGGGTGGAGGGATGGGTAGAAAATGCAGACAACTGTCATTGAATAACAATAAATTTTTTTTTTTAAATCACCTCATACCTGTCAGAATGGCTATCATCAATAAATCAACAAATAAGTGTTGGGGAGGATGTGGTGGCAATGCAGATAGGTGTACCCTCCATGGAAAACAATATAGAGTTTCTTAAAATAAATTAAAATTAGTACTGCCTAATGACCCAGCCTTTCTACTTTTGGGAATATATCTGTAGAAACCCAAAATACTAATTCTAAAGATTATATGCAACCCCATGTACCTTGTAGTGTGTATTTTTAAGTATATTTTATTGATTATGCTATTACAATTGTCTCATTTCAATTCTCTCCTTTATCCCTCCATCAGCATCCATCCTGCACCCCCCCATCAGCATCCATCCCCCCTTAGTTCATGTCCATGGGTCGTACATTTCAGTTTGTTGGCTTCTCCATTTCCTATACTATTCTTAATCTCCCCTTGTCTGTTTTGTACCTACCAATTATGCTTCTTATTCCCTGTACCTTTTCCCCATTCTCCTCCCTCTCCCTCCCCAGTGATAACCCTCCATATGATTTCCATTTCCGTGATTCTGTTCCTATTCTAGTTGTTTGCTTAGTTTGTTTTGTTTTTGTTTTTTAGGTTCAGCTGTTGATAGTTGTGAGTTTGTTGTCATTTTACTGTTCATAGTTTTGATCTTCTTTTTCTTAGATATGTCCCTTTAACATTTCATATAATAAGGTCTTGGTGATGATGAACTCCTTTAACTTGACCTCATCTGAGAAGCACTTTATCTGCCCTTCCATTCTAAATGATAGCTTTGCTGGATACAGTAATCTTGGATGTAGGTCCTTGCCTTTCATGATTTCAAATACTTCTTTCCAGCCCCTTCTTGCCTGCAATGTTTCTTTTGAGAAATAAGTTGATACTCTTTTGGGAACTCCTTTATAGGTAACTCTCCTTTCCTCTTGCTGTTTTGAAAATTCTCTCATCTTTAATCTTAGATAATGTAATGATGATGTGCCTTGGTGTGTTCCTCCTTGGGTCCAATTTCTTTGGGACTCTCTAGGCTTCCTGGACTTCCTGGAAGACTATTTCCTTCACCAGATTAAGGAAGTTCTCCTTCATTATTTTTTCAAATAAGTTTTCAATTTCTTGCTCTTCCTTTTCTTTTGTTACCCCTCTGATTTGGATGTTAGGACCTTTAAAGTTGTCCCAGAATTTCCTAAGTCTCTCCTTATTTTTCTGAATTCTTGTTTCTTCATTCTGTTCTGGTTGAATGTTTATTTCTTCCTTCTGTTCCAAAATCATTGATTTGAGTCCCAGTTTCTTTCTCTTCACTGTTGGCTCCCTTTACATTTTTCTTTATTTCATTTTGCATAGACTTCACTTCTTTCTCTGTTTTGCATCTGTACTCAGTCATTTCTGTGAGCACCCTGATTATGTGTTTTGAACTCTAGATCTGATAGGTTAGCTATCTCCTCATTGCTTAGTTATTTTTCTGGAGTTTTTGATCTGTTCTTTTATTTGGGCAATTTTTTTTGTCTCAGCACATCTATTATGTTTTAAGGGGTGGAGCTTTAGATGTTCACCAGGGTTGGGCAACCCATGTCACTGTGTTGTGGCACTGCATGTGTGGGAGAGGTCAGAGAGGGAACAATGTCACTTGCTCAGCTCTTGCCCTGCTTTCAGTCACTACCCACAACTAAATTGGGCCCTTCTGGTGCTGATTCCTGGGTGGGTGGGTTTGTGTATGTTTTAGGACCCCCTGGTTCTCTCCAATGAAATCTCCTGTGAGTCTGGGAGTTTCTCCCACTGATGCAACCCCCAAGGGTTTTTACAGCCAAAGGCATTGAGACTTTAGTTTCCCACACTAAAACCCTGGGTTGCACGGTCTCTTGCACTCTCCAGGTGTTCCTCCTGGCTTATCTGCATATGAATGTGGGACCACCTGGTCCACCAGCTTCTGCCTTGCCTGCCCAGTTTGCCACCTTGCCACACATCCGCTCTGCTCTGGCTGCCCATCTCTGCCCCACCAGTCTGGATGAATTTTTCTTCTTTAACTCCTTGGTTGTTGGCTTTCATACCTTTCAATTTTCTGGCAGTTCTGGTTTTTTGTTTTGAAATTTGTTGTCCTTTAGGTTATGCAAGGAAGCAAAGTGTATCTACCTATGCCTCCATTTTGGCCAGTGATCTGCAGTGTGTATTTACAATAGCCAAGTTTTAGAAGTGCCCAAGTGCCCACCAGATGACTGGATAAAATAGCTGTGGTACATTTACAGAATTGAATACTACTCAGCCATAAAAAATAAGAACATTTCACCTTTTGAGACAGTATGTTTGGACCTGAAAAATATTATGTAAGTGAAATAAGCCAGTCAGAGATAGACATATACTGTATAATTTCACTTGTCAAATTTGACAAAATAAACTAATAAACAAAATAGAAACACAGTCACAGATACAGAGGACAGACTGACAGCTGCCAGAGCAGGGTTAGTGTTCTCAATGAAAAAGGTGAAGGGATTAGCAAAAAAAAAATCCCTCATAGACACAGACAACAGGATAGTGATTACTGGATGGAAAGGAGGTTGGGGGGAAGTAGAAGAGGGTGGGTGTGGGACAAATGGTGATGGAAAAAGACTTGATTTTGTATGCTAAATACTTAATACAATGTATAGATGATGTACAATATTATTGAAACCTATATAATTTTATTAACCAATGTCACCCCCCAATAAATTCAATAAAATAAGATATACAGATGGCAACCAAGCTTATGAAAAGATGCTCCATAACGTATATCACCAGAGAAATGCAAATTAAAACAACAATATACTACTATGCACATTTTAGAATGGCTGCAATCCAGAACACCGACAACATCAAATGCTGATGAGGATGTAGAGCAACAGGAACTCTCATTCATTACTGGTTAGAATGCAAAATAGCACTTCCATTTTAGAAAACAGTTCGGTGGTTTCTTAAAAAACTAAATATACTCTTGCCAGCAATTGTGCTCCTTTGTATTTACTCGAAGAAGCTGAAAGTTATGTCCACACTAAGACCTGCACACAGATGTTTTTAATAACTTTATTTCTAGTTACCAAAACTCATAAGCAGCTAAGATTTCCTTCAGTAGGTGAATGAGAAAATAAACTGTGGTACATCCAAACCTCCCCCACACCCCCCAAAAAACACCAAAAGCTACCAAGCTATTAAAAAACCATGGAAGAAACATAAATTAATACTCCTAAGTGAAAGAAGTCAATCTGTAAAGGCTACATACACTGTTAACCCACCTATATGACGTTCTAGAAAAGACAAAACTATGGAGACGGTAAAAAGATAGATGGTTGCCAAGGGCTGTGGAAGAAGGAGGGACAAACAGGGCAGTGAAACTATTTTGTATGTTACTATAACATTGAATACATGTTATTATACATTTGTCCAAACTCATATAATGTACACACCAAGACTGAACCTTAATGTCAACTATGGACTTTAGGTGACTATGATGTGTCTATGTAGGTTCATCAATTGTAAAAAATATACCACTCTGGTGAGGGATGGTAATAAGGAAGGCTATGTATGCGTTGTGAAGGTGTGTGTGGGAGGTCTTTGTACCTTTCTGTCAATTTTGCTGTGAACATAAAACTGCTCTAAATAATTAAATTCTTATAATAAAATAAAATTGTTTGCCAGACTGGTATACATAAGACAAGGATAGGCGTGAGAAAGAGACAAGAGCCTGGGGTCTAAGAATGAGAGGCTTGGTAGAGTAGGTGCAGCAGGATGTGGGCCTAAGGTTCAAGGAAGTCAGAAACTTGGAAGCACGGAAATATCCAAGAGGTGTTTGAAGATTTTTGCTGTATAGTCTTGTGATAAAAATCTTCCCTTCTCCCTCCTCCAGAATAACCTCAGGTACATTCATCTGGTTTATAATTCTTTTGTGTGAGTGAATTCTTTAGGGGTCTCAAAAGTTGCTGAGTTCTACCAGAGAGTTAATGTAGGTAAAATCTGGGATTTTTAGGAGACATAGGAGGCAGAGAAAGAGAAGGTACTGGTTTGGGGGTTATAGTAAAAACACATCTTAGATGTCTTCTGTCCCTGTCTCAGCCAGCTAGGGCAGCATCCATATGGGGATCCGTTAGCCTTCTGGGGATGGGTACTTAGCCAAGAACACATGTTCTATTTGGAGTTTGGTCAAGTTTGGTCACAGTAAAGCAAGTGCACCCCTTCCCCACAAACCTTCTGCAAGTGGTGGTAATATTTTGAAATGAGGTCAGCTATAGAATTTGTAGTCTTAAGAATTTTCACTGAGGCTCATGTTTTCATTACTTTAGAACCAGGAAATTTATTGATAGAAGCCCTAAAATCAGTTATCTGTATAATATTATGGCAGTTTTTGGTCCAAGCCATTCATGGTGAAGTCATCTAATTCTACCCAGTCACTCCAGGTTACTCACATGAGGTTGGGTCTGTGACCTGTGGCGGGGATGCAGTAAGCCTATGGAAGTAGGGACTATGTTCCAGATTTTAGACTCAGCCCACTTTTCTGATTACATGTACATTATTGAATAAACAATATTCTTAAATAACACTGAGATTTCTTCTATTCTGACACTCTAAGCACCTTGGGGCTAAGAAAAATCCAGTTGTCCACTCTGGTCACAGTATCTGTGGTGAACTCCAGCTAGTCACATGGCATATAAACACACTACTGATTCTGGGAAGAGTGTGTACACTGAGATTTATCTGAGGCCTGGAGAATTTTGTTCTTGGCTACAAATTGTCCTGTTGTCTCTCAGGATTGACATTTTTCCAAAGTCCATCTCAAAGGCATGATTTCAGGATACCCTGGTTATAGGAACTCCTCCATCTGGTATATCACATAGCCTTTCTGCTCAGCTGGGCTCTTAGCTCCCCAGGCAAAAAGACTGAGACCTGTGCATTCAACAGCATTGGAGAAAGTTTTTTTAACTTTATATTATTGACACTATTATAGATAACCCCTTTTCCCTACCTTTGCTCACCTCCACCCAGCCCCTACCCCCCTTCTCTCTGGCCATCACCACACTGTTGTCTGTGTCTATGGGTTATGCATACATGTTCTTTGGCTAATCCCTTCACCTTCTTTTATCCAGTCCCTCCCTTCCCCCTCCTCTCTGTCAGTCTGTCAGTCCATTCCATGTATCCATACCTCTGTTTCTATTTGTTTGTCAGTTCATTTTGTTTATTAGATTCCACACATAACTGGAATCATATGGTATTTATCTTTCATTAACTGGCTTATTTCTCTTAGCATAATAATCTCCAGGTCTGTCCATACTGTTGCAAAAGGTTTCGCTGTTTTTTTGTTTGTTTGTTTGTTTTTTACAGCCACATAGTATTCCATTCTGTAAATGTACCACAGCTTTTTTATCCACTCATTTCCTTAGGGCCACTTGGGCCGTTTCCAGATATTGGCTGTTGTAAACAGTGCTGCTAAGAATATAGGGGTACATATATTTTTTGAATTGTTTTGAGATTCTTAAGATATATTCCCAGAAGTGAGATTGCTGGGTCAAAAGGTAGTTCCATTTTTAATTTTCAAGGAAACTCCATACTGTTTTCCACCATGGCTGTACCAGAAAGTTTTGATCTCTTCTTTCCTGAAGCCCTTCCTTCCTCTGGTTTCTGAAATATTGCACTCTCTGGCTCCCTCCCTGCTGCTCACTCACTTTTGTTGTTGTTGTTGTTGCTGGGCCTTCCTTTTTTCTTAATTCTTAAATGTTGGATGCCCCAGGGGTTATCCTGCTCTCTTCTGTTACTGTCTATATGTGCACTGTGGGTGCCTTTATCTAGTCCTATGACTTTAAATATTACCTATATGCTAATGCTCTCATAATTTTGCTTCTCCCCTTGGAATTCCAGCCACATATCCAACTGTGTAGTTCACATTCCCACTTAAATGATTCATAGTCATCTTCAACTACACATGCCTCAAACTGAATACTTGATTTTTTTCTCCTCTCCTCTCAAAGTTACACTTCTCCAGCATCCTTCAAAGTAAAACATGTTACCTCAATTCACCTTCTTGATCAGACTTCTTTCTTTTCTCTCACACTGCATATCTGCTTGATCAGAATATCTCCAGAGTCTGATTACTGCTCACTAGATCCTCTGTTACCATCTTCTCCAAGCCATCATAGCCTGTCACCTGGTCACTAGCCACAGACTGCACTTGTTTTCCTGCCTTCATGCATTCTCACTGCAGCCAAAAGGACCATAGTAAGGTTTGAAACAGAATATGATACTCCCATTCAATAAATTGATATTACTCTGAGTGAAATTCTAAATCTATATCAAGCTTTCCAAGCCCTTAAGTTATCTGGAACCTGCTTTGACCTCATAGTCTCACCATCAGTGTTGGCCTTGTTACTGTTCCTTGAACTCACAAAGGATTCTTCTGCCCTGGAGACTTTGCACTTGTGCTTCTCTTTTCCAGGACTGATCTTCTCTCAGATATTCCCATAGCTCAGCCCCTCACTTCATTTAGGGTTTTGCTTAAATGTCCCATCTTCAAAGAGCTGTTGTGGACCACATCTGAAATAGCACCTCCCATCGCTATCTATCCTCTTTTTTTTGTTCATAGCAATTATTACTATCTGTGTTTATAGTAAATATTGATCTATTAATTTGTTTATATGATATCTCTCTTCACTAGATTATAAATTTTGTCTGTTTTTTTCACACCTATATTTTAAAAACCTATAATAGTGTCAAAGTAGGCACTCCATAAATATTCATTGAATGAATGAAAGTACAGGTATATTAGGGAATGAAAAATCATGTGGGCTCCCAGAATAAAGAATATACACACATACTCAAAAGAACTGGATTCATTTAAACACTTATAAAAGAGAATCAAGCTTTTGGGCAAAGAGCTTCCTTTAATACTTGGCAATGTTCCTACTTATGAAATTGGTAGAATGTGGCAACAGTGGAGGCTTGCTGACAAGCTGCTATAGATGACCCCGTTTCTTCTTTTTCTTTGGAATAGAAAAGATTTTATGGGCATTAAGCTTGGCTCTGATGTGCAGCAGCTGTCTGTTCTCAAAAAAAGTTATAAAATCTTTCTGATTCGTTGTGCAAAACTTTGTTATAAATAGGGCCACCATTGCACAGTTTTTGTCCAGATCAGGTGTAGCATACATAATCTACTTAATACTGTGCCCAGCACATGGTAAATACCCAATAAAGAGTAGCTGCTCTGAAGATGATGATGATGATGATGATGATGATGATGCAGAAAAAGGAGGGGGAGGAGGAATCATGATGTTACCAACTGGAAGACAGTATGGCTTGGAAAAATATGGGAGCCCAGAATCAGGAGACTGAGAGTTCAAGCCTTTCTCCATTATCTGACATGACAGCAGGCATGGAGTAAATATATGAGTGATTCTCATAAGCCAATGGTTTTTCCCTGTAAGAAGCTTTCCATAGCTAGGCTCAGGGCCTCTGAGCAAGCATGGAGATTGTATGACTTTGTTTCACTCTCAGCTCAGAGCCACTATAGGGGTTAGGTAATAGCTCTGAATGGATGATCTATGAAAGGAAGTATGTTAGACTCAGCCTCAGCTCCTTTTTCTTCTGCAAAGGTGTATTGGTGTCATTGTCCTGGTCAGTCAGTAACCCAGGTCCTTGTTCTCAGCAGGGCCAGTAATTTTGTGACTCACATTTTCTCTGTGGTCTTTGCCTTTCACTCACTGTCACCATTAGTATCTTTGTGTGTGGCCAAACATGTCTTTGTCTTTCTCTGCCTTTCTTTTTCTTTTTTTCTTTCTACTTCTCTTCCTTACTCTCTGTCTCCTTAATTTTCCATAACTATTTTTCTTCCTCTTTTTTCCCTCCTATACTCTTTCTACCTCAACCTTCCTTACATTCATTGTAAAAGGATAGTCATAGAGGGGTCCAGGTTAGGTGTCCAAGTGGCTGGTCACTGTATGGGGCTGCCCCAGATAGCAGATGGCCCCACGTATTCTGAAGGGAACAACAAAATGCCTCTCCTCTCTCCCTCTTTCCCATACCCACTACAAGCAGACTACTGCCAGGGCTTAACAAGCCTGGAAAATTACAGGGAAGTTTAGAGAGGGAATGAGGGTTATTAATTTTTCCACCTAGTTTTATCTCAGGGGGATTAGAAAGAAGCATTTAAGGTTGAATGGCCCAGAGTAATAAACATTCACAGGGAGATACTCTATGGAAAGAACACAGTTCTGGCTCTCAACATTCTGACTTCTGGTCCTAAGCCTTTCAAGTAATTATCTGTGTATTCTTTGACAAGTCACTTTCCCTGTCTGGGCATCAGATCCCTCACCTGAGAAATAGAGACCTTAACTTGTCTTCCAATGCAACTCTGCCCCTAGACCTCCAATGATTTTAAATTGAGAAATGATGTTCTGTTTTACTCATGATACTTAACATTTTGCCCCTATCTAGTACTGATTCTAGGACAATTGTGTCCTCATCTCTTGTCTCTGTGCTCATGTTTTAGCTCATTGAGCTCCTGTTTTAATGTGGATGTTTATTCTTTGACCTCCGACCAGCATGTGCACATACATTTTCTGCAAATAAACCTTTAGATTGTTCTATGGATGACTGTAGCATGAACAAGGTCAATCTGCAATTTTTAAGTCTGTGTCGAGGCTCTTCCCAGGTAGTCCCTGTTGGGACTCTATCTGCATGCACATGGCACAGATAGAGCAGTAAAGAGCCTCCTCCCTGTCTAATTATCTCTGGGTTTTTGAGGAGCTAACTCTTTCTCACTCCTATGATTTACCCTAATGAAGGATTCCTATTATAATATTCCCACCCCTATTTACACAGGGCTGGCATGCGACACAAACACTGGCCAATATCTTTCCCTGGGTGGGGGTTGTGAAAAAAGCTTGCTTTAGTATAGATGTGGAACTCCCAGTTCTATGTAGAAATCAGTTCTGAAAAAAGTGAGTAAAACAAGTCCTCAGAAAAAAAGCAGAGACAATGGATAAGAAAGGGAATCCTGATGGCATTTGAGCCCTTGGTTTTACATCTAAGGCCCAAATTATCTGGGTTTCTACCTCTTGGAAGCTTGGCTATTATTCTTTAAATTCATCTTGTCAAACCATTGACAGCCCCCAAGAAACTTCCCTTTTTGCGTGAACCACTGTGAACTGGCCTGTTTCAGATACACTCCCATACAGTGGGAAAGCAGCAAAGGTGGCTGAATTAGCCAGAGTTTTCCAGAGAAACAGAACCTATAGGAGATTAACTACAGTAAGTGAAACTTATTATGAGAAATTGGCTCATGCCCTGTCATGTGTGGCTTAGTTGGTTGGAGTGTTGTTCCATAAACTGAAGGGTGCTTCTATTTCCAGTCAAGGCACATGCCTGGGTTGTGGGTTCAATCCCCAGTTGGTGTGCATGTGAGAGGCAACTGATAGATGTTTCTCCCTTGTATTAATATTTCTCTCCCTCTCTCTCTCTCCCTACCCTTTCTCTAAATTAAATGGTCTCCTCTAAGGAAAAAGAAAAAGGGAAAAAGGAAAAAATTGGTTCACACAGTTATGGAGTCTGAGGAGTCCCATGATCTTCCATCTGTCAGTGGGAGACCCAGGAAGGCTGACATGTAGTTTAAAGGCTTGAGAGCCAGAGAGCTGATGCAGATTCCAGTACTCTCTGAAGGCGTGAAAACCAGGAGTGCCTAGGGCAAGATAAAATTGATGAACAAGCTCAAGTAGTCAGACAGAGAGAGAAGCATCCATCATCTTCAGTCTTTGTGTTCTATTCAGGCCCTCAACAGATTGGGTGATGCACACTCATATTGAGGAGAGGGATATGCTTTACTCAGTCTACTATATCATATGCTAATCTCTTCTAGAAACACCCTCACAGACACCCCCAGAGATAAGGTTTAACCAGGTATTTGGGCATCCTGCAGCCTAGTCAAGTTGACACATGAGGCTGGGCTGGTTGGCAGAATCATGCACTAGTTGGGGAGCCAGCCTCAACTTATTTGTTATGTCTTGGCTCTGCCACTTGCTTGCTATGTAACCATCTGTGGTCTGTTTACCTGCTCTGTCACCACTGGTAGTTCACTTGTCATCTGAACATCACCTTCAGCCTTATCAATTGAAAAAATTGAATTAGTCTCTTGGGGTGTTATTCTTGCACAAACATCCTATTTGTAATTCTAGGATGAAATAAAGGCATTAGAAGCTATATTCTGAGAAAGCATTTTCTCCATTTCCTTCCTAAACCTCTGAGTTGTCACCGTGGCCTTTCCTGTTTGCAGCTATATTTCCCTCCAACTTGGCCTGAAGCCTCTGGATATCTCACCCAGGGTCCTGAATGATTGTCACAGGCTCCATAGATTCCACCACTGGCTTCTTGAGGTGATGTCCTCTTTTCTCTAGGAAGGCTTGAGATGGTGATACAGGAGCCTGAGGAGAGCAGAAGGGATAGAGAAAGGAGGATGAGGGTCCCAGTAATTGTGGAAACAACACATTGGCATATGTCTCTCTCAGAAATATACTGTACAGTTCCTGTCTCTTGTAACAATTTCATCAGGAAACAGAGTCTGTGGCATCATATAGATGAGTGGCTGGGCCTGAGAGATATCTTCCCCTCTACTTGTTCACTGAATGTAACTGTGGTGCTATTTCAAGTACAAGAGTGTAATTTATAGCTTAAACTCTGGGCCAGATGGTCCTGGGCTTCAGCACCAATGACATTCTATACTCTGGTACATGAGCAAATTATCCAACCTAGTTTCCTCATCTATAAAATGGGAATAATGATGTGTATCTCCCAGGGTTGTTGTTGTGAGAATTAAATAAATTAAGGCACAGTGCTCAGTACACGGTAAACACTTAACATAAATGCACATCAATATTTGTGCTAACCAATTTGAAGCATTTATTTAGAATATTTTTGACAGTGGGAAGTGGGGGTGGGTGGGATGAGGGAAAGTGGTGGTGGGAAAATGGAGAAAACTGTATTCAAACAATAATAAAAAAATGATTTAAAAAAAAGCTAGATGAACCAGAGAGCCCAAAGTCTGGTTTTGACTTAAGTTTCAAATTCTGACTATATTTTATAGATATGAGGATCCTTCTCTTTCCAGTAAACTGGCCCAAAGGGAATGTGCATAGAAATAGCAAACAAACATGCCCAAACTACCTCTGTGTTTTAATCTCATATCTTGGAGCACTTTTATATGGATTTCTTCTACAGCTTTAATGAAGGCCATTCCATTGTTTTGAAGAATCTTTCTAGTATTAGACCCATCTTCCCTAAATAAACAGCTTAATACTTACCTACACACTTTTTGGGAGATGACTTTCTCCAATAAATATTTTAAATAATTGGTGTTGAAAATTGCTCACAACATCCAAAGGAATATTTTTATAGCACTCATTCTCTATGGTGTCTGATGGGAAAACTGCCTGCCTGTTGGAACAAATGAAATAAGCTTGTCAATGATTTCTATAGAACATTTCTATTATTTCCTCTTTACATAAAAATCTTACACAACAACTTTTTTTTCGGTATAGTACTTAAAAAAAGAAAAGATGTTTTGAGTGGATACAGCTATCTTACCGAATGAGAAACAACTTTTCTCCTCTCCAATTATTTTCATTACACTGGTTTCCTCCAGTGTCAGGAAACAGAGAGGTAAGATACTCTTTATTTCAACCTATTGTGGTAATTTAGATAATGACAACAATTATAAGACAGAAAAGGATTTCATAAGACAATCTTTTTGTTACTTCTTTCTACAGGAGTTATCAAAGAGAGTGAAGGAGGAAGGGGTGAAATTATTCCAAGCCCTCTGTTGAGTGTTTCACAGCATCCTTTATCTAGAATCCTAGAAATCTTGTAAATAAAAATCCCCACAAATGAACACATGGCCCAACACTATACACACAGAAAAATTCATGAACATAAATATGTGCACACGTTTGCATTTATTTTGAGGATTTTGAAGATTTGCCTTCTGAGGCCAGAGGGAGACAACTCATAGTAGAAGGATTTCTGGAAGGAACCTTGGAGAGGCCTCTATGTGGAATTGCCCCACTCCTACTCAGCTGGATTTTCACATCTGTGAATAGAGAACTCTGATGGGTTCTTATCATATCTCTTTCTTTTTTAATATTGCTACTGAAATGGATGGTCCTTTTTGGAGTCAGGCAAGGCTAGAGAAAACCTGGCCCCAGGCTGTGTCTACCTTCAGCAAGATGCGGTCCCTCGTGTTGATAGGTAATCATTAGCAATACCCCAAACACAGGGGAGGGGAAACTTTTACCCCCCAGTGCTCCTCTTGATTATGGCTTGTAGAAGGTCATTTCCTTCAACTTCCATTCAGTAGATAGAAGAAAAAACGTGTGTTTAAATTACATGTGAGAGGAAAGGCCAAGAATCATGCTCAGTGTTTCCCACATGGGTAGTCTCACATGGATAATACAGGGGCCACTTCCAAGATCACAGCTCTCCTTGGAGCCTTTGAGGAATGAGACCATAAATAGCTCTAGATTTGCTTGCAGGGAGATGACTAGTCATTATAAGAGGGCTGGCTATAGGAAAATCTGGGATGGGAAGTGGGACTATGTGACAGCATCTGCGAGGAGCAGTGTTAATTAGTAAGTGGTGGGGGTAGGATTTGCCTCAGACTCCTCCTGTTTATTGAGATGTCATCACATGGGATTCCCAGGATGGGATTCTCTCAGGAATACAGAGAGCATCTCTAGTGTGCTGTGCTGTGAGTCTGGGGCTTCCCTTGGCACAGGGGAATTTGTGATCCTCTGGAGTACAAACTGCT
Organism: Desmodus rotundus; assembly: GCF_022682495.2. Classification (NCBI taxonomy): domain Eukaryota; kingdom Metazoa; phylum Chordata; class Mammalia; order Chiroptera; family Phyllostomidae; genus Desmodus; species Desmodus rotundus. The sequence continues at coordinate 62,703,849 of NC_071390.1, forward strand.
CATTGGAGATGACCCAGTTTCTTCCTTTCCATATAAAGGATGGATGGGAGGACAACTAACAGATGGCACTGTGATGGCTTCATCCAGCTTTCTGGGGGAAGGGCCCACAGCTTCAGGAGACAATGAAAAGAGGGATGTAGAGAGATAGAGGGGGTCAGAAAAATATAAAGCCAGGCAGAGTAAGTGTGGATGGGATAAGGGAAGCATGGAAAGAAATGAGAGAGAGAAGGATGATAGGAGGGAAAGAAATAGAGAGAGAGAGAGAGAAAAGGAGAAGAAGAAACAGAAGCAGAGTTCAAGGACAGGATAAAGAAAGAAATGAGAGGAAGCCAGAAACAGAGTACAAGAAAGTAGACAGAGGTCTGAGAACTCACTTTGGAAGGTTACCAGTTACCAGTGACAGCCATACCTGTTGTACCAATTACCTATTGGAAGAAAGGTCACATCTGTGTCATGGGACCTTTTTTTTTTATTATTTTCCTGAGGCTAGTTCCAGTACCAGGAGGAGCTAGAATATAGTTCTATGAATTATAGACTCATGACTCATAGACTGCAAATCCAATGAAGTTCATCAGTGGCCCCAATGTGAGGCCTTGTTTGCATGAGACTGAGCCCTGTAGGCTGGTAGAGAAGTAATGTTCAGGCACATCAGAGTAGGAGCAGTCTGGGGCCAAAGATGCTATGGCAATTGTAAGGCTGGTCACTGGCAAGACTTAGGGAAGGTCCAAATCCCCCCAAAATTGATAGTGACATCTAAGTCATCTTGTTTGCTAGGAGAAATAAGGCTCCAGAGGTCTTAGGACTTATGGATCAGCCATGAAACAAGAGCCTGGCAGATGACCAGAGAGTGAGGGACAGGATAGAACTCCCAGGGAGAGAACACTGTTGAAGTCTGACCACCTTCCTCAAATAAGGCCACTTCCCCCTACCCTGTTGTATACTTGTTCTGAGCAGTTCTCTCTCCCAACCAGTAAATGAAAGAGCTTCAGCCTCTACCTAGGGCTGTCTGAGGCCAAAGCACACAATGTCTTTGTTGGACAGAGAAGTGTCCCTATAGTGGTAAAATCTGGGAAGAGAGAGAGAGCAATGGGGAGAATGAGACAATTGGTCACCCCTGAGATTGTGCCTTGTGCCAGATGGATGGCAACTACATAGAGAGCACACATTCAGCCCTGAGATTATGAGGATAGGAGGAGGGAAGTGCAGTGGAAACCAGAATCCAAGATTCCAGGTCACCCAAGTCTATAAACTACAGTGAGAACCCCAGCCAGGAGGAAACTGGAGAAAAACATACTTTCTCAAGCATGGGGATATATCACTGTGAATTTCACCCATAACCCCTTTAATTTAGGATTCCTGCTCCTGATTCCATTGTATCTCAATGCCTGATTTGACTACCTGACAGGAGGGACTCCCAGAAACCTGCATTTCTCCTGTTATTTGTTTAGATGCTGGGGCTTCATCCTGCATATCCAGCCAGTACTAAATTTGCCTTTCAGAGCACCAGATATATGTTTCCATGGAAACAAATACACTGGGAGAGGTTAGGGGTACTAAGAAGGGCCAGTAGGTGCTATAGTCTGGGAAAGAACCCAGAAAATATTCCTCAGTTTACTTTGTGTTCTCCCACAATTCACAATGTAAATTAAACATGTCAACACGCACTAATGGTTCTAACTGGGAGTCAATATAAAACAGTTTCAGCAACTTGGGACTCAGTCAAGGTCTATAGTGATAACTGTAATTGAATAACAATAAAAAATTAAAATTAAAAAAAAGCTGTTTCCCTAGGAAGATTTTGTGAGTAATCCATAGTTAAATTTTCAGTTACGTGACACTGCATCTGTTCATGGAGAACTCAGGAACTGTCCTCAGTGGGGTTGTCTTGTCAGCAGAGGTGCGGTAGCAGTTTGTGGGAAAAGCCTACACTCTGGTTTCAAACAGACCTACATTCTACTCTAACCTCAGCCATTTAGTATCTGAATGGTCTGAAAGATATTGCCTTAGGACCTCAATTTTCTTATTTCTAGAGTAGGTTCTATAGTAGTGCATCATACTACATGGTATTGGGAATTGTTGATTATTTGCAATTCCTTTGATATCTTGTTTTGCTTAAATTCCCCAACCCAGAATTTATTTTTAGAAAGACATCAGACAGGTCACCATAATATAGTCAGAATAATTCTGGTCTGAAGTGACAGAGACCTAACTTTAACTAAATTTTTTACTTAATATTCTCCAGGAAAATCCTCTTTGGGGGACTTGGATTCTCCCCCAAAATGTCATTTTGTAGTAAGATTTCTTTCCTTGGTCAGTTTGTTCCTTAATCATACGCCATAGGCCTTAAAGAAATTATGAGGCAACCTGTTAACAATGCAGCAGACAATATTATATATGAAGGGTGGCACCAGCTGACTACTTGAGCTTAAGTGTGAAGTGGCATTTTTGGAGAAATTTTCAGGATATTGTTTATGTAATTATAAGAAGGGGAGGGTTTCAACTGGTCCCTATGTCAACTGGAAACAGGAACTTGCATATTGCCAGGGTCATTTCTCTGTCGCTTAATTTACACCTTTATTCTTGCCTACTACAAATTGGCTTGATCCAGACCATGAGAAATTCCATTGTTTATAATTAGTCAATCTCCTCTTATTCCCTTGAGTGACCTTCATCTCTCAGTTTGAGTTTGAAAATTTGGGCCAGGGGCTTACCCATGGACCATGTAATTACAAGGAAGGATCAGGGACATATGTCCACCATTTATAAACATGGGGATCCTACCTCTGTATTTGCAGACTATTTCCACAGATGAAAGATTTTGACTTAAGTAAGAATTTCAATTGGTGTCAATTCTACACCTTCTCAAGGAATGGTTCCTTATATCAATCCCGATATAAGACAGAAGCTAAGGTTAGGTTCTTAGAGAAGGAATCCAGGAACATCTTGTGAGGCATATCTTAAGGTTTACATATTCTAGGAGGACCTGGTTCTTTTTTTCTTCTTTTTTTAAAAAAATATTTTGTATTGTTTTTTTGTGTATAGCTTAATAGTTAGACAATCATGTACTTTACATAGTATTATTAATACTAATGTTAATGTTTCCAGTACCCACCTGGCACCATACATAGTTATCACAATATTATTGTCTAATTTATATGCTTTACTTACTTCCCCATGACTATTTTATAAGTGCTGATTTATACTTCTTACTCCCTTTACCTAGTCCTGTTTCCATAGTATAGTGGTTATCACATTTGCCTCACACATGAAAGCTCCCTGGTCCTTTTTTGGTCACTTCCACATTGTCAAATGATTATTCCTTTTGATCAGAAGAGTTCAATGAAACCTATCATTTCCTGTGCATCCAAATACCCTCCTTGGAGGATCTGTCTGACTCAAGACTAGGAAGGGCAACCTTACAGATTATATGATTTCATTCGACTGCCAGGGATGTTTGGATCATGGATCACCCTGAACTGGAGCTCGGCCAAATAGAATCCTGCTTCCAGTATATTATCTAAGGTTACTTTGGTTCATAAAAGAAGCAAAACAAGCTTAATTAACTTTCCCCTCTTACCCTCATGCAAAATAACTGTTGTACAACCAGGATTAGAAAGAAACAGCCAGACTTTTTGGATATTCCCTATACAATAGCATCTTCCTACACTTTCAAACCATGACCCAAATAAGAACTACATTTTACATTTGCTCCAGAAGTCATACACATAAAACTAAAACAAAAGATTTATGAAATCATATTTTCCTTACTATGCATTTACAATGTACTATAATATTTTCTGATACCATTATTTTATTCTATTTAAATTTTTTATTAAATCATTTTTATTGTTATTCTATTACAGTTGTCCCAAATTTTTGTCAAAAGATTCAGTCAAGGTGGGTATTTGAGGTGAGAGAGTCTCTCAGTAAAAGGAAAACATCTGGAACATCCTCCACAGAGCTCTACTATGCTGATTATAGAACTCTGAAGTCTTGAGAAGAACAGCAAAATGCCCATTGGTTCTCTGTCTTGCTTCTTTATCTTCTGAGAATATCTTAGTCACTTGGGAGGGTAAATGCATGACATTTGATACTACCTTGAAAAACTGATTTCCTTCAGATGATTGTAATATTCTTCAGCCTTTATTGTCTTATTCTAAAATGTTTACTTCCTCCTTCCCACTTTGGATGTCTTTTATTTCTTTTACTTCTCTGAACACTGTGGCTAGGCCTTCCAGTACTATTTGGAAGAGAAGTAGTGAAAGCAGACACCCTTGTCTTATTCCTGATTTCAGTGGGAAAGCTTGTGTACAGCTAAAGAAAACATCAACAAAATAGAAAGAAAATTGACCCTATCAGAAAATATATTTGCCAATGATACTTTGGACAAGGGTTTGATCTCCAAAATATATAAGGAACTCACATGACTCCACACCAGAAAGACAAACAACCCAATTAAAAAATGGACAAAAGACTTGAACAGACATTTCTCCAAGGAGGTCATACAGAGGGCACTGAGACATATTAAAGGATGTTTAGCATCACTAGCCATCAGACAGATGCAAATTAAAACCACAACAATATACCACTTCACACAGGTCAGAATGACCATCATAAACAAATAAACAAACAACAAGTGCTGCTAATAGTGTGGAAAAAAGGAAACTCTAGTGTTCAGTTGGTGGGAGTGCAGACTGGTGCAGCCACTGTGGAAAACAGTATGGAAATTCCTCAGAAAACTAAAAATGGAACTGCATTGTAACCCATCAGTTCCACTGTGGAGATTATACCCTAAGAATCCTGAAACACCAATTCTAAATAATTTATGTTCAATAATAGCACAATTTATAATAGCCAAGTACTGGAAGGAACCTAAGTGCCCATCAGTAAATGAATGGATCAAAAAACTATGGTATATTTACACAATGGAATACTATGCTGCAGAAAGAAAGAAGACACTCCTACCATTCACAATAGCATGGATGTAACTGGAGAGCATTATGTTAAGTGAAATAAGCCAGGTGGTGAAAGTCAAATACCATATGATCTCCCTTATAAGTAGAACCTAATCAACAAAACAAATGAGCAAGAAAAATATAACCAGAGACATTGAAATAAAGAACAAACTGTTAGTAACCAGAGGGGAAGGGAGAGGGGCTTAATGAGGGAGAGAAGGGGAAAAGTCATCAAGGAACATGTATAAAGGACCCATGGACAAAGCCAATGGGGGAGGCAAGATTGAGTGTGGGAGGCTGGGTGTGGTGGGGGAGAGTTGTGTGGGGAAAGTGGAGATGACTGTAGTTGTACAACAATAAAAAATGTTTATCTAATTAGGAAATTACTCTTCCTCTGTGTCTCTTAAATTGTTAACTGCTTATTTTCATATTGTACTAGCTTAGTGCATTCATTTCATTTAACACCTTGTTTATGAATGTATAATTAATACTCCTACTATTTATTCCTTCTTATCACTTTGTACTAATTTCTTTATCCTAGGTTATCATGTAGTTATTTTTATTGTCATTATTCAATTAAATCCATATATTCCATCCAGCTTATGAATATAATAGAATCACAACTATGAAGCTGTTTTTGTTCCCAAGCTCAACCTACATTGGAAGAATAATCACAACTTTTACCCCAACCATTAGCCAATTAGAAAAGTAGATACCTACATTGGCTTGTGTGTGCTTATAATCTCAGCCTTCTTATAAACATGCAGGTGACAATTATAGATTCCCTTTTCTGAGAATTGTGGTATTCTCATGCCAGGATGCCTCTCAACCATCACTGGCCTTAACTGGGACAAATGTATTCAACCCTGTGTAGAACAAGGTAGGTGTACAGTGCTGTTTTCCCAGTCTTATAGAGATTTCAATGATAGAATTTTTAAAAATGTTTTTTACTCTTTTTAAATTCAGCCTCTTCTCAGTAGGTCTTTGGTGTGAGTCTAGAGAGGCCAGCTCAGTGGAAATATGAAGAGCAGTGATTTTATGGAACTCAGTATTTTACCTCCACTTCAATGTCACTCAGAATCTTGTCATTATATACTTCAAGTTTCAAGCTCCTTCCACCCATGTGGTAAACACTTCCTAAGAAGCTCCTAGACAAGTTTTCCCTGCAGTATGCCCTGCCATTTTTCTAGGATATACCACACATGCAGAAGTACACACACATTGCAGAGACACACCCACAGACATACACCAATGAAATCTTAGCTTTCCATTGCTAAGTCTAATTTTTTAAAAAATGGATGAATTTAGTTCTTAAACTATGAAAAGGCCTGCTGGAAGCATGTTGGAAAGAGGTCAGCTGGAAGGGAAGTCCATACTTGAGGAAAGAAGGCCAACACCTGTTTCTTCAAGTTAACCTGGGAGTAGTCATCACAAATCTTCTGAATGGGTCTTCATTTTCTTGGTAACATGGAATGCTGATCAGAGGAGACCTAGAAGCACTCACACGCACATGTATATACACACACATATATACATAAAACATCTGAATTGATGAATAAGTATCACTGTTTCAGATTTTGTATTGTCCTATACTTCCATGAGACTGTCTTGGTGAAAAATATGTAACCCCTATATTACCCAATCATTATACTGTTCATTGGAGAAGAATGCCACATAACAGACTGATGGTGGTGGGGGTGACACTTAGGAAAGAACTTCCAATATAATGCACATGGTTCAATTTTCTAAAGCAACCAAGTGGTCTTGATACTTCTGATAATAGTCAGTTGGAAGGTGATTCAATAGCTTCAGAAATATTTATACTTTCATAAGTTACACTTCTGTCTCCAGGATTGTTTTGACATAAAGTTTGTCCCAAATAAGAACTTCTTAGTCCTATAGTTAATAAAATTTGGTATATTTAAATTTGACCCAACAGGATTTTTTTACATGAAATGTTTCTTTCTCATTACAGAAAATAGGACAACACAATCACATATAATCATATCATAGAAAGAGTCACATATAATCATACCACCAAGAAATTATTTGAGAATATTTTTATTATTTTAAAGTGTTCAGACTCTGTTATTGAACATCCTTGATTATCCCAAGCAAGTTCCTTCAGATTTCTGAGTCTTAGGGGTTTTTTTTTAACTTAAAAATGGAAATATTTATAACCTCATTGAAATAATAGGTTGTTGTAAGCATCAAATGAATCAGTTTAAATAAAATGTGACAGTACTTGGCACATAGTAAATGCTCAGTAACAGCTAGCCTTTAACACTGTTATCATTGTTATTACTCTTATAGTGTCTCTTATTATTTCTTTATAGTTTTATTCTTTTTCTTGTCTATAGAATTTTGTATATTGCTTATTCAGAAACATTAAAAAATAAACATTGCCCAAAGTTATTGCAAAATATTTGTACACATAATTAAAAGTAGTGAAATAATATTCTACTTACATGCCTAACCTTAATTTATTTAACTATTGTTGGATATTCATGTTGTTTAGTTTTTCATTATTACAAATAATGAGACAACAAACATCTGTGTATAAGCTTTTGTGTGCATGCTTAAGCTTAATTCTTTAGAGTGGAATTACTAGTTCAAAAGTATCATTTGGAATACATTGTGTAAAATTATTTTCTAAAAGCATTGTGACAAATTAAATTCCCAAGAGCAGCATACAGTTGAGCATATTTCCCTGCACCCTTGGCAATATTTGAAATTCTTGTTTTCTTTTAAAAATATTTTATTGTTATTCTATTACAGTTGTCCCCATTTTTCCCCTTTGCCCTTCTCCACCAAGCCCACCCCCCTGTGAAATTCTTGTTAAGATTATTTATTAATTTTATGGGTGAATGTATGTTAATTCATGCATCACATATTTTAAGGAGTCCCCTGTGTACCAGCCACTGTACTAGAAACTGAGTAAAGTGGGAGATGACAGATGAGGTGTCTCTGAAAAGTAAAAGAAAAGAGAAGCATATATTAAATATTATTTTCATATTTCTGGCATGGACTATGGATAAATAATTATAGTAATCATGATAATTACAATTATATATGTTTAGAACCCAGATAAGATTTCTAGAGCAATGGAATAAGTTTAGTGGTTATTAGTACATAAATGGTAGGTATATGTAGGTATCTTATATCATGGAAGTTGATGAGATCACTTCAGGACAAGTGTGGAGTGAGAAGAGAAAAGAGCCTGGAATAAAGTCCTAAAAAATTTAATTATCAGACAGAAAAACAGAAGCTAGAAAAGCTTCAATGTAGAAGATAAAGCAATGTATTAGCCAGCAATGTAGAAAACAAAACAAGGTCTGAGAAAGGGAAGAGGGGGTGGGATCCAGGCACTGATACAGCAATTGCCTTAAAATAGGAGGAAGGGCACTTTCTCATTGTTTTAGGAGGTCAGGAGGAGAGGACAGGTTCATGTGCAGACAAGTTTATAAAATTGGTTTTGGAAACTTGACTAGTTATGTGCTGGCTTAAGTAATCTCAGTAAAGTTTGAGACAAAGTGGTCAACTGAGTGTAGCAGAGAGACAAGTTGGATATTTGTAGAATATTGATATTTTAAATGCTGGCCATAAAAACATAATTCGGTGATCAAGTACTAATAGTTGGTGATCATGTGTTTATAATGATGTCCAGGGGCTTTTGGAAGGAAGAAGGAGTTTGGGAGCTCAGGGTTTGGAAGAAGAATGATGGGCTATCGAATCCAAGTGGGTTGAGGAGAAAGATGGATATAGATGATAGTGAAAAATTAGAGATCAATTTCTGAATGTCATGATGGAGGCAAAACACAGGTGCTGTGAGGACTGTTGAACAGTGTAAAGAAGATTATAGATTTTTCATTAGAGACCTCAGAGAAGGTGTTGTTATACGAGATGCAGGGTGTATTGGGGGAGGATGTGGACTGAAATGGACTAGTGGAGAGAGTTCTATAGAAGTAAGAAGGTTGAGAAAGGAAAAAGTTGTGGTGTTTAGTAAGTAGAATATTTTGTGGAGCCCTAGGAACGGCAGATGGTAGGAATTGAAACACAGAAGGAACAGAAGGAACAGGTGCCTTTGGGGAACCATGGAGATGATGACAATGAAATAAAAAGAAGGTGGTGGTGCAGCCAGAAGAACTTATCCTCATTATTTCCATTTGTATATTTTAAGTGGGACATTTTAAAGGTGTACAACTTGTACATTTTAAAGGTTAACCTGGCTCAATGAGTTAACACTTGTTATCCACATTGCATTATTAGCCTCTTGTGAGTTTTCTGTTCATGGCTTTCTTTTTTAGTGTTTCTACTTAAACAAGTAATAAGTATAAGTAATTTATGTTAGGATTATTAAATTTTTGACTGCTATTGTTTCAAATATTCTTCTAAATTGAATTGGGGATTTGGGGAGAAGTAATTAACATAAAAATTAGGGCCAAGTCTTTACAAAAGTAAATCTCTGTGTCTTTCTTTGTTATTTCATTCATTAATTTGAAATTTAAAACATTCTCCCAGAGCCAAATATTTTATTAAAATGCATTATGTTAATTTTTATTATACATTTTATATTTTTTTTCCAGTTTTGTCTTTCATGATTTTTATCGTTGTTCAATGACACTTGTCCTTGTTTTTATCCTATTATTTTCCCCAGCCTTACTCACCCCTACCACTCACCTTCAATCCTCCCCCACACTGTGGTCTTTGTCCATGGGTCTTTTATACACGTTCTTTGATGAATCTTTCCCTTTCATCCCCCATTATCCACCTCCCTCCTCCCCTCTGGTTACTGTCAGTTTCTTATTTATTTCAATGTTTCTGGCTCTATTTATCTCGTTTGATTGTTTTGTTGATTAGTTTCCACTTATAGGGGAGATCATATGATATATGTCTTTCACCACCTGGCTTATTTCACTTAGCATAATGATCTCCAGTTACATCCATGTTATTGTGAAGGGTGGGAGTTCCTTCTTTCTTTCTGCTGTGTAGTATTCCATTGGGTAAATGTACCATAATTTTTTAAATTTACTGATAGGCTCCTAGATTACTTCCAGCACTTGGCTATTGTAAATTGTGCTGCTGTGAACATTGGGGTACATAGATTCTTTGTGCCTCAGGATTCTAAGGGTATAATCTCTGTAGTGGAACTGATGGGTTAAAAGGCAGTTCCATTTTTAGTTTCCTGAGGAAATCCTGTACTGTTTTCCACAGTGGCTGAACCAGTCTGCATTCCCACCAACAGTGCATTAAGGCTCCCATTTTTCCACATCTTCTCCAACACTTTTTGTTTGTTAATTTGTTTATGATGGCCATTCCGACCCATGTGAAGTGGTATCTCCTTGTGGTTTTAATTTGCATCTGTCTGATGGCTAGTGATGCTGAGCATCTTTTCATATGTCTCGGTGCCCTCTGTATGACCTCCTTGGAGAAGTGTCTGTTCAAATCCTTTGCTCATTTTTTAACTGGTTGTTTGTCTTCCTGGAGTGGAGTTGTGTGAGTTCTTTATATGTTTTGGAGATCAAACCCTTGTCTGAGGTATTATTGACACATGTGTTTTCCCATATGGTTGGTTCTCTTTTCATTTTAATGCTGTTTTCTTTAGCTGTGCAGAAGCTTTTTATATTGATGAGGTCCCATTTGTTTATTCTTTCCTTTATGTTCCTTTCTCCAGGAGATGTATTGATGAAAATATTGCTACATGGGATATTTGAGATTTTCTTGCCTATATTCTCATCTAAGATTTTAATGGTGTTGCAACTTATATTTAAGTCTTTTATCCACCTTGAATTCATTTTTGTATATGGTGTAAGTTGGTGGTTGAGTTTCATTTTTTGTATGTAGCTGTCCAGATCACCCAACACCATTTGTTGAAAACAGTACTTTTACTCCATTTTATGCTTCTTCCCCCTTTGTTGAATATTGATTGGTCATAGAGACATGGGTTTATTTCTGGGCTCTCTATTCTGTTCCACTGGTCGATGAAGCTGTTCTTATGCCAGTTCCAGACTGTTTTGATTATAGTGGCCTTGTAATATATTTTTATAGTAGGTATTATTACATTTTCTCTGACTACAAGGACATGAAACTAGAAACCAACCTCAAGGAAAAGCTCAAAAATACTCAAATTCATGGAGATTGAATAGCATGCTATTAAACAATAAGTGGGTAAATAATGAAATCAAGGAACTGATTAAAAATGTTTCTGGAAACAAATGAAAAAGAACACGCAATAGTCCAAAACCTATGGGACACAGCAAAGGCAGTCTTGAGAGGGAAGTTCATAGTGGTACAGGCCCCCCTAAAAAGATAGAAACATTTCAGATAAACAACCTAACCCTACATCTACAAAATCTGGAGGAACAACAAACAAAGCACAGAGCTAGTAGAAGGAAGGAAATAACCAAGATCAGAGCATAATTAAATGACATAGAGACCAAAAGAACAATCCAAAGGATTAATAAATCCAGGAGTTGTTTCTTTGAGAAGATAAACAAAATTGACAAGCTTTTAAGCAGACTCATCAAGAAAAAAGAGAGAGAGGACCCCAATAAACAAACTCAGAAATGAAAGAGGAGAGATTACAACTGATACCACAGAAATACAAAGAATTATAAGAAATTATTATGAACAACTATATGCCAAGAAATTTGAAAACCAGGGTGAAATGGACAAATTTCTAGAAAAGTATAATGTCCCAAAACTGAATGAAGAAGAAGCAGGAAGCCTGAACAAACCGATAACAGCTGATGAAATTGAAGCTGTAATCAAAAAACTCCTGGTACACAAAAGTCCTGGGCCAGATGGTTTCACAGGAGAATTCGACAAAACATTTAAGGAAGAGCTAACCTCTATCCTTCACAGACTATTCTAAAAAATCTAAGAAGATGGAATACTCCCAAACTCTTATATATTTTAAAGAAATTGTGACATTTATTATATACCTGTAACAGGGTACAGCCAAGGGGGGGGGCCCAAATAGGGATTTGTAATGGAGTCCAGAACTCAGGGTGTCCAGGAAATATTAGAAAAAAAAAATATATAGGATGTCCTCACTCCCACAAATCTGAGCTTGGGGATGGAAAGCATGGCACAGGGCCATTGGGAGTTATTTTGAATAGCAACAGTTTTGTAGATAACCTCTGCAGCAGTCATTTAACATGTCTATAACCTTTAACTGGTTTCATAGATATATTAAATAGCTGTGGCCATGCTTTGAGCCAGGGGGATGGGAGTGACTTCCACCCATGAGGTAACTGGGAGGCAACTCCCCCTGGTTACAGAGCCTTTGTAATAGCTTGGAGATTATTGGCTCCACACCACAGGGCCACACCTGCCTGGACTTACTATGGCAGCCCAGTAAAGCTAGAAGAATACTGGAATGCTGGCAGCTGTGGCCAATTGTAGGAGGAGTCAGAAATGGTGCAGCTGAGGAAGATTGGGGCTGGGATTTAAATCCAGGCACGGCAGCCATGCAGGGTCTTTTTGGGATCGCGCAGTTTGGGCGGAGAAGAACCATGGACTTTTATTTCTTTTTCTGAGATACACTACCCCAGACTGGGCAGAGGGGGAAGGAAGGACTGTGTGTTTGTGGGTATTCTAAAGGACTTTGGGATCTCAGTGAAGACATTAAGTCATTACTCTTAAGTTTGCATAAATCTTTAAATACATAATCCCTTTCCTTTTCACCAATCTCTGGCATTGAGAGACGTCTTTTCCTGGCAGTGGGCAAGGTGAACCTAGTTTGGGGTAGCGGACCCCCGAAGCACAAGGGTGGGTCCATTCGGTAATAGTATATCATTCACCCTCCCCCCTGGGTCTGTTCTGTAACATAACTTTTAATATTCCTGATAATTTCCTCTTATATTTGGTGCTAGGCAGTTTTCTATAATTTTCTTTTAAAATAGTCACCATGAGGAATTAACTTCCCCACTGAATCCAAGTTACTAATGTGACTCAATGAGATCACAAAATTCCTGAAAATATAACATGTTCTTGCAAGCTGGTACATGGGGCTCCAGCTCATCACTGTTTATTCTGATTTGTTACTCTATTTCTAGAGAACTTCACAGGTTTCATCTTTGACTTACATGCCTTGATGAACTTTGAAATCATTTCATTAAGTTCCCTTTATATTAATCAATTTTATGATAATAAGAAGATTAAATCATGTAGTAATCAAATACTACTTAAAAATTATACAGTGTACACTAAGCTTTCCAATATCAAGAATTTTTAAGAATTTGTGTCATGTTTTATAGATATATTTTCATATATTTCCACATTTCTCTTTCTGGGCTGTTTATAATGTTATTCCTTTTATTTTCATTGTTCATGCAATTTCATGAAACCAGTTAGTCCTTGATATAAGGTACAACTAGAAAGTCTTGTGTAAAGCCACATTGCAGGATCACACAAACTCATTGTTGAACTCATTATTGAATCATAAAGCCAATTCAGCATTTACAACTCATTTTTGAAGTTCTTTTTTTTCTCATTTGAGGCTAACAATACATACCAAAACTACTACAGATATTTTGCGTACCATTCACCCAGCTTTCCCAAAAGACAACATTTTATGTAATTACAGTACATTATCAAAACCAAGAAACTGACACTGGTGCAACACAATACAGGTCATTTGGATTTACAAGCAGCATTCCTTTAAAATGAAATAGAACAGAATAGAATGGGCTAGAAAGAATACATTAGAGTACATCATGAGTAATAAGGATTTGTAGTTTTATAAAAGTAAAATGTCAGGGCTGTGACAAAATGTTTGAAAACAATTGAGTAAGGCTGTCTTATTAATTGTTATAATCTTTTAAGACATTTTATTGAATTATTGGGATATTAGTTAATAAAATTATATAGGCTTCATGTGTACAATGGTATAATACATTATCCATATGTTGTATTGTGTATTCACTGCCCAAAGTCAAGTCTTCTTTCATCACCATTTATTGCCCCTTTACCCTCTTCTACCTACCCCACTCCTCCTTTCCCTCTGGTAATCACCATACTTTTTTTTGTGTCTATGAGAGCTTTTTTTTTTGCTTAATCCCTTCACCTTTTTCACTCAACGCCCCCCAAGCCCCAAACTCCCTCCCCTCTAACAGCTATCTGTCTGTTTTAAGTATCTATGAGTCTGCTTCTATTTTGTTTGTTTATTTTGTTCATTAGATTCCACATATAACTGAAATCCTATGGTATTTATCTCTCTCTGACTGGCTTATTTCACTTAGCGTAATACTCTCCAGGTCCATCCATGCTGTCCTAAAATGAAATAATCTTTTGTAGTGTCTTGGTTGTTTTTGTATAAGGGAAGTTGTATCTTTGCTTTTTTGAAAATATTTGAAAATAGGCATCTGTGTTCTGCTTAAAAGGCACTAACCCTCAGGAAGAAAGCACATGATTTACTGTCTGAATTCCTCTGTATCACTTTGCATTCTCATCTATCTATCTATCATCTACAGTATTTTATAACTCACTAAATTATTGTTGATATTGCTCTTTAAATATTTCTTTTTTAGGCCCTGGCTGGTGCAGCTCAGTAGATTGAGCACTGGCCTGTGAACCAAAAGGTCACCAGTTCAGTTGCCAGCTAGGTCCCCATTAGTGGACACATGAGAGGCAATCACACATTGACGTTTCTCTCCCTCTCTGTCTCCCTCCCCTCCCCTCTCTCTAAAAGTAAATAAATAAAATCTTTAAAAAAATATTTTTTATTATAGTCGACACTAAACATATTAGTTTCAGGTGTATAACACAGTGAGTCAACATTTATATACCTTACAATTTAATTTGGTCACCATAATAAGTCCAGGGACCATTGATCACCATACCAATTTACTACAATATTAACTATATTTCATGTACTACACATTATATCCCTATGATGTATTTATTCTATAACTGGAAGTTTGTACCTGTTATTTTCCTTCACCCTTTTCACACATTACCCTCCTCAAATCCTGCAATTATTACTTTGTTATTTGTGCCTGTGAGTCTTTCTGTTTTGTTTTATTTCACTTTAATTTTTTAAATTACATTTTATTGATTATGTTATTACAGTTTTCCCAATTTTCCTCCCTTTCCCCCCTCCACCCAGGATGCCCTGCTCCTTCAGGCAACCCCCATAACTTTGTTCATGTCCATGGTCTTCAGTATAAGTTCTTTGGTGACTCCATTTCCTATTTGTTTGTTAATTTGTTCTGTTTGGATTTTAGCTTACACATATAAATGAAATCATATATAATTTGTCCTTATCTGACTTATTTCACTTGGCATGATTATATCTAGGTCCAACCATATAGTCACAAATGGCAAGATTTTATTATTTTCTATTACTGAATAATATTTAATTGCATATATATACTACATCTTCTTTCTACTCATCCCTTAGTGGATACCTAGTTTGCCTCCATATGTTGGCTATTATAAATAATGCTGCAGTGAACATAGGAGTGCCTATATCTTCTCTACTGTATTTTTCAGACTATAAGATGCAGAACCCTCCCCCAAATTTGGAAGGAAAATGGGGGTGTGTCTTATAGTCTGAATGCAGCCTACCCAGCTCTCTAGTGGGGGGGGGGTCAGCAGTGGAGTGGGTTTTTTTCCCCTATTTTCCTCTTCTAAAACCTAGGTGTGTCTTATGGTCCAGTGAGTCTTATAGTCTGAAAAACATGGTGATTAGTGTTTTGGTTTTCTTCAGATAAATACCCAGAAGTGGAATTGCTGCGTTGTATGGTAGTTTTATTTTTTATTTTTAAAGAAAACTCCACACTGTTTTCCACAGCAGCTGCCCTAATTTATGTACATTCAAACCAACAGTTCAAGAGGATTCCTCTTTCTCTAGATCCTCTCCAATATTTATTGTTTGTTGACTTTTTAATAATAGTAATACTGACAGGTGTGAGGTGACATCTTGTTGTGGTTTTGATTTGCATTTCCCTGATGATTAATAATGTTGAGCATTTTTTCATATCTCTGTTGACCATCTGTATGTGTTCTTTAGAGAAATGTCTTTTCAAGTCTTATGCCTATTTTTAAATCAAATTGTATATTTTTTGATATTGAATTGTATGTCAAAGAGTTTACTATCTATGTTTCCTTCTAGGAATTTATTTTTTTCAGGTCTGACATTTAAGATTTTAATCCATTTATAGTTTATTTTTATATACAGTGTAAGAAAGTGGTCCAGTTTCATTATTTATGTGTCTGTCTAGAGTTCCCAATACTGTATACTGAAAGGACTTCTTTTCCCCACAGTATATCTTTGCCTCCTTTGTTGTATGTTAATTAACTGTGCAAACATGGGTTTATTGCTGGGTTCTCTATTCTGCTTTATTGATCTATATGTCTGGATTTTGTGCCAGTATTACAATGTTTTGGCCACTTTAGCTTTGTACTATGATTTGAAGTCAGGAAAATTGATAACTCCAACTTTGTTCTTTAAGATTTCTTTGTCTATTTCACTTAGCATAATGCTCTCCAGTTCCATCCATGCCATTGCAAAGGGTATAAGCTCCTTTCTCTCTGCTGCGTTGAATTCCATTGTGTAAATGTACCATAGTTTTTTTTTTAATATATTTTATTTTTTATTCAGTTACAATTGTCTATTTAATGTCTTTTGTGGTTCCATATAAATTTTAGGATGATTTGTCCTAGTTCTGTAAAAAATGTCACTAATATTTTGATAGGGATTTCATTGAATCTGTAGATTGCTTAGGGTTAGTATGGATCTTTTAATGATGTCATTCCTGCCTATCCATGAGCACAGAATAGCCTTTCACTTATTTGTGTCTTCCTCAATTTCTTTCTTCAAGGTCTTATAGGTTTCAGAGTACAGGTTTATCTCTTCCTTGGCTAAATTTATTCCAGGATAGTCTATTCTTCTTGATGTAATTATAAATGGGATTGTTTTATTAATTTCTCTTTCTGATAATTCATTATTAGTACATAGAAACACAACAAATTTTTAAATAATAATTTTGTATCCTGAAATTTTACTAAATTCATTTATTAGTTCTAATACTTTTAGTGGGTTCTTTATGGTTTTGTACATAATATATAAATATATATTTTACTTCTTTTTTTTCCAATTTGGAATAAATTTATTTATTTATTTGTTTGTTTATGTCTTAGTGCCATGTCTAAGACTTCTAATACTACATTGATTAAAAATGGTTGGGAACCAACTGAACACTATCTGGAGAGAAGCCTTAGAACCATCACAGACAAAAAACACTCCAGCACAATGTGACTGGTAGGGAGTGGGGAGGAAATGTGAGAGGGCTGGCTGGGCTCCAACAGGCAACAGCTAAAGTGCCAGAGGGATATGTCAGTGGCCGGGGAGGGTGTTCTCCCTAAGAAATGTGGTGTCTAAACCCCAAGCTGGGTCCCTCAGCCTACAGAACCAGAGCCAGAAAGGAACCCACATAACATCCAGATGTGAAGAGCATCAGAGATTTTGTTGATGAGGGAGAGACAGCTGGAGATGAGAGAGCCTTTTAAAGGGCCAAAGCACAACATTTTGTTTGCAGCCACTTACCCTGGATTCCAGCAAAGGGAAGAAAGAGTGGACTAGACAAACTTGAGGAGAGTGGGGTTGGTGGCTATAGCAAGAGAAATGAGAGAACATCTGCCTGGATCCATATGCTGAGTCATTCCCCATCCTTCAGAGACCATCTCTGTCAGGCACAGCACTCCTCTGTGAATGGCATCAGCCTAAGGGGATGCAATAACCTTGCCTACAGAAATTACTCTGCACCACCCTGTGGTACTTAAACCTGACTGCTGATTACAGATTGATTATATTAACAACTGATATTTTTGCCATTGATTAGTTTAACATCTAAGGTGGAATATACAAAGAAGCAGTCAAAATGGGAAGACAAAGAAATAGACCCAAATGAAGAAACAAGAGAATTTCCCAGAAGAATTTGATGAAGAGGAAGTAAGCAATTTATAAGATAGAGAGTTTAGAGTAATGATTATAAGGGTACTCAACAGCATGAAAAAAGTTATAGAAACCATAAAAAAAGGATCAGTCAGAAATGAAGAATGCAATATCTTAGATAAATAATACACTGGAAGGAATAAACACTAGGTTACACGAAGCAGAGGACTTAATCAGTGGTTGGTTTGGAAGACAAGGTAGGAAGAAAAAGCAGGCAGAGCAGCAAAAATAAAAAGGAATTTAAAATGAGGAGAGCTTAAGAAGCATCTTGGACAACATGAAGTGTAACAATATCCACATCATGGGACAAGAGAGTGAGCAAGGGATTGAGAACCTATTTGAAGAAATAATAACTGAAAACATCTGTAATCTGGTGAAGGAAAAATTTGCACAAATCCAGAAAACTCAGAGTCGCAAACAAGTTGGACTCAAAGAGGCCTACACCAAGACACGTCATAATTAAAATGCCAAGACTTATATATAAGGAGAGAATACTAACAGCTGCAAGAGAAAGCTGTAATTACCTACAAGGGAGCACCAATTAGACTTTTATCTGACTACTCATCAGAAACATTTCAACGAGAAGGAAGTGGTGTGAAATATTCAAGGTGATGAAAAGCAGGGGCCTACAACCAAAGCTCCTTTACCCAGCAAAGCTATCATTTAAAATCAAAGGAAAAGTAAGAGCTTCGCAGACAAGTAAAAGCTAAAGGAGTTTGTTAACACCATAACAATATTGCAACAGATGTTAAAGGGCCTGCTTTAAGAAGAAGAGAAAGAGAAAGAAAAAAAAAACAGAGGAAAACAGTCTAATAATAAAATGGCACCACATATATATCTATCAATAATCACCTTAAATGTAAATGGCTTAAATGCTCCAATCAAAAGACATAGGGTAGCTAAATGGATAAGACAAGGCCCATCTCTTGGAGATGCCTCCTAGAGACCCATCTCAGATTGACAGATACACAGAGACTAAAAGTAAAGGGTTAGATAAAGACATTTCATGCAAATAGGAAAGGAAAAAAAAAGCTGGCATAGTAGTTGTATCTGCTACTTGTATCTGACAAGATGTACTTTAAAACCAAGGCTACAGTAAGAAACAAAGAAGATACTACGTAATGATAAAGGGAACAATACAAGAAGAAGATACAACCCTAGTAAACATTTACACACACAACATATGAGCACCTAAATATGTGAAGCAAATATTGACGAAAATAAAGGGATAGATCAACAGAAATACAATCATAGTTGGGGATTTTGACACCCTATTGACTTCAATGGTGAGAACATCCATGCAGAAAACCAACAAGACAGCAGCCTTAAATAATACACTAGACCAAATGGATTTAATTGGTATCTTCAGAGCATTTCACCCTAAAGCAGTAGAATATACATACTTTTCAAGCGCACGTGGAACATTTTCTAGGGTAGACTACATGCTAGGACACAATACAAGTCTCAATACATTTAAGAAGATTGAAATCATATCAAGCATCTTCTCAGACCACAGTGCTATGAAACTAGAGGTCAGTCACTAGAACATTGAAACTCACACAAAGACATGGAAGGTAAGTTACATGTCATCAAACAATGAATTTGTCAACAACAAGATCAAGGAAGAAATTAAAAGATACCTTGAAACAAATGAAAATGCTTCACAACCATCTAAAATCTGTGTGACACTGGGAAAGAATTCCTAAGAGGGAAAGTCATAGCACTACAGGCCTATCCAAAAAAGAAAAGAAAAGAAGAAGCTCAAGTAAACAATCTAACTTCACACTGGAAGGAATTTGGAAAAGAACAACAAGCAAAGCCTAATGTGAATAGAAGGAAGGAAGCAATTAAGATCAGAGCAGAAATAAATGAAATAGGGTCTAAAAATATGATACAAAAGATCAATAAATCCAAGAGCTGGTTCTTTGAAAAGATACACAAGATTTACAAACCTTTAACCAGACTCATCAAGAAAGAAAGAGAAAGGACACAAATAAATAAAGTAAAAAAATGAAAGAGGGAAAATAACAACCGACATGAAAGAAATATAAAGGATTGTAAGAAAATATTCTAAACAATTAAATCCCAATGAACTGGATATCCTTGACAATATGGACAAATTCCTAGAAATATACAGTTTTCTATAAATAAATCAGGAAGAATCAGAGACTCCAAATAGACAGATTACACCTAATGAAATTGAAGCAGTAATCAAAAACCTCCCAAACAAAAAAATGCCCTAGATTGATGGCTTCATAGGTGATTAACCAAAGATTCTGAGAAAAACACCTCTCCTTCTCAAACTATTTCATAAAATTCAAGAGGAGGGGAGGCTCCTAAACTCTTTTTATGAGGCCAGCATTATCCTAATTCTAAACCAGAAAAAGACACTACAAAGAAAAAAATTATATGCCAATATCACTAGTGAACATAGATGCTAAAATTCTCAACAAAATATTAGCAAACCAAATACAGCAATGTATCAAAAAGATCATACACTATGATCAAGTGGGATTTATTTTGGGAATAGCAAGGTTGGTACAACATTTGCAAATCAATTAGTGTGATTTACCACATATACAAAATGAAGGATAAAAACCACATGATTATATGAATAGATACAGAAAAAAGCTTTTGATAAAATCCAACACCCATTTATAATAAGAACACTCAGCACAGTGGGAATAGAGGGAACATATCTAACTATAATAAAGGCCATATATGACAAACCCACTGCCAGCATCATACTCGATGGGCAAAATACAAGCATTCACCTCAGATTGGGAACAAGACAGGGATCTCTGCTTTCACCTCTCTTATTCAACATAGTATTGGAAGTCCTAGCCACAGATATCAGAAACAAGAAGAGATAAAAATAATCCAAATTGGAAAGGAAGAAGTAACCTGTCTTTATTAGCAGATGACATGATACTGTAGATAGAGAACCCCAAAGATTCCACCAAGAAACTACTAGAACTGATAAATGAATTCACCAAAGTAGCAGGATACAAAATTAAAATAAAGAAATCAGTTGCATTTTTATATGCCAATAACAAACTAACAGAAAGGGAAATTAAGAAAACAATTCCAGTCACAACTGCTTCAAAAAAAAATAAAACACCTAGGAATAATCCTAACCAAGGATGTGAAAACCTGTACTCAGAAAATTATAAGGCACTGCAAAAAGAAATTGAAGAAGATACAAATAAGTGGAAGCACACACTGTGTTCATGGATAAGAAGAATTAGCATTGTTAAAATGTCCATACTACCCAAAGCAATCTATAGCTTCAACACAATTCTTATCAAGATTCCAATGGCATATTTTACATAACTAGAAAAAATATTTCAAAAATTTATATGGAACCACAAAAGGCCCCACATAGCAACAACACTCCTGAAAAAGAACAAAGTTGGAGAGATCATGCTACCTAACATCAAATGATACTATAAGGCCAGAGTAATCAAAACAGCTGGAACTGACATAAAAACAGACACACAGATCAATACAGTAGAACAGAGAGCCCAGAAATAAATCCACTCCTTTATACTCAATTAATATTCAACAGAGGAAGCAAGCACATACAATAGGCTAATGATAATCAATAACCAGTGGGAAAATTGGACAGATACATGCAGAGAAATGAAACTATACCACCTTCTTACACAACACACAAGCATAAATTTAAAATGGATCAAAGACTTAAATGTAAGATCTGCAACCATGAAAATCATAGAAAAAAACATAGGTAGCAAAATCTCAGACATTGCTGGTAGAAATTTTTTTTTTATCTGACATATACCCCACGCAAGGAAAACAAAAGAAAAAATAAACAAGTGGGACTTCATCAAACTAAAAAGTTTTTGTATAGCAAAGGAAACTGTCAACAAAATAAAAAGACAGCCCACACAATGGGAGAACATATTGGCTACCTGATAAAGGGTTAATATCCAAAATTTATAAGCTACTTACAAAACTTAACATCAAAAATCAAAAAACCCAATTAAAAAATGGGTGAAGGATCCAAACAGACGCTCCTCCAAAGAGGACTAAAGGATGGCCAATAGACATAAGAAAAGATGTTCAACATCACTAATCATCAGAGAAATGCAAATAAAAACCACAATGAGATATTATTTCACACCTGTCAGAATGAGTACCATCAATGAATCAAAAAAACAGGAGCTGACCAGGATATGGAGAAAGGGGAACCATTTGCACTGTTGGTGGGAATGCAGATTGGTGCAGCCTCTGTGGAAAGCAGTATGGAGATACCTCAAAAAATTAAAGATGGATCTACCTTTTGACCCAACAATTCCACTTCTGGGAACATATCCAATGGAACCCAAAACACTAATTCAAAAGAACATAAGCAACCCTATGTTCATTGTAGTGTTATTTACAGTCACCAAGATATAGAGGCAGCCCAAGTGTCCATCAGTAGATGAGTGGATAAAACAACTATGGGACATTTATACAATGGAATTCTACTTGTCCATAAAAAGAAGAAAATTTTTCACTTTGCAACAGTGTGTATCAAGCTGGAGAACATTATGCTAAGTGAAATAAGCCAGTCAGAGAAAAACAAATACCATATGATTTCACTCATATATGGAATCTAGCAAACAAACTGAACTAACAAGGAAAACAGAGAGACTCATAGATGAAGAGATGACAGTTAGTAGGGGGGAAGGTCAGAGGGTGGAGGGATTGAGCAAAAGGAAAAAGGACTCATGGACATGGCCAATAATGTGGTGATTGTGGGAAGGGGATTATAAGGGGACTAAATAGTAATGGAAAAATATAATAAAGATTATATATTTTAAAAAATGGTTGGCATGAGCATTCTTGTCTTGTTCCTGATCTTAAAAGAAAAGCTCCCAGCTTTTCACTTTTGAGTATAATGAATCTGTGGATTTATCATATATAATCTTTATTATGTTGAGGTATGTCCCTTCAATACCCACCTCATTGGGTTTCGATCATAAATGTATGTTGAATTTTGTCAAACGTTTTTTCTACATCTGTTGATAAGATCATGTGATTTTATCCTTTATTTTGTTAATGTGGTATAATATGTTGATCAATTTATGGATATTCATTCATCATTACATCCTTGAAATAAATCTCACTTGATCATGATGTATGATCTTTTTTGTATATTGTTGAATTTAGTTTGCTAATGTTTGGTTGAGAGCATTTGCATTTATACTTATTATAATACATTTATGTTATACAATATACTTTGATATTGGCTTGTAATTTTTTTTGGTAATGTTTTTGTCTGGTTTTGGTATCAGGATAATTCTGCCCTTATCTAGTAACTTTGGAAGCATTCATTCCTCTTGAATTTTGGAATAGTTTGAGAAGAATAGGTATTAATTCTTTAACTATTTAGTAGAATTCACCTGTGAAGCTATCTGGTTCTGGACCTTTGTTGAGAGTTTCTTTTCTTTCTTTCTTTCTTTTTTTTTTATTGTTGTTCAAGTACAGTTGTCTTCATTTCCCCACCACCACCACCACCACTCTCACCCATCCCAGCCATCCCCACCTCTCACCCTTGATCCTAGCTACCCCTCTTTGGCTTTGTCCATGTGTCCTTTATACATGTTCCTTGATGACCCTTTCCCTCTCCCATCCCCATTACCCCCTCCCACCGTTGCTCTGGTTATTGTCAGTTTGTTCTTTATTTCAATGTCTCTGGCTCTATTTTGCTCGCTTGTTTTGTTGATTAGGTTCCACTTGTAGGTGAGATCATATGGTATTTGCCTTTCACTGACTGACTTATTTCACTTAGCATAATGCTCTCCAGTTCCATACATGCTGTTCAAAATGATAGGAGCTCCTTCTTTATTTCTGCTATGTTGTATTCCTTTGTGTAAATGTACCATAGTTTTTTGGTCCACTCATTTACTGCTGGGCATTTGGGTTGCTGCCAGTACTTGGCTATTGTCAATTGTACAGCTATGAACATTGGTGTGCATAGGTTCTTTCAAACTGGTGTTTCAGTATTCTTAGGATATAACTACTTCTTATTCACCTCACCTTTTTGCCCATCCCTTATCCCCCTCTCTATCTTTCATTCAAATTTAGTGATAACTTTGCTGTATAGAGTAGTCTTATTTGTAGGACTTTACGTTTCCTCACTTTGAATATTTTGTGCCAATTCCTTCTGGGCTAAAAAGTTTCTGTTAAGAAGTCAACTTATAGTCTTATAGGAGCTCCTTTGTAGGTAACTAACTCTTTCTTTTGCTTCATTTAAGAATCTCTCTTTATGTTTAAACTTTGCCATTTTTAATTATGATGTGGGCTTTTAGAGTTCATCTTGTTTGGAACTGACTGTGCTTCCTGGACTTATATGTCTATTTTCTTCACCAAGTTAGGGATGTTTTCAGTTATTATTTCATCAAGTTAGTTCTCAATTCCTTGAACTCTCTTTTCTCCTTCTGGTACCCTATGAGGCAGATGCTGTTATGCTTGATGTTGTTTCAGAGATCCCTTAAAGTATCCTCATTTTTAAAATTCTTTTTGCTTGTCAGATTAGATGTTTTCTGCTACCTTATCTTCAAAATCACTGATTTGATCACTGCTTCTTCTAAGCTGCTATTGATTCTTTCTAGCGCATTCTTCATTTCAGATATCATATGCTTCTTTTCTGACTGTTTCTTTTTTTATGGTTTCTATACCCCTTTTTAATGCTTACTATCTCTTTGTTTGAGTTCTCACTTAGTTCCTCTATTCTTTTCCTAAGTTTCTTGAGCATCCTTATAACCATGTTTTGAACTCTCTGTCTGGTAGATTGCTTATCTCCATTTCATTTATTCTTTTTCTGAAGATCTATCCTTTCATTTTGGGCACGTTTCATTGTCTTCTCATTTAAGCTCCTCATTGTTTTATTTTCTATATTAGGTAGTTCTGTTATATCTCCCAGTCTTTGCAGGGTGACCTTATGTAGTATGTGTCATGTGGATCACAGTGGCACTATCTCCCTGATCACCTGAACCAGGAGCTCTAGGAGTGTCCCTCGTGCGGTTTATGCATGCACTCCCATTGTATTTGAGCCTTGATATTTGTTTGAACATTTATGGGTGACATTGACCCTAATGCTGCCTGGCTGTGAGGATTGACCACCACAGTGTAAAAGCTGCTGTTCAGGAGCTGACTCCACAAATGAAAATTTGCTTCAGCAGAGACTGGTCCCGACCAGGATTTCCCTTTGAATGTGCCACTTGTGGGCCTAATTGGGTGGTGTTCTATTGTCTTCTGAATCTAGCCCCTGGGTGTATTGATTCTGGAATGGACTGTGATGCAGTTCAGTGTCAGACACTGCCTGTGACCAGCCTGGGACTACCTGTTAGGAGATACAAAGCAATCTATGGTCAGTAGCTGCCTCTGTTGGGCCTGGGTGCACATGGGAGCTGCTACTCTGTGAACCTAGGACAATTTTCAGAATACTGGGCCTGATTCAGGTCATCAAAAGCCCAAGGAACCCCAAGACCTGCCACTATCTGCCAGCTGACATTTAGTTTTAGCCACTGGAAGAGCCTTAGGCAGTACATGAGTAGTATGAGGTAGGTTTTCAGGGAGTCACTGTGTTGGGGTTAGTGGTGTTCACCAGGTTAATACAGTTTCAAACCTGGTGTCCGTGCTGGGTATGAGACAACTCAGCAAATGTCTCAGGATACACTGAGGCCAGCTTCTGTCAGCCTGGGCCCTTAAAGTAGGACCAGGTTTCAAAGAGAAATCTGGTGGAGATAGTTCATTTCAGCAGACTAAAGCAGATTGAGATTTGCCCATGGTTGGAGGAGGGCTTAAATCAGGAAAGGTGGCACCTGTAAGCTTTAGTGCAGAAAGATGGCCCTCACCCTGAAGCCACACAGTTCACTTTCTCCCTGTGTTTCTCTGCCTCACCCCCCATTTTGACCAAAATTCCTCAAGGGTTTTTTCAAGAAAGACAGCAATGGGCCCAGGGTGGCTGCCACTGACAGAGCCCCTGGCCCTGGATGAGTTGGCCAGGTTGGTGCCCCAGGGAGTCATCAGGCAATCAGTAGCTCACCATGTTAATGCTATGTCAGGGGGTGTGCTTACCATAGGAAAAGCAGCACCTGTAGGTGATTCAGTAGGAGGACTCAACACAAAAGTATTGGAGGCTCTCTCTCCAGCCCTCAACCTGAAGCCACAAAATTCAGTCTTTCCTCCTATTACTCTGGAACTGCCTCCCTGCCCTCACCAGCAGCCTTTCTTCACCAGAGCCCAGGGTAAGTTCCTATCAGTGAGAGTGTGTGTGCTGTGCCTTGAAGATGTCTGGGTTTCCAGCAGCCTTTTGTTTCACCAGTGTGGATGGAATTCCCCTGACTTTCACAGTTAGATGTTAGGTGGTCTCCTCTTTCCAACAGAATATGTGGTACTCTGGGCTGTAAAGTCCAGCTTGGGGCCAAGACCCCTTGCTTCTCTGTGGGGGCCTCTGCAGCTGAGATATCCTTCCAGATTCTGAACAACTACATGTGGGTATGGGACTGTTAGGCATCTCCCCCCCTCCTTCCAGTCTCAACATGGCTTCTTCTGTATATAATTAGTTATATGATTTATGTTCAGCTACTCTTCAACTGGTTATCCAAGTGGAGTGTTTTATAATTTAGTTGCAATTTTTTGAGTAGGTGAGTGAAGCTTCTATTTACCTTACCATCTTCACCATCTTGGACCTTATCTTCATGTTGAACCTTTCTTGTTTCTTGAGGTAAACATATATTGCTATGAACTTCCCTCTTAGAACTGATATTGCTGCATCCCATAGATTTGAGTTGTTTTTCTATTTTCATTTTTCTTAATGTATTTTTATTTCTTTTTTGATTTCTTCACTGACCCACCCATTCATTGGTTGCTTAGTAGAATCTTTTTTAGTCTCCATGTGTTTTTTTTTTTAGTTTTCTTTTTGTAATTGACTTCTAGATTCATATCATTGTGGTTGGAAAAGATAGTTGATACAATTTCAATTTTCTTATATTTATTGAGGCATGTTTTGTGGCCTAATATGTGATCTATCCTAAAGAATGTTCCATGTGCACTTGAAAATAATGTGTACTCTACACTTTTTTGGGTAAATATATCCTGTATATCCTGTATAGAGAATACAAATTATATTCTGTCTATGTCTATTCAATATATATCATCTAATGTGTCATTTAAGGACAATGTTTTCTTACTGATTTTCTGCTTGGATGATCTATCCATTGAGTTATTAAAATTACCTTCTAGTCTAGTAATGCTGTTAATTTTTCCCTTTATATCTGTTAATGTTCTCCTATGTTGGGTATGGAAATATTTACAAATGTTATATTTTCCTCTTGGATTGACCACCTCATTATTGTGTGATACCAAACTTTGTCTCTTTTTACAGTATTTGGTTTAAAGTCTATTTTTTTTCTGTCTGGAAATGTACAACTCACAGAAGTACACCCCATGGCTCAGTGTCCACCTACTCCCTGGAGCCTTGCCTTGCAGTCTGTGAGACACATGGCTATCAGAAACCATGATTAAGTCATTTGCACACCTCATTGAGCCTTTGGATTCTGAACAACAAAGAAAGAAATTTTTCAAATTGAATATATCGAACAGTTTAATATGTGGATACTTACCATTTCTTATCAGAGTTCTCCTGGAGACAGCTATTGGGAATGGCAATCAATTTTTGGTGAAGAAAAATGACAGTGAAAATATCCTACATTAGAATGTCATGTAGCATAGATATGAAGATGGTGCTGAGATAGGTGGGAGTGGAGTCCACTTCCCCTGACACCAGTGAAACGCCTAGCTGTTCTGAGGAACAGAGTGAACAGCCAAAGGTATTCCAGCATATATGAAGATCGGAGACCAAAGATAGAGGACATTGAAAGATCAGATGGTAAGAAGAGTGCTTAAGGACAATAAGGTCCATGGGACCAGCGCGGGGACCAGGGCAGCTGAAGCCCCTGGAGGCGCAGGGTCTGCTGCAGGATTCTTGGGAGAGAGCCAGGCTGGGCTGTGTGAGAGGCCAGGTGCTTGTTTGGACCAGGGGGGCTTGAATAGGAGGAATTTCTCAAAAAGAAAAAGAGAAAATAGAGGCACTCAGCGGCTAGTTAGAGAACTCTCCACAGCAGCCCTGGCCTCTTGCGCTCCTACCCCCTCAGCCCCTGAACTGTGAATGCAGGATAAGCAGCCCCAGCACACACCTGAAGCCTGGTTGGTGCACACCCAGATCAGCGGACTAGACACCCACAATTGAAACCCTGGGTGGACCCGCACCCTGAACAGCGGACCAGCTGCCTGGGTGCACAGACCCAAAGCACCCCAGTGAGCGCGTACCCCAATCAGTGGCCTGGGGACCACACCTGAAACCCTGGGTGGGTGTGCAACCTGATCAGCTCCCCGGCTGCCCTGGCATACAGGCCCAAAGCCTGGGATCAGTGTGCATCCAGATCATCAGCTGGGCTGCCTGGGTGCACAGACCCAAAGTGCCTGGGTGGGCGTGCACCTCGATCATTAGCCTGGGAGCCCACACCTAAAACCTCGGAAGCGTGTGCACCTGGATCAGTGACTGGCTGCCCCAATGCACAGGCCCAAAGCCAGGCATCAGCCACACAACCCCAGCAATGACCTGGCTGTCCACCAGCGACCACAACCAAAGCACTGGTTCTGAAAAACTCCCACATAGCCCCTGCGCACAGAGCCCTGCAGGGCCTACTTGCACTGTAGGAGGAAGGCAGAATGCCCAGCAGAGGGAAGATGCAGGGCTAGGGCAGACTGCAGTGCCTGGAAAGATTTGACCTAGTGTGGGGTCTGAACTACCCAGAAGGAGCACTGAGAATCCCTAGCATCTAAGACAGCAAAGAGCAGGAAGGTGGAGTGTGAATTGCACCTCATTGGTGCACCTCAGGGACAGCACAAGTGGTGAACTAAAGGCCTAGTGGGGAGCAGAAGGACCCTGAGAAACTGGACTGGAGGCTGAACAACAGCTAAGAGTGTGGCTCAGGAAGGGAGAAAAGTAAAACCAATCCCTCCAACCACCACCTCCCGTTTTACAGACAGGAAGACCAGCAGAATTAAGCTGACCCGTTTAAAGCCAACAGAACTTTTTTTACTGTTTTCTCTCTCTTATTTTTTTCTCCTTTCCCCCTAAATTTCTTCTTCCTTTCTGTCCATCTTTCTTTTTTTATTCCTTCTTCTTTCCATCCTTTACTTTTTATTCCTTCTTCCTGCCTTCTTTTATTTTTTCTTTTAATTTTTGTTAAAATTCCTTCTTCTTATCTTTCTACCAATCTTTTTTTATCCTTCCTTCCTTCCTTCCTTCCTTCCTTCCTTCCTTCCTTCCTTCCTTTCACTACTTTTCAATTCCATTTTCCTTCCATCCCTTCTCCTTTCTTTTTTTACTTCATTCTCCTTTTCCCACAGAGAGACAATAAAACCTGGAGCTCTGAAAAGACTAGAGTTAGACCCTGAGAGGCCCATAAACACCAGCTCAAGAAGAGTGAGCACAGGAGATTAAGGAGACGTCACCACTGAATCCCACTGGCATTCTACCATAGAAGTCTATACCATAAACCCAGGGAGTCTGAAAAGATGAATCTAAGAAGCAGAGGCTAGTGAGAAGAGTCTCACAAACAATGGGAAGACAAAGAAACAATCCCAAAATGGAAGGAAAGGAGGAAGCCTCAGAAAGAGTGCTAAATGAAATAAAGGCAAGTCAACTATCACATACTGAGTTAAAAGCAATGGTTATCAGGAAGCTAACTGAGCTCACAGAGAACTACCAGAAACTACAAGGAAACTACAATGAACTCACTGCAAAATATATCAACATGAAAAAGGAAATAGAAACTATCAACAAGGGCCAAGAGGAAATGAATACAATTTCTGAATTGAAGAACACAGTAGAAGGAATGAAAAGCAGACCTGATGAAGTGGAGGGTCGGATCAGCGAGCTGGAGGACAAAGTAGAAAAAAAACACCCAGAAAGAGCAAGAAAAGGAAAAGAGGGCCATAAAGAATGAAGAGGGGTTTAGGGAAATGAGGGACAACATGAAATGTAATAATACCCACTTAAGAGGTATACCAGAAGGAGAAGAAGAGGAGCAAGGGATAGAAAACCTGTTTGAAAAAGTAATGATGGAAAACTTCCCTAATCTGATGAGAGAAAAAGTCACACAACTCCAGGAAACACAGAGTCCCAAGCAAGATGAACCCAAAGAGGCCCACCTAGAGACATACCATATGTAAAGTGGCAATTCCAAGACAAAGAGAGGATCTTAAAGGCAGCAAGGGAGAAAAAGAAAGTAACAATCAAGGGAGCCCCAATAAGGTTAGCAACTGACTTCTCAATGGAAATGCTCCAAACCAGAGGAGATTGGCAAAAAATATTCCAAGTAATGAGAAACAGAGGCCTGAAACCAAGGCTACTTTGCCGAGCAGGGCTCTCAATCAAGATAGAAGGCCAAATAAAGAGTTTCCCAGACAAAAGAAGTCTAAAAGAATACACCTCCACCAAAAGGCTCTGCAAGAGATGCTAAGGGACTGCTTTAAGGAAAGGAAGGAAAACAGAAAGAGAGAGGAACACAGGTGTGAAAAAAGGCAATGAATAGCTACCTATCAATAAAA